>NC_139603.1:49878406-50320906 GCF_964270895.1 Podarcis filfolensis
TAGTTTGTATTCTTCTATGTTTTGCATTTATTGGGTTCTATTCTTGCTGCTCTTATTCTATTCTTATTCCAATCTTATTGTACGCTATTCTAGGATCTATTTCATGGCCATTTTAGAAATTTTTACAATAAACAAAAGCATTGTAATCTACGGTTCACTCAACAGATGGTTATGAAAATGTTCTAAGATAAAAAACGAAAAGCATAACGTTCTTACCTGTGCCATTTAAAGTAGCATTTTTATTAGTGTACAGCCTGATCATATGCCCTATTGTTTTCACATTTTCTTTCAGCATTATACCTCGTGCTTGAACCATAAATAGATACGTATTTGCTGTTGAGAGATGAAATATCATTCAAAATTGGCTTCAATTTGAAACTGAAACTATAAATGTTACTCATTATTGCACAATTACATGATTGACAAATATAATAATATATATAGTCATTTCCAAATATAAATTAAGGCACTGAAAAAAAGGGGGAAAGCTGTGGAACCTCAATAACAGTTGGAAGTGAAATGTACAAAGTTCAATATTCAGTGTAGAGTACCTGTCTTTTTCTTCACTAACTCTGAAAAGAATCAATTAAATATGAGAACATGGTAATATATTTTTTGAACTTACTTTATGCAAAGGAAAGAAGGAAGGAGGAATTACTTATAAGCCTGACATCTGGCATCTCTCTGTTTTAAAAAGTGATGGATGCAGTCAGCATTGACAATGCTGGCACATTCTGTCAAATAATATACCGTATTTTTTGCTCTATAAGATGCACCTTTTCCCTCCTAAAAAGTAAGGAGAAATGTGTGTGCATCTTATGGAGCGAATGCAAGCTGCGCAGCTATCCCAGAAGCCAGAACAGCGAGAGGGATCGCTGCGCAGCGCTTCCTCTCACTGTTCTAGCTTCTGGCTTAGCCGCACACAGCCTCTTCAGGGCAGCGGGGAGCCTTCGTCCCGCTGCCCTGAAGAGGCTGCACGGCTATCCCAGAAGCCAGAACAGTGAGAGGGAGCGCTGCGCAGCGATCCCTCTTGCTGTTCTGGCTTCTGGGATTCAGATTTTTTTTTCTTGTTTTCCTCCTCCAAAAACTAGGTGCGTCTTATAGAGCGAAAAATACAGTATATGAAAGCAGAGAAGAGAGCCATACCATCAGATGTGCTTCTGCATGCCCCTGTATCATGATACAACAGTGACATTATAATGAGGAAGCATGAGAATATGAAAAGAGCCTGCTGAATCAGGCCAATGGGTCCCTCTAGTCTGGCATTCTGCTTTCACAGTGGTCAACCAGATGCTTATGGGAAACCTGCATAATAAGTTTGCCAACCCGCTGTCATGATTTCTTCTTATGCCATTTTCTCTTCCCAAGAGAAAAAAACACATTGTTGCTTGATTTATGTGGCTACTGGCATGCCACAGGACAACCATGCAAAAGCTGGATATGAATCAGGCCCAACTGTACATAAAAATATTATTTACCCAAAGCAGCCTTTGTTGTAACATAAATTGTAAGAAGAACTCAAACTGTGTTTTCAGCTAGTTAAAATGTCAATGCTAGTATCAAGAATGCAAAATATCACATAAACTAGTTGGACATGTGTAAGTTTGGTCCATGTCATTTTAGATATCCCGTAATCCAGAATTATTATCCCGAATGTAAACATGGAAACAAATTTAGGTCTGGATTCAACTCACGAGTCATGTGAATGGAAGCCTGCACAAGGACTTCCATTAGCGTAACAGGGCTTTCTCCCCATTCCCCTGTGAGCCCCCTGCACACACACCTCAAATTAGTTTGAGGGGGTCAGGAGAACCCCCAGAACAGCACACAGTGGGAGGAGACAGAAGATCATTCCATCTGGCAAACTGAAAAGCTTGTGCTGATAGAACTTTTGCCATAGCACTACAATGAATTTCTTCCTTAGTTACCACAGCAAAACACTTCAATATGGTAACCAAATCACACATCACAACCAAAGAAAAGGTAAGGAGGTATTATAAAGTCATGAGGCTTTCACAACTAGATTATTGTTACTTAAATCAATTAAACTTGTTATTGCACCACTGCACTGTAGTTTAATCCACAGGCAGACATCCTCTAAGGAAACATATTCCCTTTGAAACCAACGTGAAATCAATTTTGTTCAATTAGTAATTAAAGGGTGCTGTATAAAGAAATGTGAACTTGATTTTAAAAATAGGTAGCCATTCCACAATATGAAAGTTCAGTGCAAGTAAATATTAGGACTTACGCCAGAAAAGAAAGATTCATTTTCCTACTGAACACTATGCACTATCATGAATACTGATACATCCTAAATCATATAAGATCTTCTCAATTTTATATTCTCCCTTTTTGAGACAAGTTCATATCCAAATCTATTTCCAGATTTCCTACTTAACTGTACCAAGAAGCATATGAAGTAATCACTTCTGTTTGAAGGTAGTTTATGTCCATTTTTTTTTAAGTGTCAACTAGTGGATGGTCTCCTGATGTTTGTTGTCCTCTACTGCAGGTGTGTAGTCTAATTTGTGGTGCTGGGCCAGAAAGAGGGGATTTTTTTTGTGTGCCATCCACCCCACTGCCCTTCAACCTTCCTAACTAAACTCACATAGCTTGTCTGACATGTGGTGCTGGAGAACCCTTTTATGGTGGTGTTGGGAAACTTAATATTCAGGCTAAGGCTGCCACAAATGGGCCAGCTAAGGACCACATGGCCTCTGTGACAACCATGGGGCTGTCTCACTGCATCAGTGGTCCAACAAATGTGGGTGGGCACTCTCAACCTAGTCTTGCCATAGAGCAGGTTGGAGGCTTGCTGTTAGTCTGTTGTCATGGGTGGATCATTCTCTGGTTGAGCTAAATGTAGTAACTCCACTCCGCAAGGGTTAGTTCACCCTCAAAGACCAATGGAACCAGATGGATTCCTGAGTGCCCTGGGGGATTTTCTGGCTGACATGGTTGGTGCCCCTTTCAAGGCTCTTGTCTTACTGTAGAATGATGAGAAGTAGAACCACCAAAACAATCGCTCCTGAATGCCCTTGCCATTACTGTGGGGCATGTAGATCACCTTGGTATTTCAGGTACACAGGAGGATTGGTGACTAGAGTCAGAGTTGGAGCCAGTCCAATGGAGGCATCTAGAGAACTGTCAGTTCCATCTATACTGGATCAGTTTAGATTACTGTACTGTGAGAAGGTGGCCCACCTTAGCTTCTCAGAGCTAGCCTTAGGGCAGTGTTGGCCAAACCTGGGTCTCCAGCTGTTTCTGAACAACAACTTCCATCATCCCTAGCTAACAGGACCAGTGGTCAGGAATGATGGGAATTGTAGTCCCAAAACAGCTGGAGACCCAGGTTTGGCCAATACTGCCCTAGGGGATTGACAGGGTGGATCCATGGAGTGACAAATACTTCATTGGAGAAGGGAAAGAAAGAAATTGCCTTTAAAGAGACAGTGGAGCACCACCTCTTTAAAAAGACTCTCATCTAAGATGTCAAAAGCCAGGCTAAACAGGTATTGCCTTCAGCACTCACCAAAAGCTGTACAAAGAAGATGCTGGATGCACCTCTGTGGACAGTTCCACAACTTAGGCGCTGCTACAGAGAATGTCCTCTTTTGGGAGACTACATCCGGAACCAATATGGCCCCTCTGTTGATCTTAACACCTGAAGGGGGACTGTAGGGAAGGAGGTGGTCTTTCAGGTATTTGGTGCCCAAGTCATTTAGGGCAGAGCTGCCCCAGACAGGGCAGGTGAAGCAACTGCTTCAGGCAGCAGAAGCCTCCCAGGCAGCACTCCCTGCCCTGCCACTTCCACCATCGGGGCTGAATTGGGGAAAAATTGAAGCCATTTTGGGCAAAATCTTTCCCAAAATTGTGCCATTTCTCCACCCATGTCAGATGAGGCAGGGTGCGTGGTGGCAGCAGAGCAGATAGGGCAGCAGGAGCCAAGCAGGTGGTGCCAGGAGCAGCAGCAGCAGCAGCAAGGCAAATTGGAACTTTCCATTTCACCTCAAGTAGTGAATTGGGATGCGCCACCCCTGATTTAGGAATTTAGGAACTAATGAGAGTACAGTCGTACCTTGGTTCTCGAGCAGAATGCGTTCCAGGAGTCTGTTTGACTCCCGTAACCGTTCAAAAACCAAGGTGCGGATTCCGATTGGCTGCATGAGTGTCCTGCAGCCAATCAGAAGCTGCAGAAGCCACGCCAAATGTTCAGCTTCCCAAAACCAGAACATTCACTTCGTTCAAGAGCCGAAATATACAAGTTCCAAGGCATTCGGCAACCAAGGTACGACTGTACCTTGAAATGAGTCCAGAAGTGAAATGGCAACCAGTGCAGCTGTTTTAAAACAGGAGTTATGAGAGATCTAAATGGAACCCCACCCAGTAATCTTGCTGTTGTAATTTGGACCAAGTGAAGTTTTCAAATCATCTACAAGTGGATTAATGTAGTAGATGTGGCCACAATATTTTTCACAGAAGGAATTGTTTTTAAATGACTGCTATAGAGTATTTGTGTGGAAAGGCTGAGAACTCAGGCTTTATAGAAATAAAATGTAAGATTGTCCAAAGCTCTCTCAGCATAATTGCATGGGCTGTTCGCATTAGAAACTATGTCACAAGCACTGTCCAACACACTCCCATAACCCACAAGTCTTACATATTCAAGTGTCATAATGAGCAGAAGAGTGGATCGGATTTCATCACCAACTAGAATTACCAAACGGAATGCAGGTAAAACTGGTATTTTCTTTTGTTAGAAGCCCTACTCCTGTAATAGCATAACAGACAAGTGTGCATCTCTCACAACACAAGGACAAGAACAATCCATCCCTTTGAAAACATATGTACTTCCAAAATGCATTTATTGACTGTGTACACACAGGAATGTTTGACCACCGTATGCTTTGCCATTCACCCAACACAATGAAACTGCATCAGTGTAGCATGTCAATTTATGAGTTCACACTTCTGCATTTCTCACTCAACACCTGCAGCATCAGGTAATAATGACTTGCAAGTGTGAGATCAGCCACCACAAGATCAAACAACATAGACTTTTTGATCATCGGCTCCTAGTACAATCTCAAACATAATGTTTTTCAATAGAGAATCACATGTGAGGAGGAAAGAAAAAACACGCATGTGCACATGTATGAATGAACCAAGTCCCTGGTGAATCCTTGGAGCCGTTTTGGAACAACATGCCCTTTAATCCCACCCACCGACCTTGAAAAAACGCAAGCCGGGGATCCCTTCTTACCTATTCCGGGTGCCACATAAATGAAATACAGGCAAGAGGAGGAGAAGGAAAAGAAGAAGAGAAAGACGAAAATCGAGCGGTTGGAGACTCGCAGCGCCTTCGTGAAGAGAGACATCCTCCTGTTCCGGGGCAGAGAGGCAGGCCACCCCCCTCCCTCCCACCGGCTGCAAGTGGCGGCTGCGCTTCCCAGGCTTGAAGGTGCAAACTCCACCCCCACCAAAATGAAAATAAAGAAAAAGCAGGCTGCCCACAGACTGGATGCCAAGCCAAACCACCAGCTGCTAAGACAGACCACGAAGCCAAGAGCGAGGCCTCGGGAGAGCAGGAAGCCCCACCAGCGGGGACGGACTCCCAGGCATGGTCAGCGGGGCGAGGGTATCCCACACAGGATGGGCCAACCTGGGGACGGAGAGAAGGTCCGGCGCGCGGGGGGGGGGGCACAGACAGAACGAAGCGGAGGGCGGGAAGGGGGGCAGCGCGCGCCACCCCAAAGGGAGGCGTCAAGGAAAAGGGCGAGCGCCCGCAGCCGTGAAGGGAGGAGGGCGATGCTTCATGACGCAGGTGAAAGACGCTGAGGAAAGTGGGAGGGGGTGTCGTTGTGGTCCCTCTAGGCCGCCCCCACCTCCCTGCAGTCCGAACTTGGCGCTCCCCCTGTGAGGCGGGAAGGAGAGGTGTCTCAGCAACGCCTCCTGAGGGGAAGCTGCTGCCGTTTGGCTCCGGGTCCTCTCAGCCCACCGGAAGCCCCCGCTGCTGGTTCCTTGGCCGACGCTGCCCGCCTCGCCATCCTGCCGCAGGCTGGGAGCGGTTGCCGTCCGGGCATCCCTAGCCGCTTTCTCTCCGCTCGGCTTGCTGCTCTTTCCCTTTTCCCGAGGACCGCCTCCTCCCACCAGCAGGTCTCTCTCGGACTGCGGCGGTGGAGGGGAAGTGCGGGGTGCCCGGGGTGGCGCGCGCGGGGGGGGGGGCTCCACGGCGTGACGAAGGGGAACTGCAGAACTTCGTGTCGCGCGGGTGGCGGCGGGGGATGATGGGGGTGGGGAGCGCGCGCCGCTCACGCTCGCGTGGGTTGGAAAGGCGGGCGGGTGCGAGGAAGGAAGCGCGCGCCGGCCCGCTCCCCGGGCCAATGCGGAACCTGCGACGAAAGGAGAGCCCTTCTTAGTCCAGCATCCCGTTCTCACATTGGCGAACCAAATGCCTGTGGGGAGCCTGGAAGCAGAACCCAGCACAAGATTTTGCAGAGGCACTAAAAACTACTTAAAAAAAAAAGAATAGGGAAAATAAAACCTTAGAATGGGTGGGGACCCAAACGTCACAGTGAGGACTAAGCATACTCAGTATGCATGAGTATGCAAAGCTCAGTGACTGGGGAGGATGCAATGGAAAACCAGAAGGTTTTCACATATACAGTTGTACCTCAGGTTAAGTACTTAATTCGTTCCGGAGGTCCGTTCTTAACCTGAAACTGTTCTTAACCTGAAGCACCACTTTAGCTAATGGGGCCTCCCGCTGCTGCCGCGCCGCCGGAGCACAATTTCTGTTCTCATCCTGAAGCAAAGTTCTTAACCTGAAGCACTATTTCTGGGTTAGCGGAGTCTGTAACATGAAGCGTATGTATCCTGAAGTGTATGTAACCTGAGGTAGCACTGTACTAGCATGACTATAACCAACAAAAAAATGTGTGTGGAGCCCCCACAGATAGAAAAGTTTCCCCACTGAAGATAGGCTCCTAACACTAGACAAGAATTAACTCACTCATTCCCACTGCCTACCTATCATGTGTTTAATTAACCCCATTTGGAACACTTGAAGAGGGGTAAGCAGTGCTTAAGACGTCAATCTGATCAATTTACCTTTTCTAATTAGAAGGAGAGGAAGAACAGAGTGAAATATCACAGAAACTGGGCAGCTAGGATTGAAAGCATTGCCAATATTTGATACTACCACTAGATGTCACCATTTTAACATACGTACTCCAAAGTTTTATAAAGAACAATATGTTTTGTTTTACCTTTGAAAACTTGCAGTAATCTTTTCTGTAGTTATCAAAGCAGTACTATTGTCAGCACATACAAATGAAGATCAGATCTATATACCGTATTTTTTGCTCTATAAGACTCACTTTTTCCCTCTTAAAAAGTAAGGGGAAATGTGTGTGCGTCTTATGGAGCGAATGCAGGCTGCACAGCTATCCCAGAAGCCAGAACAGCAAGAGGGATTGCTGCTTTCACTGCGCAGCGATCCCTCTTGCTGTTCTGGCTTCTGAGATTCAGAATATTTTTTTTCTTGTTTTCCTCCTCCAAAAACTAGGTGTGTCTTGTGGTCTGGTGCATCTTATAGAGCGAAAAATACAGTAGTTTGATAATCATTTTTGAAATATGCAGCCCTCCTTTTTCGCATGCTGCTTATAGGAAATGAAACTCTAAGAAATGATGTGACAGGACAGGAGGGAGATAGAGACTGACACAGACAGTTCTGCAACCCAAAGTCCTCTGGTTACTCTGCACTAAGAGGAGATAATAGACATTCTGGAATTTTGAGCTGAGGGAATCTGTGTTTTTCATTGAAGAAAACAGAGGTTTTATCTATTGGGATGTGAGTATGGCAGCACTCACTTTTTGTAAGGCCCTGTAAGTTCAATCAAAAGGGATGGTATTGCACAGTGCATTTCCCCTTTTTTCTTTTTAAAGAGGTGCAGGACTCACCATGAACACCTCCCTTGTTCTCTGATAATGGCAATGGTATTTTGAAGTCAGCAGTACCTGAACTACTGCGGTCAAGCTCTCTCAGTCCAGGAACAGTAGCAACTGTCACACCAGGCACAGCTGGTAAAGGACATTTCTAGCCATTGAGGCCACATCAGCCCTGTACACAACCTATTCCTTGAAAATCTGGAAGGAGAACCGTCAGACAAGATGCACTCATTTATTCTAAGCACGGCTCTAAACTAAAGTTTCTCATCTGCAACATCCTTCGTACTTCCCAACTCCACGTGAGCTTTGCAATTGGAGATCATCAGCTAGTCCCTAGTGGAGTGCTAAAAAAAGAAAGCAAATTCCTGAAGGCTTTTATTTTCCACTGAGAGTAAACATCTCTAGGTGCTCATGACAGTATCCCATAATTGCCAACACGTGAGATTTCACTGACATGCAAGTGAGAGGGTATAAATAACTTTTTTTTTCTACCAAGAACACTTATTAATTATCCATGAGGAGAAATGTAGGTTGAGCATGTGCCTTGACTTCATAGGCTGTGACGTTCATTCAGCAGCCACCGTCCGACACGAGTGACAGGTGGCTCCACGTGCCTGCCTGAAATGTTCCTCCAGCAGAGGACATGTTGTGGATAAAAGTAATGCAAGCACCGGAAGGCAACCTTTAAATTCGTGAGTGGGAGGAGAGAAAATACAACCTTCCTTAACATGAAAGAGGCAAGGCCTTTCCTGGTAGCAAATTCATTCAGCTTTCATCCACATCAATTCAGAAGCAGAGTTTCTATTAATAGCATTTTGTGCTCTTCGGAGCACTAGAAGGCTAGGGTCTGCTTCACCCTGCATTAAATATCTAACAGATATTTTACCACACACATAGCACAGTGTGCATAATGAAATAGATGCACATGGATTTGTCACCTGTGATCAGTCTTCACCTATGATTCCTGCAGTTTCCTACATAGAAGTGTATTCACTGCAGGAAATTAATCTTATGTGAAGTGGAACAGTAGAACACTGAGGAAACAATAAAATAATCTTGTCAGATTTAAGGATACTCTTTCCATCTCTACGTGGCACTGAATTATGCCGTGATTTCTCACCCTTCCTTGTTGCATGAATAGTGGAATTTATATAAATTATGGGCTGTGTGTTTCAATTGGCTACAAAGCTAAGTTGATATGAAGTCAGGGGTTTCTGGACTTAGGGAGTGGGTGTGGCTGAGCCAGCCCAGGATCCACTGTTTGCCAAATAAATCCCACTACCACCACATGATGGCATTAGGCAAGAATAACCTACTTCACAGGGCTGCTGTGAAGAGAAAATGGGGAGAAGCATGTACTGTACACCACTGTGAGCTCCTTGGATGGAAGGCTGGATATATATATATATAATAATAATAATCTTAAATAAATATTGTTAATATTTTGCCAAAGTACTTAATCCGTTTAAATCCAGTCATTCCATACTAGAATCTCCCTCTGAAAATCCTTTGTTTAAAAAATGGCAGCTTTCAGGTCAGTTTTGGTGTGTACTGGGATGCTGAAATCATCTCACCATGCTTTATTGATATTACCATTTACATTGTGAGATTTATGTCTTACTCTTTTGACTTGTATCTTTTTATTCTGTTTAATGCAGGCTAGCAGGTGATAGCATGTATTCCACCTGAAAGTGAATAAACAGTGTTGTATCAGATATTACTAGATCCTGTAGCAGAGTTGTCTGGGTACATATGAGGACAGAGTTAGCATGTAGGCTTGTTGCTAGGTTTAGTCCCTGCGTTTGTTAGTCTGCTGTGTGACTGAGTGGCTGTTGCTTGTAAGTATTGTAAATTAGGAATATATGTATAACCATGAGCTGTCCTAAATAAATAAATAATCTATAGATCAGATCGGATCCAGCTATTGAGCTGGTAACCCGTGCCTCAGCAATGCCTCTTCAGACTGTGAAGGTTCACATGTTCCCCCATGAAAAACAGCATTGCCGCCTGATCTGCTGTTTATTGCTGTGTACGCAACACAAAGCACATTTGAAGCACGTTTTTTACCTCAAAGCAGGGATGCCAACTTGAACAAAACACTGGGGGGCACAGGTAACCCTCACCATACATAATGGATCACATGACGCAGTGCAGGCACACCATTTCAATGGCAATGTCCATCAACTTTGGGGGGCTCAACTCCCTCAAATATTTTATTGGGAGAGCAGAGCTCCCTTGGCTCCTGGGAGTTGGCTCCTATGCCTCAAAGAATTTTGGGCAATGTAGTTTGTTGCTGGGAATTGTAACTGTGACAGGTGAACTAGAATGCCCAGAATTCTTAAAGGGGGTGGGGAAGTATCTCGAATGTACTTTAAAGGTATAGTGTGTACATAGCCTATCTGTAGATCAGAAAGGTTTTGGGTTGGGGGGGGCGAGTTGTGTGGGGTTTTTTGCTTACTTCTGCATAAAGTTTTCTCTTTGCCCTTCTGAACACTGGTGCCTGATCAAGTTAGGAAGTATATGCTCACAAAAAACACTTCTGTGGCCATATTCCTAGGTGGAAGAATAACCGGCCAATGGAGATAGGTGTCGTGTTTATAGTTCCTCCCCTTATTCTGTTATTACGGTTGTCCACATGTGGTGTAGTGTGGTGTAGTGGTTAAGAGCGGTAGACTCGTAATCTGGTAAACCGGGTTCGCTTCTCTGCTCCTCCACATGCAGCTGCTGGGTGACCTTGGGCCAGTCACACTACTCTGAAGTCTCTCAGCCCCACTCACCTCACAGAGTGTTTGTTGTGGGGGAGGAAGGGAAAGGAGAATGTTAGCCGCTTTGAGACTCCTTTGGGTAGTGATAAAGTGGGATATCAAATCCAAACTCTTCTTCTTCTGTTAGAGAATATGTGCTAACACTGAGCTAATTCAGGCAGAAGAGCTGGGTTTAGTCTCCCCTATGCCACACCAGATTGTTTAATGGTATGAATACCAAACAGGGCTATGTGCGTATGCATCCCTTTTCAGTCGATGCAATCATTTGTACCAGGATGTGTCTCTTTGCAACATTCCTTTTGAGTTTTTCCCTTTCGTTGGGCCAAAAAAATGTGGAAAATGCAACATACAATTGTGATATAAATCAACACAACTCCACTGAAGAACCTCTCTTTAATTTAGCAAGACTGCAGAATCAGTACATAGCAGATCAAATTAGATCAATCACAAGAATCATGACTACTGGAATTTAGGAAAGGGCTAGTTTCCATGCCCTTAGCACAATTTCTAGCACTTATAGCCTCTAACTGTCACAGTTAATTCTCAAGTTTTGAACAACTAAACATCCATGCCATATTTTTTCTGGCTTTCATGGTCGGCATCTCTTGCTTCTTAAATAAAAACAAATGATACATATCAACCTTTTTGCAACCCTCTCTCAGTTGACCATCTGGCTAAGATTAGTAACAAGTTCAAAATCAAGTCACATGAGGCCTCACTTTCACACACAGCGCATCTCTCCAGAAAAAGGAAGACAATCATAATAAACATCTTCTTGTTGGAAATGAGTACAGTCATGCTCCAACTGAATTCATTTTGCGTGATCTCCCCTGTTCATTGCCAAAGATAAACAAGAAGTCAAGCAGCCTTGAGAACACAAAGCAGTTTTAAGCATGATGATCTATCAGACTTCTCTTATCTGAAAGGCTTTCAGGAGTACTTGTTGGGATCAAAAGTGTACAAAAATAAATGGGGCATTTCTCATTGCCATTTATCAGATTTGGAGAATGTATATTTTGTAGCTTTCTTAGTGAAAAATTAGTGAGCTTCAAGTGAGCTGGGGAAAATACAACAGAGTAGGGAATTTTTTTGAGAATAATAATTACTATTAAGAATTTGTTCTAGAATCTATTTCTCAGAAGTGCACTACATAGACTGGGGATCCTGTGGCCCTCCATATATTGTGGGTCCTCTCATCACCCCTAGCCATTGGCCATGCTGACTGGGGCTGAAGGTAGTTTGAGTCAAGCAACATGTGGATCCCCCAACCCCTCTAGCTATAATACTATTTTTTAATTAGCCAGACTTTTTCATCCACAGCTGTTTCCACATGTCATTTGTGAAGAACAAACAAGCCAGAGTGTCCTTCCCCTGACTTCCAAAGTTACAGCACAGCTAGAAGTTGGAGAAGAGTTATTTCTGGTTAGCTTTTTATTGTTAATGTTACATGCTGCCCCAGTCTCCAAGTGGTGAGAGATTCCAGAGGTTTCAAGTGCTTAGCCAGGGTTTGGTTTCCTTGGAATGATGGAAAGTGGAGACTGTGGTGTCTTTAGACTATATGGTTTATTTAGACTTATAGACAACCTAAACCTAAGGTGAAAGGGCTCACAGCATTAACACCCCAAATGGTATTGCTTCCCCGTTAGTCACGGCTTTGGATGCCAGCATAAATCAAGCATGGTTCTGTCTCTCTAGTTTCTGCCTGCTTCTAGTTCAGCTCTCCCACAACACCAGCTATTGTTCTTTATCTACCAGCTAGGTGAAGAGGGGTGTTTGCAAAGAGAGTACCCTCACTTAGTTGTATCTCTTGCATCCCAACCCATTCTTTTTGGATGCTGATCATGGTGCTTAGGCCAAGAGCCATTGCTCATAGTTCAACACACATGCAGACCTTGATACCTTTTTTGTGGCCCTTGACAACATTTGATGTTGTTGCTTCCCCTGCCCTCATGCTGCCTTCCAAAAACTGAGTAAGTGAGGCTCTGGGCTTTGGGAAGCAGGCTTGAGGGCTCTGACAAGGTCCTAGTCCTCTTGCCTCCATCCAAAAGCCTACTTAGCGCTTTCCCAGCTTTGGAAAGGCAGCACAAGGACTGGGGAGTGCCAAATTTTGCTGAGGGCCACCAAAAAAAGCACCAAGGGCCGCATGTGCCCCTTTGGCCACACACTGGACCACCCTGTAGTGCATCTTATAGTGCAAGCTATTAACATTACATGTGCTGCTCACATCACAACAGTTTGCAACCTCCTGCTGGTTAACGCAATGCTGTATATACAAAATTGCTTGGGGGGGCTCAATGCTTTGTGACTGGCTCCATGATCCTGCCCTCTCATCTCAGACCAACAGAAATCTTATTAAATATTGCTATGAGGGTGGAATGTTTAATCGTTTTTTAAAAAATAATTGTTCCGCGCATCTCCTAATTACAAGCATTCTGTATTTTTGTTCAAGTCCTTTACAAAGATAATTGAAACCATATTGTTCCTCCAATTTCCTAAAAAAGGAAAGATATTCCCTTTTGCAACCCAAGCTACATTTTATTAAGCATGACTAATAATATATGTCGTTATTATTCAGGGTTCCAATTGTCTCATAATACTCAGCTTTAACAACAAGAACAAAAATTGGCACACTTTTTTCGGTTGTTCTGCCAGACATAGATTTAAAGGGAGAATGATGTGATCACAAATAAATAAATAATATCCCATATATTATTGGCCTGCTGAAATGGAATAGGTCAGGGGTTCCATAACTATGTATGTTAGTCCGTGAGCTTTATTTGGGTGGTACTTGACATGTCTGTGGATTTGTGATTGAAAATCAAAGCTGGAAAATCCATCACAGCAAATATGTATTATGTTTAATTGTATTTGTATTGTTTATATCTTATATTTTATTGTATTACAATTTGAATTCAATGGAATTACAACTGCTGTAACAGTCGGGCGGGGATCATTTCCATGGTTCATCAAGACCCTCAGCAATTTTCAAGTGATCTGTGGGGGAGTGGGAGTTTTGGAACCACTGAAATAGAAGTGAAAAGGAATTAGGGGGTTGCAAGGGTGGGGGAAACCACACAGGTAACGTGCATTGGGTAGAGACACCCCTGCCCCCTCTCTGGTGTGTACAACAGTGTGCAAACCTGAGATACATTGGGGAAAATGGCCTTGCTGCATTTTAAGCTGCTAATTCATAGCCTCCGTTCAGAACCAGCTCATTATTTCTGACCTTATCTCAGCATGCAGACATCCATTTAAAAAGTCCATCTGTTTCAGAGAGCTGTCTCCGAGTTTCTAATATTGGCACATGCAAGCTGACGGTGCTGTATGCCATGTTGCCCTTCAGAATTAGAGCTCCCAGTGCCATCCAAAGCTATTTTGAAATCCACCCCCACTCCTTCCCAAAATAAATACAGAAGTCAGTTCTAGATCTTGGTCAAAGGTCTAGATCTGGGTCAGAGTGTGAGCTGCAAGCCCAAAAGTCTTCACTTCAAAGCTTTCCTCTGCCATGAACTAAGTAGTCTTAGGCTCATATCCTAAATGGGGAGTACTTCTGAGACCATGCATAGGATTGCATTGATCTCTCTTAGCTTCAGTTTTGAAATTAGGAGAACATAATAATAATATACCTGCTGTGCTGCTCCTTCAAAAGCAATAGATAAATGCAATTGTTAAGAAAGCACCTGTGGCTACATAGTCATGCACCACTCTCCAAATTGCATTAATTAGGGAACTTGCAGCACTTGAGTCCCTCCTGTATATCCCGTAGGCTCTTCTGAGAATCCCGAGAATCCCAGCCTTCATTAAAAAATAAATAAACTTACATTCTTTATGTTGCAGAGCTGCAGTTGAGGGCCAACTGGAACCTCATAAGGGTAACCTTTCTGGGAGACTCTGAGAATAAAGATAGTGAAGGGACTTGACAAGCTTTTGACAGATAGCAGTGGATGGGGAGGGGTAGCCCAGTAAAAGAGCTCCAGGATCTGATGCAAGGGGAAAATTTATTTCACTTTGCCAAAATGCCTAAGGCTGCAATCCTAGACCCACTTAGTAGAGAATAAGCCCCCTTAAAATTGAGTTATAAATTACTTCTGAGTAGACACATATATAGGCATGTACTGCGAGGCTCCTGCGTAATTTAATAATGACTTATTCGTAAGAGATGAGGAACAACTATAAATCTGCTGCTATGGCCCAGACAAGAAAAGACTTCTTTCTCATGCTCCAAGTATTCATGATGTTACAAAGCAAACAAGACAATTCTGAACAACACAGATTCTGATTTTTTAAAAGTTTGTAAAATCTGTTAACATTAGGCAAAATTATACTTTTCTCTAAATTCATGTTTTCATGGAAGGTCCTCTTGTCAGTTGCCTAAAGGAAATGTTGGCATAACAACAATTTATCAATGTAGTGATGACATACACAGATCATGTATGGTTTTACTAGCTAAAACTACCTGTAGTTGCTCAGGAATTATAAGAAAAGGGGGGGGGGAATCAGTGTTATTTTGAAATCAGTGTAACAACAGTGTAATTATAAAAAAGGGGGGAATCAGTGTTATTTTGAAATCAGTGTAACATTTCAATGTAATTTTAAAATGTTCAGTCTGCTATCTTGATTCAAAATTGTGTCCAATTGTAACCAAACAGACAAAAAACTTTCTCCTTGATATCAGGAACCATAATGCACACTTTGCTTATGGTGCCTTAAGTACATATAGGACAGACAAAAAGACAAATAAATTTCCAAAATATATAGTACATGAGGCTGAAAGCCTGAATGCACAAGGCTGATATGTTCCATAGGTTCACAAAATAGTTTTGTGGGTCTTGTTGATAATGTTGATACGTTGTGCACAATTGTAATGATTTGTAACTGCATTGCTTTTCCTGCAAGTCTCACGTTGTCACTTCTGCATTTGTTTGTAGTATGGAGTTGATCACTGGTTCCAAGTTCCCAGGAAGCCAAATCACTGTGTCACTATCGCTTTTCTCCAGGGCTGGAACATCCAGTTCATCCATTTGTCTCTCTCCCAAGCCAAACTTACCCACACAGCAATATCATCCTTAAAGGCTAATACTACAAGCTTGCAGAGTTCTCAAGTGAAATAAGTGAAACTATTTAAACAGGTCAAGAAACTGCAGTAGCAGCTACTCCCCCAGCCCTCCTGCAGAGGTTATTCTGTTTGATGAGAATTTTTGTGCTCTGCTGGCTAAAAATTGCTTCTGATTGTTGAGGGCTGTTTGGCTTATTTTATTTTCCACTATTTTGTTTTTACATCGGTTTTTATTATTTGCATTCCTCTCTTTAACTTTTTTATTGTTATAAGCTACGACAAGAGCCAATAAAAAAAATAAAAGTAAAAATAAAAATGAACACTAAATATATTTGTATGAATCTTTTAAAAAAGCTGTGTGTACAAAAGAGAGTGATGAGAGATCTGCAAATGTAAAGTTACATCCTTTTCCATACTCAGCAATGGGGAAGCCCTACTTCTGTACTAGGAATGCAATCCTGTACACACACTTGCTTAGGAATAAGCCCCATTGAACAAGCAGGATTACTTCTGGGTAAACAAGGACAGGACCTGTTGTAGGTAACCAGCTACCTAGAGCTGCAATCCAAAGGAAAGCTAGTCATCCTTCAGCCATGACCAATGGTACAGTTAGGTAACCTCAGACTCTAGACTCCATTGGTATTAAAATGGGTCAGGGATTCTCTTTATATGGTGATGTGTATTGCTTGCATTTGGGCAATCTCTTGGTCATTCTGCTGAGTGGAGCCCGTAGACGTCTGCTCCAAAGTTCTAGCCTGATGGTTTTGTAAGACGGTTTTTTGTAAGATGGTTTTGTAAGATGGTAGCCTGATGGTTTTGAGAGCCAGTGTGGCATAGTGGTTAAGAGCGGTAGACTCGTAATCTGGTGAACCAGGTTTACGTCTCTGCTCCTCCACATGCAGCTGCTGGGTGACCTTGGGCTAGTTACACTTCTCTTTGAAGTCTCTCAGCCTCACTCACCTCACAGAGTGTTTGTTGTGGGGGAGGAAGGGAAAGGAGAATGTTAGCTGCTTTGAGACTCCTTAGGGTAGTGATAAAGTGGGATATCAAATCCAAATCCAAACTCCTCCTAATGGTTTTATGTTACGCCTATAAGGAAGAACAGAACTTTAAAATACATAATTTAAATATATTTGTGCCTGCCTAGCAGCTGCTCAGATCTTTGTCAATAGCATACAACCTTTGGCAATCCTCACAGAACTCTAGCCCAATGGTTGCCATTAATTTGATCTGAACTGATTTTATAATGAAATGATTTTAGAATGTTGTATTATTTTACTGTTGTTAGCTGCTCTGAGCCCGGCTTCGGCTGAGGAGGGCGGGATATAAATAAACATTTTATAATTTATTATTATTGTGGTACACAGCAGCAGTTAATGCAGTGCCCCTGATTAAACTGTTTTAAAAACGTTTCTGGGCTGCACCAGGAATGTCTGAGGATCCATCGGATGCCAGGCTTCACAACTGTACCATAATTTTGCTGCCTGATATTGTGTGAGAATCAAAGTTCTGTCCTCTCTCAGGACTGGAGAAACAATTATATGTCATCTGGAGTTCATTATTTGAACTGTGTGTGACAGGGCAGCATGGAATGAGTTCTATTTTCACATCAAACAATGTTTTGGGAAGTTTTAGCCAGTACTTCTCATTTGAATTTGTGAAAGTGAGATGGCAGATTCACACATCAGCCTCTCTACAGCATTCAGATGTGCAAGTCTCCTGCAGAGTTGTGTACTTGGAAAAATGTAACCTGCAAAAAGGTAGCACACCAATGGTAAACCTGTTGTTTTAGAAGTCAATTTTGTACAGAATCAGAATGAGATTTCTGCATAACTAGTTCATCTAAAATTGGCTGCTTATGGGGTTGCATCCCATAATTGGTGCCATTTAAGCCCATGTTTAAATATTCTATTGAAATCACTGGGACTTGTAGCTCAGTCCTGTGCATATTTACTAAGAAGTAAACCCCACTGTGTTCAAGGCAGGAAAGTGTACATAGGACTTCAGATATATGGTACAATCCCACATGCAAGATCTCCCAGCCAGTATTGCAAGAGGTGAGATATGTTTTCACTGGGAATATGGGAACAAATGCTTTTATGCTCATGTGCCCCCACAATGGACTATCCCCTTTTCAATAACAGATGGATACAATTAAAGGGGGGGATTCCCACATGGACATCTTAAACCAACAACTTCCTAACCATGGCTGTGCCCACTTTGCAGACTGTGCTGCATAACCTTGCTTGTTGCTGCCACCTGATTTTATGTCTTTCTTCAGTTGTGGGGTGTGGGGATGTTTTACCCATTAAGAGATTTGACTGAGTGATGTCCTGAGTGTTTCTGTTTAATCACAGTACCACAGGACACCATTGGTGGCAACACAACATACGTGTTTCCAGTTCATATTGTGTGTGCTAGCTCATTACATATCCATGTGGTGTTTGGACACCATCACTGGCATGGTACATGGTGGTGAGCAATGGCGTTTTCATTTTGTCATTTTCCCATATTCCCACTGTATTTTGTATCTCTGAGTTGTGGGTTTTCCCCTCCCACTTTTCTAGGTTGAAAGTCTATTGGATATGGTGGTTGTCCTACCTGGACAGCTGTGGCATATCTCTGGAACTGCTGTGAGCATAGAATTGCTCGTGTAATTATGGCTGAACTGACTTCATAGTATGTTAATTGTCCTTCAGAGTAAATACTGCAAAATACAACAGCCATGGAATATTTGCCATGCATTAACTGAAAGCTAAAAAGAAATTCTAATGTTCTCTTAGCAACAATGTTGGATATATATATATACACAATTTGTGTAAAGATACTGCTATAGGCAATCCCAATTTCTACCCTGGAGGTTAACAGGGGCGTTATGTCACCACAGGAAAAAAGGTGTCCTTTGAAACTAAGATTTCTGAACAATGGTCTTAAGGAGAAAAGAGGGGCCTGAACTCCATACACTAGCTGGGTGAGGCTACACACAGAGACCTGGGAGTAGGGCTGGCTGCTGTTTTGGATCCAAGCTTGCTGGTGCTGAGAGAAGCAAAGAGAGACACTCTTGGGGTATAATGTTCTTCACTCTCTCCATCAAGCTGCAAATATGTGTAAAATAAACCATATTTCATAAAGACACCAGCTTCCACTGTGCCTCATTCAAAAGGAACACAAACCTTGGTTCGCTGCCAAGACCCCTGGAATCTCACTACTGCTCAGCAGAGACTGAGGTGGCCAGTAACAACACATTTCCAGAGTCTGCTTGATAAACTTGGATTTATTTTTCTTTTCTTTTTTGCTTTATAATATAAAATGTATATCAACCTTGACAAAACAGGCAATTGCAGCAGCTAATTAAAAAAACACAAGCAGATGGAACCTGCAGTTATTTGAAAACAGGGAGAAATCTGCAGCATTACAAAACATGTTTTGTATTAAATCAAGCTGATTTACCAATGATTAGAAAACAAGAGTTTGATTTTATAATTTTATAATGTAGCAAACCATCTAGTAAGGTAAATGACCCCTGGATGCTTAAGTCCAGTCAAAGGTGACTATGGGGTGCTGCACTCATCTCACTTCAGCCTGAGGGAGCTGGCATTTGTCCACAGATAACTTTTTGGATCATGTGGCCAGCACTTGTGGTGCAATGGAAATGCTGTTTGCCTTCCTGCCACAGCAATACCTATTTATCTACTTGCACTGGTGTGCTTTCGAACTGCTAGGTTGGCAGAAGCTGGGACAGAACAACGGGAGCTCACCCCATCGCATGGATTTGAACTGCTGACCTTCTGATCAGGAAACCCAAGAGGCTCAGTGGTTTAGACCACAGCGCCACCCGTGTCTCTTAAAAACCATCTAGTATGTGAATGCAAGCAGATTATTGAATAACTTGCTCCAGAGTTTTGCATTGGCTACTGCACATATGGTAGTGATTGTTTTAAGAACAAAGACACATAATTAAGTCACAGAGCTCAGTACAAAAAAGCATTTTCATGGTTGTGACTTGGAAGTCTTCTGCTCAAATCCCATTTGATCTGCAAATTAATTTAAACACTTTGGTTAAAAGCTCCCTGCCTTCCTAATATCACATTTCTGAGGGCTCAAATATCTTCCTGTTTTAAATCCCTCTTTTCCTTCCATCTGAAGTAAAGCATAATACCACAATTGGCTGTATATATGTTACATCAGGAATGATAAAGCCTGTGGGAATACCTAACAGTATTAAGGTTAAATTACACAAAATGCAGGAGCTCCATGAGTGGGTCTCCTGATGTTTTCGTCTTTCCCAAGTATCATTAGAGCAGTAACACCGGAGGAAGGTTTAACCCTTCTCCTCATAATAGATTTTTCCCATCTAAAGTGTTCTCTCTGGTTCTGCTAGCTCCACAGCAAGTGCTGTGGCATATGGCCAATAATACTTTAAAGTTCCTTCCACTCAGCTACACAACCGAGTTGCTGTCCTGTGGTTGCTTAAATGGACAAAAGAAAATATTGGCCCATAGTTTTTCTATTAGATTATAAACATGGAAAAACAACAGGAGAACACTGGCTGCTTGATCAGTAGATTTGGGCCGCAAGACATACTTGTGACCCCTTTAGTTAAGAGTACATTTTCTTTCTGGCCAGTGCTTTGTTGTGTGATATTGTAAAATCTATTGGTGCTCAAGACCCAAAAGGTGGTGCCATAGGAGCCAGCTCCTAGGGGCTAAGTTCCCTTTGCGCCTCCCCATAAAATGAGGGAGCCAGGCCCTCCCAAAGTTAATGGGCATTGCCATTCAAATGGTGGGTGGGTGCGGTGTCATGTGACTGATTATGTGGGGCAGGGCTTACCTGTCCTCCACCCCCAATATTTTATTCAAGTTGGCACCGCTGGGTAGTGTTGCCCAAATGGAAAACACTTTTGCCTATGCATGGTGGTTGCTGATTTCCCATGCCTCTTCCAATCATGCCCCGTGTCACTCTATTGCATAGAGCCCTTCAACTCTCAGGAGATTTGGAGAGGGCACACAGGGGTCTTCAGCAGGCAGGGAAGCCAAGCCAAGCCAAGCCAAGCCAAGCCAAGCCAAGCCAAGCCAAGCCACCCCACCCCCATTAATAATTCTGTTCTGTTCATGGGAACAAAAATTGGGGTACATGCCATAGTCTTCATTTTAGTGCAGTACTGGAGACAGAAGGAGCCTCAATACACAGTCATATTACTATATGGATCAATGTATAAGTATTTATAGATATTATTTTTCCATATTCATCTGGTGCAGCACAGTTCTAGGTCACATTCACACTATGCATTTGAAGCACTGTGGTGCCAATTTCAACTGCCATGCCTCCCCCCCCCAAAAGAATTCTGGGAGTTGTAGTTTGTTAAAGGTGCTGAGAGTTGTTGGGAGATGTCCCATTACCTCCCAGAGCTACAATTCCCATAAATCAAATTCACTTCTTTATCTATTTGCCTGGGTGATTCTGAATGGCTACCAATTAGAATCTTAGACCCAAAGAGTTCTTGTGAGGCATCTAACCAACCCTGCTTGATGGAGAAAATCCAAACCTAGAGCACCTTCAGCTTTTCCTTCATGGCTTCTGACAAGTAAAAACCCATCACCCCTGCAAGTAACTGATTCCACGGTCAAACTGCTCCTACTGTTAAGTTTATTTTAAAGTTCAGCTGAAAACTGTCCTTAAGTCCTGCCCTCCAGGGCACCAGAGAACAAGTATGTATCAGTCCTTTGAGTCTTTGATGTTCCCCTCAGTCTTCTCTTGTTCATGCTAAAGATACCCAGTTTCTTCAACCTTTTCTGAGAGAACTTGTTTTCTACATCTCTAACCACCCATTCTTCTTCTTCTCTGAACTGTTTCTGATTCATCCACAACCTTCTTGTATCACAGCACTCAAAACTGAACAAAGTACTCCAGATGAGGTATGATTAGTGCAGAATATTAGCTGTGTTTGAAGCTGCATTACCTTATCAACTCATGTTCAGCAGCTAATAGTTTATAATCCTGAGATCCAATCCTGGGGTCCTTTTCACATGTCAAGTCAGGTATCCCCCATCCTATACATCTACATTCGATTATATTGCTTTTTGCCTAGATGAAGAGTCTGAATGTGTCACTATTGTATTTAAATCTCTCTAATCCCAGCCCCTTCTCCAGCTTTTGCAAAGTAAAACGGCTATGGGGGAGAAGGACAGAAGGTTAAAAGAGTAGCAGGCCTCTGGCCAGAGCAATCTTTCCCAAATAATTTCTTGCAATTAGAGGGGCAGGCACTATCTGTCTTCAGGTCAGGCACTGACAACTCAGTGACACTAATTACCTGCTTCAGGTAAGTATGGCAGCAGAAAATGTTTTTAAGAGCAGGGTGCCAGTTCCAGGGTGGACAGAGTATAAAGTGATCCTCTTGTGTGTGGATAAGCTCCTTCCCTGGCTACAGCCCAGGGGCAGCTAATATCTTCTGCACCTTGTCCCAAATGGCTCAGCTTCTGAGTTTTGTTGTGGGAGAAGTAGGTGCCTCGTTGAAAGATGTAATGATAGCCTTATAATGCTTCTCATGCTGTAAATTCAGAAATACAGGAAACATCTGGCCCCTCACAAGTTTGTTCTTGAAAGGCCAGGCTGGGGCACTCATGCATGAGTGGAACTGACTGTAAGTGCTCCAAGAGCAACATGGGAATGTACCAGAGAAAGGAAAATTTCCCACTCCCTCTCCTAGAAAGAACACTGCATGAGAAAGGAGATGTGAACAGTAGCCTAAGCTGAAAATGGAAAAAACTGTTCATAGCCTCTGGGGCGGGTACCATATGCCTTGTGGAACTACTAACAGTTCAATGGACATTACCTCTCTGAAAGGACTCTCAGAAAATCCAACCTAGACCAAGCTTTTTGCTGAATATGCAGCATATAAAATATATTTACCAAGCATCTGAAGGATTAATGTTTTGCAGAAAAGCCTCACAAGTATGAAGTGGTTTGCTTCTGTGAAGCAAAGGACATAAGTTCTGAAACTCAAAAAATCAGAAGTGAATGAAATGCAGTAGTACACAATTTGTTCTGAATGCACATGGGTATGGTTGTGGACATGATGAAAGTCAAATACACTTTTAAACATATTTATGCTGCATTGCTTCATCCTCCCATGGGTAATAAGGAAATAAAAATAACTGTATAAAAATAGGGTAGTGCTTAGAAAAGTTTTACATTCGTTAAGTCTGGTGCAATTAAATTATTACCTGGAGCATTTGATTAAACATACTCTAGAGGTTGACAAACCTAGTATCCATAGGTATGTTTTCTAATGTTACTTCCAAACTATCAATCTCACTGTTTTTTTCTCCTCGGACAACAACCTTTACATATTTTTCAGAAGCATGCTTTGCGTTCGATTGAATTTTATTTTCCAAGGGTATGTTTTCTTGAAGAGTGTGTTCCATGGTGCTTAGCCTGTCCTGGCAGCACTTTGGGTAGTTCTTGAAGCATTCAAAGGTATCGTTGCACTTTTCACAGGGAAAATAAGAACATCCTTCTACTATCTGCATGGAGTTACTGCTGGATTCATGTCTTCCCTTAAATGATTTCGTGTGGACTTCCAGAACTGATCTGTAAGAACAGCTCTGTACATGCTTGAGACAAAAACAAGTTTTGATGCATAATTGTTGGAGAACAGCAAAATCTTTGGCAATAGCGCTTCGGAAATTAGGCTTTAGCATAAGATACATAACTGGGTTATAGAGTGTTGAAGACTTGGCAAAAACAGCAGGTACAGCAAAGGCTAGTGGAGGAATCCTCTCTATTGACCCAAAGGCTGCCCACATGGCAATGACAGCATATGGGCTCCAGGCAGCAAAAAATCCAATGCATACAGCAATGCTCAGCTGCAAAGTTAAAAGAAGAAAAGAAAGTTTGTGCTATTCAAAACAACAAAACAGTAGGTGGGTTAGATCAAGAGATTGCCTAATTCACTGTCACAGGCTGCCTAAGAGTGATGATATGACTGTCAGTCAATTTCAGGGCCATTAACAGAATTTGTTTGGCTTTTAGTCTATTTAACTACAGTTTGCAGCTCTAACAATTACAGTGTCATCACTGGTATTATAATCTCATTGGCTTAATTGTTTTAAATAAGATGTGCTTTGTTTTTAATAATGTGAACCAGATGAATTCATTTGGTGGAAATTTGTCTAATACTTGGTGGCCCTTTTCCACATGCATACTTGCCACCACAATAACCAAGTGGCCATAGCTACTAAACATGCATTTAGCTCCTTCAGTCCCCTAGACTTTGTGATACGGTCCCTCCCAAGAGTTTATAACCTACACTGGGCAGCCAAGATTGCAAATAGGCTACAAATGGCTATGAATATATTCAAAGAGCATAGCATCCAATCACAGTCAAGGAGATCCAGGTGCATCTTGCAAGCTAAATGGCAGACAAAATAGAGATTATTCTATTCTTATTTATTTTATTTGTGAGTTTATTGGTTGCTTCCTATACCCTGAAGTGATTTAACAATAAAAGCACTAACAATAAAAACATGCTTTAAAATAATTTCACACTTCAATGACGGATCCGCAGCAGGAGAACTGAGACAGTCTCTGCAGTTGGCTGCATGGCTCAGGTCCCATATCTTCCCCTCTGCTAGTACAATAGGAATTCATTCATACAAAGCAAACACTATGGGCTTTGCTACCAAAGCATAGCAATGGTTGTTCCATTTTCCAAGGTTAAAACTTGGGAGAGCCCATGAGCAATCAGCCTGCAAACAGCATTTCCATGCTCACAAAAGTGGTGTTCTTCATATTTGATCATACATTCACATACCCACACCCACCCACACAGAGTTCAGAGAGTATGCAAACTCTTTATTTGAGGCAACTTAAGTCTTTACTTAAATTGCCTTGTTGCTGCATTCTGCCCAACACTTTGACCGTTACAAAGCACTCAAGAATTATGCCATTTCATGCAATCTTACATTCAGTCCAAAAAATGGAAGAGGAAAAAAGCACCAGTCACAAAGCCTCAAAAAGTGAGGTGATCCTTAAAAGGTGCTTCATATTTTAGTCTCTATGGCAGGGGTAGCCACTGTTGTGTCCTCCAGATGCTGTGGACACCAACTCCCATCATCCCTGAACATTGGCCATACAAGCTAGGTCCACCTTTGACCATACCTGCTTCCACTTCTGGATGCATATGCAAAACATCAAACAACTTTGTGAGGTTCAGTAAAGATAAAAGCCAATAAAGACAATTTCACCTCCACTATAAATGTGCTTTAAAATATTAAGAGAATGTCAACATCAAAGCCTGTTTATCTGTTTATCTCCTGCTGATCTCCTCCATTTTTCGGAAGCATTTATCAAATGGAGTATATAATAGTTCTGAAATAGGAAGGTTTTTTTTTTATATTAGCACTTAAGAATATTGGTTGTAACTATAAATAAAGCGAGGATATATAATCATTTGCTTTGACAACCAATTACCTATACATATTTCATAGTGCCAGCATCTGTTCTTTTTAGTGGAGCTAAAAGCTCTCACAGATTAAAAGATTGATCAGCTGCAGTTAATCACAGGCTACCTCCCCACCATTATCTGCTGTCACAATCCTCCTAGGGGTGAAGGGGAGGTCCTAAGAATGCACTCAGTGAGTCCCAATCTTTCTTCAAAGGAGGCTTGGCAAGTCACACACACACCCCCCCCCCGAAGAAGTGAGTCCAGGACACATTTCATCTGCCTACATTCGCTTTTAATAAAGCATGATGCACACCTGATTCCAATTACTCCTCCATTGAAGAATGCACTGGGGAAAAGGTACAACGAACGCCACACCCCTGGTGTGTCTCTATCACTCTATTGTCACTCTTCCCCTTTATGGCCTGGCATGAGAGACAAGATCATCCTGAGTAAGCAGGCCATAAACATCACTTCTGGCCTGCCCATGCTTACTTCCAGTTGGGCCAAAACTGCTGGAGCATGGAGGCCACATTATGAATTAGAGTAACATGTATGCCACTACACTGGCCATAAAAACAAGGCGGCTCCCTCCATCTTAGTGGGTGGCACAAGGCAAACTTCAGCTTGGAGATCCAGGTATGAGCACTAATTCCCTTCCCCATGAACTTTAATGAAACGTTAACATTTTTAAGATTCCTACAAGCCCAGGTACTAGAAAATCAAGGGTCTGGTTATAGCACCAACCCTAAATCTAGCATTAGTGTAAAAGTTGGTAAGATAGTCCTGTTCACAAGCCAAAATTTCTACAAGTGTAAAATGTGGACCAACAAGCAGTCTTTGGCACCATGAAAAGTATTAGGAACAGAAGTCAGAATAACTGGATTCTTTGTTCTTAGACAGGAAACTCAGTGCCAAACACAATTCCTGTTCGTGCTTCAGTATAATTTCAGAATATCATAGCCTTCTTCTCTTGCTTCTTCTATCCACAGATTCCATTAAAGGCAAAAAGCTGTCAACATAAGTGCACAGCAGCCATGGAAACCAACTTGTTCAGCACCAGTGACCACATCAGGAAGACTAGATGGCAATTACGATGCTTTGCTTATGCAGCCTGGGGATAGCAACAGGGTGCTTGGAGTGAGTGGTCACCCTGCTATCGATATGCTCAAGCCTATATTCCAGTACAACTTATCATTTCTTAGGGGAAGTGACTTGTTGAGTCCAGGAGACAGTTAATAATAGGACATTTCCCTAAGTTAAACTAGTATTGCTGCAACAGATGTGTATATTTGGTGAGATTATCATGGGCTCCTACTTGACAGGGACTACAGCAAGACAAACCCTTTCCTCCTGCCTCCACCTTTGCAAGAGTTTACACAAATTGCATCTATTTTTATATTTGTTTTCTAAAGTATACTCATGTAGCCTTTAAAATGGGAGAGACTAAATGCTAAAGATTGCTTTAGGACTGAATTTAAATCAAAAGCTGTTTAGCAATCTGGTCATCAGTTTTACCACTCCATTGATAAACTTGATATATGTTGGCCTAGATTCAAAAGAATACAAAGTGAACTAAGTCCCCCCCCCCCTTTGCAGCAAGGCTCACCTCCTCCATGACATTAGATAGTACAATAGTACTATGCTAGCAGCATAATAATAGAAAGATGGAGCTTCCATAGACTGCATGAATTACAGTGAACACATTGACAGATTGCAGGCCAGAATCAATGTAGTCTCTGACTGTTCAATCATTAAACAGAAACTCTGCAGGCATTAATCAACAGGACAATGAAACTTGCATCTAAAATGTACTTTGATGACATATTGCACTTAACACTTCTGGCAAACAAGTTATGGTGCTGTGATATACTGCAAAGAGCTTCATTGCCTAAAACACACCATAATTTACAGGCTGTATAGAATCATGTGGCTTCATTGATCTCAGTGGAACTACAGCTGAGCAAATGGTTTGTAAATTACCCATAAACAACTCTTAGGAGTCTAGCTACCATTGGCCTGATCCTGAATAAGCTTGGCCTTCCTGAAATGTTGACTGAGCCAGCAGCCCAAAAGCTAAACAAGTTCCTCCCTAGAATGTCCTTGCAAAAACGTCAGATTTGTCCCATCAGGGCAATCTCCGTCCATTTGTCTCCAAAAGATACACATTTTCTAACTTAGCTATCTTACATTTTAGTACCACCTCAGTAAAGAGGTAGAGACAGAAAGATATCTGAAGGATTATTTCCCTAATCTAATTTTCTAAAATGCTGCCATGTAAATTTTTAATTTGAATCAGATTTAGAGTCAACAAATAAGCATAAAGGAAAATATAATACCACAACAAACTACATTAAAACTGTTTTGTTGTATTGTAATGTCTCCATTTTGATAAAATATGTAAATAGCCTGCATTGTTCCCCCACATTTTGATTTTTAGTCATGGGAATAGTAATGTATGTTATTCCCATGACCCAAATTGCAGAGTGGAAGAAAAAGGTCTCATCTGTTCCCCTTGCTAGAATGCCAATGGCAAGAGTGTCTTCCCCTCTGATAAGCTCTCTCCCCCATCCAAGTTCTTCATGAACTGCAGAGACTGTGAGAGGGGCAAGGGGCAACTTGTCTCCCTTCATGATAGGGGAAAGAGAAAGTGGGAACGGGTGCAGAAGTTAGTGGTTTCGTCATCATTGCTATTCTGGACTTTCATGTTAGGGTTCTCTGCATGCTTACTGGAGGGTAAACCTTGTTGAACTCAATGGGATTTTGCTTTTGCCTATGTATAGCTCAGGAAATTAGTAATTTTGGGGTGAGCGCAAGAGCCTGTTGGACCCATTAGACTGAGGACTAAGTTTAAATTCTTTTGGCAAAGCATGCTTTGTTTCTTTCCCCTGCAGAGCTAGGCAGAGTCTCAGCAAAGTTTCATATCTAGAGTAGCGAGTCAGAACTATCATTCCTGGCTTAAAAGAACCCCATTTTATTAAGCAGGGAACAAGTGCCAGGCTCAATTGCTGTGCCCTCCCCTGACACCTGGCTTCAGCACTTTGATCCTGATCTCTTTAAACCACAATTCCCTATTATGATCAATTAAAACAACCTCAACAGATCCATGGAAACATCTGGCAAGACCTATTAAATTAGAGTATTTAATATGCATTATGAACTGTTTCTAATTTTGAGCTGCTGCTATGCCTTTTCCCAAGAAATGGCAGACTAGTTGCTATTGTTGCTGTTTATGGGGCTTTGAATTATGTTTATTACATGTGAAAAAGCAATGAAATGCTTTTTAAAAAACAGAGTGCAAATCAATAGGTGAAGAAAAAAGAGCATGGCTTTATAAATACCTTGGCTGTAGCAGCCTGCACGGTTCTCACCCTGGTGGGTCCCAGGACATGTTGCTCCACTGCTTTTCTGGAGTCTTTCACCGTAATCAGAATAAGAGTATAGGAGGTAACAATTACTCCACAGGGGATAATGAAACAGAAGACAAAAAGGACAATCGTGTAAGACATTGCTGTTGTGTTTATATTTGATGAATACCAGTCAATGCAACATGCTGTACCATAAGGTTCGGCTCCATATTCTCCCCAGTGAGCCAGTGGGGAAAGGGCAAAAATGGCTGCATAGGCCCAACTGCATCCTATCAAGATCCAACCATGTTCTCTCCTAAATCTATTCCCTGAAATACAAAATATTCACATTTAAGACACATGGGTGAGATGTTGCTTGTAATAATACTGCAGCTGGTTTTAAGTCTACAAATCAAAATACAAGCCTCTCTGTTTATTGCCTATACAGAAGTGGTGACTAACTTATGGCCTTCCAGAATTTATTGGATTCTAACTCTCATTAGCTACAACTAAAGCAAAAAAATTTTTTTTCCTTCCAGTAGCACCTTAAAGACCAACTAAGTTAGTTCTTGGTATGAGCTTTCGTGTGCATGCACACTTCTTCAGATACCTGGTATCTTCAGATACCAGGTATCTGAAGAAGTGTGCATGCACACGAAAGCTCATACCAAGAACTAACTTAGTTGGTCTTTAAGGTGCTACTGGAAGGAAAAAAAATTTTTTTGCTTTGACTATGGCAGACCAACACGGCTACCTATCTGTAACTAGCTACAACTAGTATGCCCAACCCAATAGTTACTCAAGCCAACCATGACCAGTGTGGGGAGCGAAACATAGTGTTATGTCCAAACCAAAGGAGCAAAGCAACCCAGGTTGGTCTATACCAGGACGTCCAACTTCCTAGAGACTGCAATCTACTCACATGATTAAAATCTGGCAGTGATCTGCCCCTTTTGGGGGGGTGGGGTTTAAGGTCAAAGTTGGACATCCCTGACCTATACATAGTAAGCAAGTAATTATGTTCTGTCATGCCGTGTACATTGTGTTGCTATTCAACAGCCCTCCAATGCAAGTTATAACAGTATTATTCACAAAAAGGGGGGAACCCTTCTACAGAGAGAGCCAGAGAGAAAGACAGAGAAAGAGAGAGAGATCACACTCCCTAACACTCCATTTCCTGAGACTCAATGGCCATACTAGAACTGCCACGATGATAACCTCGCTAAAGCATTTAGTACCAAAATTAGTGTTGCATAACTCTTGGTTCTTCTAAATTTGTGCAGAAGGAAAAAAAATATTTACCATAAGTTGGGAAGCAAATTTTTAGGCAGCACACAGTACTCAATAATGTTAGTGTAGACAGACTGCAGATTCCAAAAAATACTCCACAAAATGCATAGAACAAGCAAACCTGTTGGCCAAATAACCACCTAGGAAGAAAAATGAAACAGTTATTAATATCAAAAAATACTCTTTTCTCTACTGTTCAGTCATATATTCAAAAGTAACTTTCAAGAGTCACTACTGTACTGAGATAGCAATACTGATTACAGTCCATGCTCATTCTGAGCCAAGAGGGACCTTAATGCATCTTTATTTGTCTATAAAAAATTAATGCACGTAAATGCTTGTAACCATCCCATGAAAGAAATTATGTTGCTTCATATTTAAAAAACATAATTGAAAACACAGCATGCATCTGGAAGGATTCTGACCAATATATAAACTCATTAAAGAAATAACACACCATTCTATAAAAGCATTCAGTATCTTGCCTGTATCTCTGGCATGTAGTGTCTGCTTGATACCACTTAACTTGAAAAATGGCTATTTGAAGTTGGGTGGAGAAAAGGCACATTTGAAAATTGTGGATGTGCAGATTTAATATTCTTACATATTGAGATAGAACTGAAGTCTAAAGAAAAGGAAACTCCAGTGGAATGCTCTCTCACACAAGTACTGCAATTGTTTGCTTATTTGTCTATTTATTTTATACATCCCATACATATACTAAATTTGACACATTTGTTCCAAGGATAAACAATTATAGAATAATGCAACATACAGTAATTTTTTTCTCATTTATGAGTTATGTTTTCTGTATGTATTGTTTATAAACCAATGAAGATTGAATTTAAAAAAAGAATAATGCAACATACTTACCAGCATCACTTAGTATCCAAACACTTTCCTTAGAAAGGTTTGAATGAATAAGATTCAATAGATAGCTATGACAGACTTAATGAGCCCAATAAGGTTCAACTAGTTTTTTCTAGCTTGTAACATTTAACTGTTCTTATCTGCATTAGCTAGTAAGAACACTGGCCTTTGCTTATCCATCTAAAATAGTTTTGGATTGCATGACACACTGAGATGGGAAGTATTTTCCCAAATCACTTACCACATAGGGCATGTATTACTATGCCCTAGACGACAAGTGACAACCTCAAAAATTGAATTGGGATAGAAGAGCCATTGTGCTTTGATTCCAGCTCTCTGACTCAATGACATTGTAAGACTTTAGTGCTGAAGATCCACATGGCTTCCTGACACCATCATCAGATACTTTACTGGGCCCCTTCCCATTTTGACAGCAGTGCGTAGAAGAGCGATATATTTAAATTAAAGAAAATTACTTTTATAATAAGCCATATTAATAATAATATCTACCTTGTATTAACTGCCCCCCATCAACTTGAGTCCCAAAGATGAACTCTATCTCTTGACATAGACCATCCAAGTCTCAGTGCCAAAAGCCTGACTGAAATTGATCTCACCCAAGAGTACCTAGAGCTGGTCAAAAGTGGCATGAGCAACTGTTCAAATTTCTGAGTCAAGGGGGGAATTTTTCAACCACTCATAGGCTGTGCAAAAGATTTACAATTACAACTAATGGCAGGGAATACTGGGGAGCACAACTCTGACTTTTTTCCCAAAGCAGGACTGATTTCACTATCTGCAAGAGTGCCAGGTAATTAAGAGAAGTCTTGCTTTGGCAAGTGAATGAGACAGTAATGAGGCTTTTACATTTCTTTGTGACAAGCATAGCATAGAGGAAGCCAGATAATGAGGAAAATAACAGCAGATGCTGGATGCTTCTTTCTTTTTCTTTGATGGAATTCCTACTTTTCTACCAGTAGTTTAAACAGTAACACTTCTTTGCACAATTGTATGCATTTCAACTGGGACGTGGGTGGCGCTGTGGTCTAAACCACTGAGCCTAGGACTTGCCAATTGGAAGGTTGGCGGTTCCCCGCGACAGGGTGAGCTCCCGTTGCTCGGTCCCAGCTCCTGCCAACCTAGCAGTTTGAAAGCACGTCAAAGTGCAAGTAGAGAAATAGGTACCACTCCGGAGGGGAAGGTAAACGGCGTTTCCGTGTGCTGCTCTGGTTTCGCCAGAAGCGGCTTAGTCATGCTGGCCACATGACCCAGAAAAACTGTCTGCTCAAATGTCAGCTCCCTCGGCCAGTAAAGTGAGATGAGCGCCGCAACTCCAGAGTCATTCGCGACTGAACTTAACTGTCAGGTGTCCTTTACCTTTTTATGCATTTCAAATAAAGAGCTAAAAGTTTTATTTCTGCTGGATAAATATTTTTAGTTAAAGCTCAATGTGTTTTACAGTGGTACCTCAGGTTAAGAACTTAATTCGTTCTGGAGGTCCGTTCTTAACCTGAAACGGTTCTTAACCTGAGGCGCACTTTTGCTAATGGGGCCTCCTGCTGCCACTGGCACACGATTTCTGTTCTTATCCTGGGGCAAAGTTCTTAAACTGGAGCAACCACTTCCTGGTTAGCGGACTTTGTAACCCGAAGCGTCTGTAACCCGAGGTACCACTGTACAAGTTAAGTGTATGCAGTCATTGGAGCTTACTCCCAGGTAACAATGTATAATTGCACTTGTGTGTGTGTGTGTGTGTAATGGATCCGCACAACTGCCTGTAATTTTGGATTCTCCTTGGAGACATAGCTAGGGATTATCCCTGGCGAGTGGCTACAGCAGTTTTCATGATGAGGTCATGAGCGTCAGAACGCATAACCTTGAAAAAGAAACATAAGCAATTCCACTAATGTATTCCTTTCATTTCAATTGTAACTGAATTTCACTCTGTAAAAAAAATAAAAATCATTTGTAACTAAGTAACAATGACATGTATTACTGTAGAAAGGGAAGCTGGATCTTTTGTTATTCCTTCCACTGAAAATTAGGAAACCAGGTGGAGTAATTGTACTGAATGAATGCAACTTTTCCCCAAAAGGTATCCTAGTGACAACAGTGTTGTGCAGCTCAGAATACTAATTACTGCCAGCAGCTTGAAAGACTGCTTTTCTCAGCCCTTGGAATTATTCATCACTATAGTAATAAAAAAATGTGGAAGAAGAAAAGTTTAGTTACTGTTTCCTACTAACAGAGAACTCAAGTGGATGCACATTGAACACACCTGTGTGAAAGGCTGGATGTAACAGCTAGAGGGTACAAGGTCAGAGTCATACCAAGGTCACTGATGGCCAAATTGATCATGAAGTACTCTGCTGGTTTCAATATGTTCTTTTTCTTGTAGGAAACATAGAGGAGGATACTGTTCCCACAAAAGGAGCATATGCCTGTAGGACAAAACAAAAAAGGGTTAACTGTTTTCACTCTCATTAGCATTTTGACTTTGCATGGAAGTAGCATGTTGTCCCTTTCTCCAGTGGCTTTAAAGGGAAAAACATATAGGGCAAAGAGATGACTAATCATGATTTTTATATAGGTGTTTTTACAAAAAATAATAATTTTGCAGCTTGATTTCCAAATTGTTCTCTTTCCTTAAGTGCCAGTTTATTCTTATCACCCTTGCCTCCAAAGTGGTTGAGCACTTTGTAAAAATTAATGAATATGGCCCATATAATAAAAAGTATACTATCTGTATAGAAAAAATTAGACATAAAACAAGGCAGCAGGGAACTAATGGCACCTTACCATGAACCAAATTTAGTTCAAGTTAAGCTGACCCAGACTGCAGCCCACTCCACAAAATGCTAAAAAGCCACTCAAGCTTTTTATATATTGCCAATCAGGTTTTCATGATGACCGCAGCTAGCCTAGCTGACTGCACTGTTAAAATGAGCAGTAGCGAATTTATTCAAGGCACTAATTGAGCTCAAAGCTAAAGGCAAATATATCACATCCAGATCAGTCCTCTGAACCATAATGGCTACCATCTTCTTTTGTGCACAGATGCACCATATGGAAAGGCATTATGCTATATCTTTGTGTTTCTGTAAAACAGGGTAAGAACAGCTTTTGAGGCACAACACTGGAGAAACCAAATAGAGGAAAAGGCAAAACAGTTTATATTTCAGCACCTCTCTTCCAATTAAATTTGGAACTCCCTGTGCCTGTTTTAAAGAACACATGCCAAAAGATCCCAAGTCACATGTGATTTGGCTCTAAAACGCTATGAACCTAGGCCAGGGGTGACCAATGTGGTGCCCTCCAAATGCTGTTGAATGATACAAATTGCAATTTGGCAACATTTAGAAGGTACCACATTGGCTGTCCCTGTCTTGGACTGTCTCAGAGATATTTAGTCTTAATGTTTAGTTCATCAAGTACTTGAGTTAGCTGATTTGCCAGGAAAGTCACCAGATTCAGATTCAGTAAAGCCCAATATAAATTTCTGCTAGCTTGCCAGGAAACAATAAACATTATTCCCACAGTAATTGTAATCTGTGTTCTTTATCTGTGAAAGTTCAGCTAAAACACTGCTTCCCACAACACATCAATATGTCTGTGAAAACCCCAATGTGTACTTTGTGCATTATATCATCCTTTAACTCCAACTTCTACATTTCCCCCCACCTTAACACCCATGTGTATCTATGCCTACCAACTGAGGATTACACGTCATGCATCTAATGGAATGGGTGCTAGTCCATGAACGCTTGTGCTATAATACATTTGTTAGTCTTCAAAGATGCAGAAGACCCTATGTTGTCATTACTTAAAGATTATTTCCTTCACTAGAAAACACTTCAGTCTCTAAAGGTCTGATGGCACATGAAGGCACCACCTTACTGAAGCTAAGCAAGTGTGGTCAGATGATGGGAGACCTCCTTGGAACCACATGTATTTCACCTTGGGTTCCATGATGCTTCTGTGTAAAAATGGAGTGTAAAATATAAGAAAATACAATAATAAAAAACTCAATTTAAACTAATTTAAACCAATGCAAATGTAATTATTTTATTACACTTATTTAAAAAATGAAATTTTGCATACTGCTTTATGTATTCCAACTACAATACTGTGAAGCAAGTCACTAAAATTCCCATTGTATTGATGGGCGAAACTCAGACTGTAATTTGCCCATTGCTGTCCCAGGAATTCACAGATGAACAGAAATCTGAGTCCAGGTTTGCTGGGGTCCAAGTCCAGCAGAGGCCTCCAGTCTATATATACTACAGTTGGATTCTCCTCTCTAGCAGCTGGTCCATCCAGTTCCATATGTACTTCACACAGGAAAATGTGGTCACCTTCTGGATGGGTTATATTTCAGATTCTGTCACCTACAGCCTTTGCATCTACTACCAAAGCACACATAAGCAATGCAAAGCTCAGACTGGGCCGGGAATGAGAAAACAGATACATGGGTAAAAGGTAAAGTAAAGGACCCCTCGACGATTAAGTCCAGTCTAAGGCGACTATGGGGTGCGGCGCTCATCTTGCTTCAGGATGAGGGAGCCGGTGTTTGTCCACAAACAGCTTCCTGGGTCAGGTGGGTAATCAGGACCAAGGAGTTAAACAGTATCACACACATGCCAGTGGCACAGTTACAAAATCTTCTTTTGTTTTCTAGAATGTGAAATAAAATCATCATCATATGTAGAGAATATCACAAACATATGTAGAGAATATCAAACAATCACTCTTACCAAATATAATATAGAAGATTCCAACAATAATATCAGCTGCTTCAGTTATTTTGGAATGAAATGTTGCGTTCACAAAGTAAGAACCCATCTGGAAAAAAATATGATGGAAGAAGAGAGAATTCAAGATAAGTACATCTCAGGACCCTCAGTTTTCAGGTACAGTGTTTTCAAGCATTGATACATAAATGTGGAGGCATTTTCTTAAGCCTTGCGGTAATTTAAAAACTGACGTTTTGAGACTTTAAGGAAAGATGACCAGATTCAAACCCTCTGAGAATCTGGGATCTCCCCCACAACCTGGTTGGGCAAGCACAAGTCTACTTGCCCACTATGCACAGGCTACTTGGAGCAGGGGCCACAAACATGTCACTCATAGGTGCACATACAACACTTTATTGCAGTCAATAGGAAATAGAATAAGATGTGGCTACAGCGTATGTGTGATGCCTACAATAATTTTTCCAATTTGCAAATGTGCCAAAGCTTTATCCACACCAATCTAAAAGATGCCATAGAATGACATTGGATTTATGTGTTCCTTCGTGGCACCGCAAACATAACGGTAAATGTTTAAAAATAAACTATAAAAATCACAAGTGTCAACATTATTAATTCAAACTTTATTAAGAATGCCCTTCTCACAATTCATCACTTTAATACTGCATACTACGTGCTGAAAAAATATTTTTCAAGTCACAGTAAAAGTATAAATAGCACAGAATATATTCTTCAAAACACAGTCCTTATCAACAACCTTTTATTGTGTTCATAATTCTAATTTCACAGGGCTCAATGCAACTTCTATATGAAGTCACTATGGAAAAATTGCCCAAATAAAACAATCACTAAGTTATCCAAAGCATACTTTAACAAGATATTTATAACATGAGTAAACAACCTTGCACTACCAAGGAAAGATGAGCAAAAACAGGAATCTCCATCACAGATTTTACATCAGTGATTGTGAACAGTGGATTGAGAGCCTTCAGAGGACACACAGACTTCAAACATGTTTCACCAAGCTACGTACTCAAAACAAGGTGGTCTTGTTGTCTTGGCAGCCCAGGACCTCCATACACACGGTCCGGGCTTGCATGTCAAAGAGGTCACATTGAAGCTGGTAACGTAGTAAAAACAATGCAGGAGGCAGAAGTTAAGAGTTACCAATTTCTGCAGCCCCAGCAAGCACTGTGAATCTCCAGCTGTTTGATTTCACCCCTGGAAGCGCACTCCATTGTCTCTCAAGACAGATGGATGCTAACAACATTTAACGGTGCTTCATTTACTTACCACCCATCTATTCAAATATTTAGTTAAACTACTTTTGACTAGGGCAAAAATTCAGATGCAGCTCCCCACCCCCCAAAAAAGCCCAGAAAAATTAAAAAATCCAAAATTTTCATGATTACAGTTGGCCCATGAGTGGTGACTTTCCCAACAGTGAAGCAGGAACAAAGGAAGTGTGAGCCACCTGTGGTTTCAGCAAAGAGCACCGGCATGCTGTACATTCACATTTAAGTTTTAGTTTAACTATGGTTTTAAATTATGTGTGGACCAGACCATTGTGTGGGTGAGCAGCCTTCAGCAAAGGATCCTTCGTGGTGGGGGGAGCCTTCAGAGACATGTGCGGATCTGTCACTATACTCACTGACCCTTCCAGAAAAAAGGATCACTTGATGAAGGCTCTGTATGTGTCTTTATGTGAAAACAGAGCTTATTTTCCTATTTTCACATACAGACACACACATACACACACACACACACACACATATCACCTGCCATGATGATAGACTTTTACTAATTTAATAGGTAATTTTAACTTTCTCTTTTCCCAGAACACATGCTGCAAGTCACTAGCTATTGTTAGTGTTTACTAGGTCATTATTATTATCATATATTTATTTATGCCCTGGCTTTTCCCCTAATGGGACTGAATTACTAATATATTAAATTTATATAATATTAAATGAAAGCTTTTTTTAATTGACAGATATATACTTAAGTTAAATATATAGATATATGTACTTAACTGAACTTAAAAAAATGTTGACCTAGAACCTGGGGAGACTGGACAATCGGTTCTCAATTATTTTAATGGAAACAGGTCAAACTGAGCCAAAAGAATTGGAAACACTGCTGTGTTTTTATTGGAGAGACCTCATATGACACAATACTGAACAGTTTTATTAATCCCTTATTGTTTTATATCTGGCTTGCACTAGCTACATCATTTTTGGCTTGCAATCAAGAGATATTTATAGCAAGACCCAACAAGCATATGCCAAAAGTTGATGTCTTCAATTGATTAGGACAATGGGTGCCAGCCAAAGTATTCATAAGATATCACCTCTACTTCTCTCTGTAACTTTGTGTTCATAACTTTGCTAGAGTGCATCATACCTGTTTGTCACTACCTTGAAGGACTGCTGCTACTCTTTTTTTTTTTTAACCTTTCTTATTGTGTTGATCTGTCATGGAACAACCCCAGTGAAGAAAATAACAGTGGTTACTCAGACCTCATCTCCATCCTTCCTGTTCTCTCTCTTCCTTCCATCACACTTGGCTGGCCACTTAATCCATCATCCATCATCAATTTCCTCTCTTTCCTTCCTTTTCTCCCTTCTAACTTTCTGTGCTAGAGAGTAATTGCTCTCGCCTTACTCTCTAACCCAGGGGTCACTAACTTGGTGCCAATGGGTGCCGTGGAACCCAAAAATGCCTTCACTGGAACCCCTAACCAAGGGACTCAGGAGGGAGAGAAAGAAGATGTAATGTCTGTACCTGTGTTATGCTATGCCCCAGAGGGGTGATGAACCCTCAATCTGGCCCCAAGCAAAAAAAAAAAAAATAGCCATCCACATTTCAGAGTATCAAAAACCTTCCAGCATGACTGTTATGCCTGACAAATGTTTATATTTAATGTTCAATCCTTCTCAGGCCACATGCTTCACAGTCACTTACATGGTACTCAAATGAATCACTTCATCTGATAAAATATCCTGATTTGCATGTCTAAGCACAAGGTACTTGGAAGTACGTGATAGCATGCATGCAGAAGATGACTCCAGAGATTCTTATTTTTCTTTCTGCAATGCAGCTTGCTTCTACTTTCCTTTTTCCTCTGCTGGGAAACAGGACATCAAAAGGCTTTCAGAGCAATTAGCAACATGAGGAATCAGAGAACATGCCCCAAAGCATAAGTTTTTAATGAAAGTTTGTGTGGAACAAAAAATATTTTCCCAAATTTTATTATGTAATACAATTTACCTAATAATTCTAAGAGTGGTGGTGGCCAATATTTCTCATCCTTGGAATTTAATAGAAGAACCACAGTCAGTTTTGGCTTGAGAAAGCGAGTTACTGATAGACTTGTATCTTGCATACATGTTATTATTACCCTGCAATATCTGAAACTGCTCAGCCTGGATAAAACAAGCACATTAGTAAAGCCCCAACCTTTTGCTTCTTTTGAGAAACCATGAGTCACGGGGAAAGTTTCTTAAAAATTCCACAAGCACAGTCCACAAGAAATGTGTCTTGCACAAGCTTCAATGAAACTGCCATTGCTGCAAAAAAAAAACAAAAAAAAAACCCCCAACACTTGTACTATATGGTACTACTCAAGCTTTTTCATCTCTTCATAATAGGAATTCTGTTGATGTAAAGGCTGCAAATGATGGACTACAATGTCAAATGCACCATCTGCCCACAATTTGACTGCAACTCTCACATATGTAAAAAGAGTTACATTTGAATGACCAGTAATGAAACCTAAATATGCTCACACATTGTGACACTGCTACCTGCACACCCAGACTTTCCATATGCATTCCTGTCACACATAAAAATATTTATTAGAATTCATTCTAATTATTTATTTTTGACCCAATGAGTCAGATCTTTATTTCCCTATCCCCTATCCCCTATCCCCACTTTAAGGGCCAACTTTGACATGTGGGTGGGGCCACTAACCTGTCAGTCACATGATGCCATGATGACATCAGGTGACTGATAGGGGACATACCCACCCAGTTGGCAAAGTATAAATAAACAAACAAGTATAAAAATGAATAAATAAATAAATAAATAAATAAATGAAATAAACGTCCATCATCCTAGACTACTGGTCATGCTGGCTTGAGCTGATGGGAGTCCAACACAAAAGGGCTGCACATTTGCCATTCCAGCTCTAGATGTTTAGAGTTCTTGAACTTTAGAGACCTCACTGAAGGTGGAAAATATGTTTCAATTGTACCATCTGCCAAAAAGCAGTATATGATGGACACCTGGGAAGCTGGAAGAAACTATGCAGAACATATCATTGGGAAAACAACCACCTTGGTGTTTAAGCATACCTAAGTGTCTTTGACTTGTTATGTCTACAGAGAAAGACAAGTACATTGGATTATAGAACAGACACAAATATTTTGTCACACTCCAAACACATGGTTGGAAACAGGCAACTAGCAACTATCCACTCCATCATAGTTTTTAAATAAACTCCCTGAACTTCTTTTGAAATTAAAGCTCACCAATAGCAGTATAAAGAAATAGACAAGGGTGATGTGATTGAGGAACATCCTTTTCTTGCTCATAGTAAATGAAAGTTCAAATAGTTAAGACCTATGGAAAGGAAAGGATCCTCCAGAACACCTTGCTCATATTCTGTGTACTCTGGATTTAGCAGGAGCACGTAGCACTGCCTTCTTCTAGAGCAGAAGCAGGGAAAAAAGAGCTGTTAGCTAATTTGGTGAGAGGTGCAGTTAAAATGAAAGAGCTACACTACAGAGAGCAATTGGCTCCCTTTTACACTACATGAGTACTTGCAACAGAGGGGCCAAAGAACCATAGCTTCACAGCTTGACAGATGCTAATGAATGAATATCATGTTGCCTGTCTCAATACGCACAGAAAGTCTGAGCTGTGTTGAGCACCTCTGCTATGGCATTACCTCAGATGCTCTTGGTTGCAGAGTCGCCCCTTATCACACAGCTCGGCAGTTCCAAGTTCCCAGCAGGCCAAAAGTAACACCAACTCCCTCAAAAATTAACAGAGCAGGCATTGCCCCTTCAAGATGTCCTGCCCTGTACGTTCTTTTAATTTTCTTTTGCATTCTTAAGAGGACAGATGAATCCACAACAGCAGCTGTAGTGTCAAAGATGTTCAGAATTAGCAACTGCTGTTGGCAGTTCTTTGTCACAGCAGATGCTGGATAAAGTAGCTTGTTGAATTTAAGGCAAGGTAACCAACCACCTTCTGCAATCTTGCATGGCACAATCTATATAGTAAGATCTACATCACAGGGGTCATAAAAGGAGGTTGCAGGCACCCTGCCCATTTGGATTGCTACTTGACCCTCTCAGAAGCTGGACACCTTCACAGCCAACAAAAGGAGTAACAGCACAGAGTAAACTGATAACAACATATAGTTATTGGCCACAACTTTCTTAGACAGTGCTATAAGACACCACATTCTTGTACTACTACTGTTATTTGCACTTACTTCTCATTAGGCGCAGCATAGCTAAGCCTTCATTTTCCACCAGTACCTGACCTTACCTCTCTGAACCCACTACTTTAGTACTGAACCTGAAAACCCAACAGGACTGCCATCTGTATTTCATTGTTTTTACTGGCAGAACCTTTCTGTCCAATTATAACTGGATGTCTGGCAGAGATTCAACAGGTGTTGCTCTCCCCATCAGGACATCTTCATTTTGGCACCGGCCCACCTGCTCAAAATCCAGCCTTGCATGAAGCCATTAGATTTCAGTCGGGCACGCAGCGGCTATAAACTGGAGACAGATTAAAGGAGGTGGGGGGACTGGAAATAAATACATAAATAAAAAATCAAGTCATCAGGAACTTTAGAGTCGATTAGGCAACAAACAGTCCAAGGTTTAGGGGCTGCCAGTTTCCATTCCCACAAGGCGCTCGCTAGAAGCTGCAGGTGGAGCAGGTGAGCGGGCGTGCAAACTTACCTTGGCTCCGGGCTGGCGCGCGGGGAAGTCGGCGCAGCGGCGCGCGCTCGCATTCTCCGCCGCCGACGGTGCTGCTCTGCGAAGCGCCAGAAAGAAACGAAGCGCTTTCGCCAAGGAACCTCCAGTGACTCACGAGACGGCAGGGGCAATGCCCGCGGGTCTAGAAGGCGAAGGCGCGGATTGGGGCGGGCTGGAGCCGGGGCTGAGGCAAGGGAAGTGCCTCTGCCGCCGACGCCACTCGTTGCTCCAGCATGACGCTGCTTCTACTACTAGCCCACAACTCCTGCGGGCGCGAAGCACAAGGAGCCCCTTGCCCTGAGGCGACGGCGCCAAGTTGGGGAGCTCAGGGAGCAGAACTTTCCGCTTCTTCCTCACCTCCGCCCGCTTCTCCCACTTGCTGAGAGGCCGGAGGAAGGGCCATGGCAACGGCTAAAGGGAGCCGCTCTCTCGGGGGCTCCCTCATCTTATAGCCACGGGCGGGGAACTCGAGGGAGTTTCCCTTTCCTCCACCCCCTGATAGCGACTGGCCCTCCAGCATGAGGCGGCTTCCCAGCAGCCTTCCCGCCTTTTGAGAAACTGGATTGGATGCGGGCGGAAAGACCCCGAAGCGGCGCCTCCAGTGAGAAGAAAGCAGGTCTGCTCCGCATCTTCCCATTGGCCAAAGAAATCTCGGCGGCGTCTCTCCGATGGCACAAGGGCTCTCAAGATCCTGGCGCTAATTGGGAGGGGGGTAGGGGGAAATTGTATTTGGTTGCTTGTGTTTGATTATATATTGTTTTTATATTCAACTAATAAAATATTTAATAATAATAATAAAGATCCTGGCGCTAAGTAGGGTAGAAAACCCGGAGCCCACAATCTAAACTGAAACCAAGTAGAATTGTTCTTACTTCGTTGGAATCTTGCGGTGGGGCTGCTGGGCGGATTTAAATTCTGGGTTGATTCATATTTAGGGACAGCCCCCTTTAGACGGCCGTGTCTGTTACTTCAGTTGTGAAGCACATAATTAACGTCTCTCTCATACACACACAGAGCGCCATTCCATGCTTTACCATTGCTTCACGTAAATAAATTTATTTTTATTTCCGTCCACATTTGTATCCCGCTGTTCTCCCAAGGAATGGATCCTAGTTTGTTCTCATAACAATCCTGATTGGGACTGTGCGGTGGAGATCTGATTTGCCCAAGGCAACCCAGTGAGCTCGCTGGCCGAGACAGGGCTGGGATCCAGGCCTCCTCACTACTTTGCAGCTCACGGCCCTCCCGATGGGTAAGCTAGACACTGCAACACGGCAGAATAGCCACACCCCACCATCCACTCAGCACTGATCTTGTGGATATTCGTCTGCTCATGGTGAGAGCCTAAGATAGGATCATCTGTGTCCTAGTGGGAAACAGCAGTTGCATGCAGAGAATGGCTGTTCAGCAGGGGCAAGATGGGCGCGCGAAAGGTGCTCTGCACATGCTCCGTTTTCCCACTGTTCACATCGACGCTGACAGCTGAAGCGTGGCTTCTGCGATTCGCCGCCTCGTATCCGATGCAGCCCGGGCAAGCCGGTCACCACCGCAAGGTTTACCTACCCGGCGCAGCAAACCGAGCAGAGAGAGGGGAATAGAGAAGGTGGTCAGATTCGCTCGGACATTCACCATGAGGGTTTCTGCATTGGAGTCGGAGAAGTGCCAGGTTTTGGAACGGCACATATTTGTAGTGTGCTAATGCAACAATAAAACATGGGTGGTAATTGCAGACTTCCTATGACACCATCGCCCTCTAGGGGCTGATATATGACACCGCGGCTAAGGAGCACGGCGCTAACCTAACCGTGGACCAGGAGAGTTGAATAGGATAAGGCTGGGGCAGGATCATATGGATGAAGGCTGCAGCAGATAGGAATCTACCGGTCATCGTGATACTCATGCTATCGGAACAGAGCCTTACTGTGAAGACTGTGCATTGGTCAGCGTGCACTGATTTACACACATAATACAAATTCAAGCACAGGTGTCTTCCGAAAACCCACCCCAAACCCAAAGAAGTCCCATGACGATCAGCAAATGGTAACAGAGGCAGGACCATGAAATCTGGAAGCCCCTAATCATGAACCAGCTCATGGGCGGTGGATACAGATTCAGTCATTCTGACTCAGTGAGGCAGTTGAATAGCTCGGCAGCTGTATCCACAACTGAGCAGTCCTGTTTAAGATCCACTCTACCCACCCCAAAAAGGCGGAGGGGCTAGAAAAGGTGCCCTAAACATGGTCTGCCTCACTTTTTCCCCTGACTGGATTACCGCACCCAGTGGGGTCACCACCTAGCAGTCGTAAAAGACAATTGAACTTTGGAACATGGAATATATGGACTTTGCTGGATAACACAGATAATGAACGTCCCAAATGCAGGACTGTCATCACTGAAAGAGAGTTGCGATGTTTTAACATTGATATTGCAGCACTTCAAGAAACTCGAAGAACAGGAGAGGGACAACTGAAAGAATAAAAAATAACTCTACAAATTCTTCTGTAAAGGTCTACCTGAACAAGAACGTCAAATACATGGGGTAGGCTTTGCTATCAAAAACGATCTTGTAAAGCTCTTGTCAGAAGTCCCTACCAGCATTAATGAGCAACTTTCAACCCTTCAAATAAAACTCACCAAAAACCAACAGGCTACTATTTTAAGCGCTTATGCACTGGATGCCAATGAAAACATTAAAGAAAAAAAAATTATCGGCTGGATGCCATCCTATCAGATAAGCCTAAGGAGGATAAAATTATCCTCCTGGGTGAATTTAATGCAAGAGTTGGGTGAGATTTCGATCTATTGGGAAAGAAGGAATTGGCAACAGCAACCAGAACAGAATCTTACTTTTGACTATATTTGCAGCACACAACCTTGTTATTACCAACACACTATTTCGACCAAAAAAAAATTAAAATACCATGGAGGCACCCACGGTTGAACTACTAGCACCTCTTAGACTACAGTGGTAGCTTGGTTTGCAACCGCTTTGGATTACAACTGTTTTGGATTACAACCACATCAAACCCAGAAGTGCGTGTCCCTTTTTTTGGATTACAACCCTTTTTTTAATTACAAACAATATGGGGGCGGGAGGCCCCATTGGCGAAAGCCCGCCTTGGGTTACAACCTGTTTTGGTTTACAACTGGACCTCCAGAACAGATTATGGTTGTAAACCAAGGTACCACTGTATGTCTGAGCTGAAGATCGCCGCGATGTACTCCTTACCAGAGCTATGACGACGACCGACGACTGATGGACAGATCACTGATTAATGCATTCCACGATGGCTATCAAGATTATACCTCAATGCAGGCTTCAAGGAAGGAAACCAAGGCGCAAAATGACCACTCAAGCCCTTAAAGATCCTATTAAGCGGGATTGCTTCCAAACGACTCTTAAGGACCATCTGAAAAGAGATAGGAGAAGCAACCACTCAGCAACTTAATAGAACAGTTGTCTTTTAAAGTAACAACCTAATCGGAATAGGAAAGGCTGGAGCCCAATAATGGAGTAAGATAAAGGTTAATGTCTCTGGCCTGCCACTGGGTAAAGTACACATAGTCCTAGTATCAAACCATCCTAAATAGCTTCACATAAGCTTATGGAAAGCTTGGCCCATCGCTCAACATCCAAGAAACCAAGTGCTGCACCAACAAGCACAAATAAACCCTCTGCAGCAACACAAATCCAACTCAATGATGTAGCATTGGAAAGTGTCAACCACTTCTCCTGCCTGGGCAATTATCTTTCCACAAGAGCGGACTTTGATGCTGAAATCCAGCATTGCCTGAGCTCTGCAAGTGCAATGTGTTTGAGGACTTGGACATTTGCAGGGAAACCAAAATGCTTGTTTACAAAGCTATTGTACTACCAACCTTACTATATGCTTGTGAAACATGGACCACTTATAAACGCCATCTCCAGCTCCTCAAAAGAGTCCATCAACGGTGTCTCCGAACAATTTTACATATCACTTGAGAAGACAGGCAAACTAATGCCAGTGTACTGGAAGAAACAAAGATTACCAGTGTGATTCTTCAACATCAACTTTGTTTGACTAGTCATGTTTTGTGGATGCCTGATTATTGTCTTCCAAAGCAACTACTCTATTCTGAACTTAAACATGGAAAGCATAATGCTGGTGGTCAACAAAAAAGGTTTAATGATTCTCTCAAGGCAAATCTAAAAAAAAAGTAGAACAAACACTGACAATTGGGAAACACTGGCCTAGGAGCATTCCAATTGGTGAACAGCTTTTACCAAAGGTGCCATGGACTTTGAAGACACTCAAACTCAGGACGAAATGGAGAAACAAGCTAAGAGGAAGGCATGTTTGGCAAACCCTCACCATGATCAACCCACCCCGAAACCTACGTTCCCACTGTGGAATGGCCACCTGAATAAGAGCTTAGGAAGAGAGGGAGACAGATGGAGCTGGTCTCTCAGCCAATCCTATGTGGTGGACCCTGCAACCCTCCCCATCCCTCTGATTCAGCCAGGTACAAAAACAAGCAATAGAGTGGATGTCAGGGAGTGGATGTGATATTTTGCATGCACATGCTTGTGGGTGTAGAGAAAGAGAGTGGGGTTTCACTGTTTCCTGGTTAAAATAATCCATTTTATCATCTTTTATTCAGGAACAAGACAGCACAGAAGCTATAATGAGCATCATGTGAAATCTCCTCAGGTACCCCATCCCATCTAACAGCCAACTGCCACTTGGAATTCAGAATAACTGAATTAGAATCTGGAACAAAACAGACGTTTAAAAACACTACAGCTAACAGCATTCACACTGAACACATCTGTTCATGCATTATGGGGTTGGCTTAAGAGAATAATTCAGAAATCAGCAATGCGGAAGCCAAGCAGTTCTGTAATCATATTAGTGGTTTTTTTGCTGTGTCTGGATAAGGGTGATTCTTGGCCATGCACTCATGAACTACTGATTATATCAAGCGTCTCCTTCAATTCAAGTATGGTATCACACGGCACTGTTCTCTCATACAAATATAAGGACCCTCGTCTAATACCACACCCATGTGAGGCATTCTACTTTGGAGGACAGACTCCTCCAGCCATATATCTTGGGGAAAAGGTTTTCCTCAGCCAAGATAATTTTCAGAGCAGTCTTTTGCCATTGACCATTCCAGCTATAATAGTAAGCTCAGCAGCTGAAGTCACTAGTGCTCTTTTTGTGCAAAACAATCGAGTGCTTTTCGTAATAAATGGAAAGGTCTATTTGTATTTCTATAGCACATGGAAAACCTGGAAAGTGTCAACTGGCATCGATAGCCCCGTTACAGATATTACAAACATGGACTGCTGTTATTCTTTGAAGGACATCAATTGTTACGATACCAGCAATTTCATTGTGGCTTATACAACTGGAAAGCCTGCTGAATTCACTGATGTCTTCACCTCCAAAGATGGGGGATACAGATTTGTAAAAACGAGCCCTGCCGGTTACGAAAATGCACTGATTGGTATCTACAACTTTGTTTCCTTGGCACAACTTGGAGTTATCCTCAATAAAACAGATGGTGATGGGGAAGCTTATTTTACATATACAGATATGAACTTAGCCCATCAAGAACAAGGTGCAAAATTCGACATGAAACTCTATGCAGATGAATCTGTTATTGGCATAATTCCCCCTGGCCTGAGAGGTTTTATTCTCCTTTGGACAAAAGACACTTTCGCGTTCTCTTTCAACCACGGCCTGAATGTCGCTCTGATAACAGTGCATCCCACTGATAAATATGTTAATGTGACATTACCTTCGCATGGCCTTTGTAATGTAGCTGCCAACAGAAATGAGATTGCAGCCCTCACCAAGAGCCAGAAACTTTTCTATGGAACCCTGGACATGGAATCAACACAGATGGTATACATTGGTGATAAAACCAAGGGCAAACCCACTGACCCTTGTGAGGCGATGATGTTTGAGAATATTGGGGTGCTTTTTTTTGTCAGTGTTATTCCGAGCACGGATTCTGCATTGTATCATTTTCAGAAATGCATTATTAACATACAGGACACACTCATGACTTTACGGCCACCGCTGCAGCCCTGTCCTGTAGAGATCCTCAGTGGTGATTTCCATAACAAAATATATTATATTGATATGAAGCAGGAACTTAATTTTAATGTCACATTTGTGCCCAAGCCAGGCACTGGGACCTATCCATATGTAACTGTGAGCAATCCCCATGCGCTGGCATTTCAAGCACAAATTGATCAGGATGGCTTTACCTTTGATGGAAACACTAAATACAGGCTACATATTAGGCTGCTTCAACAGGCTTTCTCGGGCATGTCTCAACTCGAGTTTCAGGATACTATTTACTCAAGCAGGATATCCACCGTCACGGTGGATATCTACAACAAAGCCATATTCTGTATTGACATGCATCCAATGACAGCCCTTATTGTAGTGGGCTGTTCACCTAAGAAACATATCAAAATTGCTGAGAGTACAACAGCATGCAACAGAGGTCTCTTTCAGGATATTGTGCTGCAGAATAATTTTGTTTATTCAATTGATCGAAAGGTATATGACCCACAGTTCCTTGGCAGAAAAAAATTGTCACAGCCAAACCTTAACATTACCTATCGTTATGATCTTTGGAGATGTCCTATTCTGTTGTACTATGACAGCCCATGGCTCCCCGTTCTTGAGCTGTGGGACAATGATGAATTCATAGAATATGTTTCTGCTGATTTTGTACTGTATGAAATACATGGCATGCATAATTATGATTATCTCCTGAATGAAGTAGAAGCCGAGTGTAGGACAGCAGCGCAGAACTGGATCACTATAATGGCAGAGGATCCTGGAAGAGAGCCAAGTGCTATGTGGAACAGATTGCTTTATGAAAATTGTAAGATTCCCCAAGAAAATGGGCCTTTGCCATCAGCTTCCAGGCCGTATCATGTTCTAAACAGGAATGAGAAGAACAGAATATTATTTCCACAGTACAATGGCATATATGTCTTCAAAGCCATTGTTGTAGATACACAGTATAGCTACTGTGACCTAACAACGGTTTTCAGTGTGTATGTACATGGCGCCCTCCCAAAGTCTCAGATCAATGTTGGTAAAACACTTATTAGTTTTCTGGTTCTCATATTTGGCTCTATTTTGATGGTATACTACTTTCCTAAATTAATGAAGGAAAATGCAAGAATGAAAACAGTTTGGGCGTAATATTTTAGTCCTGTAATGTCATGCTCTGAGGAGGGGTAGGTTAATTCTCAACAGCACTGAAAGGAAATACCATTTGGTTTGCAAACCAGTATTTATGGATAAGGGATGCTTTAAAAATGTATGAGTTTTAATAAATACAAGTTGTCAAAAGAAAGTGCTTTGTGGATGGTTCTCTGACTTTAGCAGTATGAGTACCTGCACTGAGTAAACTCACAGCTCCAAATCCACAGTGGGAGAGAGTAATGCACTGTTGTTTCCACAGTGTCTTAAGCATCCATGCAAGGAGGGGGAACGGGGGGGGGGGAGGGCACAGACTCAAGAAAACTTTTTCACATTTCCTTTTTCTTTCTGCACTATCCAAATATGAGCAGAATAGTGCTTCATAGGCAGTAATCGGTGTTAGGTTTGTGTATATGTGTGTGTGGTGGTTTTGGTTGTTTTTCAGTGTGGGTGGAAACAGTTGTCACATGGGCTTTGGATTTGGGGGGAAAGCTCTCTAATGCACTCTGATGCTACATGGTATGCTGCCTTGAAGGCTGAAATACTAAGCAAGCAGCCCATGTTACTCTCTTCTTGCCCCACTATTTTTAAAAAGTACAAACTTCTCAGTAATTTGAAAAATTGGGGAGAAAAATATTGGATTAGATTTAGATAGAATATTTATATTGGAGATAAGGGAGTGCTCTGTGTGTGTGTGTGTGTGGATGCCATCTTGATAACACAACACACAAGATGTAATTAGCTTGAAGATTTATTGCAATACAAACAATTAGTCTCGGACATCTAACCAAGCGTCCATGCCGGCCCTTCTAAGGAGTGCTTCCTGGTTCTGCAGAATATGCTGAACCTATTACCTTTCTCATACGTCTACTCCTTGGGCTCTGGGGATTGCTTGCTTGAGCGGGCCGATTTCTCTCCCTCCCACTCTCTCCTGACACCTTATCTACATTCCATTCTGTGTCAGGCGGAGGGGGAGGGGCACTGCTCACAGCTGTCCGACTGCTTCCAAACTCATGCTGTGTTTCTATACTTGGGGCAGATGTGTTCACGACATCCTGGATCAGCAGTGCACTGCAGCTCACAAAGTCAGAACTCTGATTCTCAAGTGCCTTACAGAAACATAGTTACACCTGCATTACTGAAGACTCAAAACTGGCTTCAAATTAATCCTGAAAGTCCCTTCTTGAGACAATGTCGAAGGTAGTTTCTGCTTCAATTTGAAGCAGTGTTTTGATGTGTGTGTTGCTCTGATTTTCCTCTAGACTCAAACAGAGAAGGGAATGCCTGATTTGTTTGACAGTACTTCTGGCTCGTTTTGAAAGGGGTGTTTTGTTTTGTTCTTTGCTTTGCTTCCCTGGTGGAGAAGGAATTGTTGCCCAGGTGTTGTTCACATTCCCGTTTATTGTGCACCTGCTGCATTTCCTGTGCTGAGATTTTAATCCATGATCATACATTATCCAAAACGCATATGCATCCTGTTCATGTTTGATGTGTTGTTTGTCAAACCAGCTTCACATTGGAGTGCTTTAGATGATCCTAATTTGTCTCCAGCCAACTTGTGAACCCCTTTGCAGAATCCTACTTTTTAGCTGGGGGTGGTCCTACATGGGTGAACTGTCAATCTGAGGATACACAGAACTGGGGCTCTCCACTTCAAACCCCAAACCTACAACTCTGTTTCACTTAACTTATTATTATTTATTAAACTTGTGTGCTGCCCTTCATCCAAAGATCACAGGGTGATTCACAACATATACAAAATGAAAACACAAAATACATAAAAAGACCCAGAGAAACCAATAACACCTCATCCCACAAACACATTTAAAAGGCTATAGAATGTGTAATCAGCCAAAGGCCTGGTTACAGAGAAACATTTTCACCTAGCACTTAAAGATATGCAGTGAAGGCACAAGGCAAGCCTCCCTGGGGAGATCAGGCAGCTACCACAGAAAAGGGATTTTCTCATGTTGCTCCCCTCTAGAACTCTCGTGGAGGGCCTCTATGATGATCACGGGGTCCAGGTCAGTTCCTATGGGGAGAGGTGGTCCTTGAGGTACTGCAGTCCTGAGCCATTTAAGGCTTTATAGGTCAAAAACCAGCATTTTTAATTGCACCCAGAAACTTGCAGTCAGTGCAGCTGGACTAGGATCAGTGTTATATGCTCAAACCGTCTTCTCCTGGTGAGCAACCTGGCTGCCAAATTCTGCACCACTTGAGGCTGCCAAACATTCTTCAGAGGCAGCCCCACATATTATGTGAAGCAGTAATGTAACCTAGAGGTTACCAGAACAAAGAATATAGAAGTTAGGCTATTTCTGTCCAGATACTGGTGCAGCTGGGCCACCACACAAAGCTGATGGAAGGCACTCCACACCACCGAGGCCACCTGCACCTCAAGCGACAGCAGTGGATCCAGAAGGATCCCCAAACTACATACCCGTTCCTCCAGAGGGAGTGTTACCCCATCAACAGCAAGCCACCTCCCATCCATCCGGTCTAGGGTACCGCCTACTAACAGTGTCTTGTGTCTCAATCTTGATCTGGACTGAGCTTCAATTTCTTGGCTCTCATCTGCTTCATTACTGAGGCAAGACAACGATCCAGAACAAACCATTAACAGGCATCTACTTAATTTCTGTCATCATTTCAGAAACATTATGAAATAAATCAATACAGTGAATATGGTGCACATTTTATTCTATTTACAGCACATTTGTTATAAATATAATACATTTCTCGAAAAGCTTAATTAACTGGTAATTTAAACAGATCATCTGAATTGTTATAGTTACATAATAAAGTGGATGTTTACATGACAAACTTTAATGGTTGTGAAATAGTGCATTTTGTACTGAGATGAATGAGAACATATCTAAACTGGGGTTTTCTGTTTTTAAAGGATATTAAGTGGAGTTATATGCAGTTTGCAAAGAGGACTGGCTATCGGAATATGAAAGAAATCCCAATTTCACTTTTTTAAAAGTGGAAAATGAAAAACTGGGTAGGATTTATTTTTGTATCTTACTGAACTTCACAGAAATGTTATGAAAAGATGGTTCATGAACAAACAAACAAATAAAAATGCCAGCAGGGGTCTGTGCCCTAAATTGCTTCCTAATGCAGCCACAAATATTAACACAGGTTTTAACAGCAGTATGGCTGCATTTGACAGGGTCTAAGGTATACAGGAGTTTCCAATTCTGTTACAAAGAGGATGATACCCAATTAAGTTACATGGAGTAGACCCACAGAAATTAAGTACATTGATTTCATTGGGTTTGTTCTGAGCATGACTAACATTGGATATCACCAGTAATTTTGTGTATTTCCACTTAATTTATGGAATACTTTTTTAAAAATAAATGTTCTGTCAAGTCTAATGTACCAGGCATTATGAAACAGAAGGAGACAAGTACTTGTAATAGTTTGGAATTTTATCTACACTATTTTAACAGTTCATATGCCAAGGTTGCAGGTTAAAAGTAATGAAGTAAGTAACAGTACTCAAAACACTTCTTTTCTTTTTGGTTTTAAATAAACCTGCAGCAAGTCAAACATTGCCAATGATGATCAGTGCTGGCATCGAGTTCTGCTGACTTGTTTCAAACAAAGTAACCTGGTCCGAAAGCTTGGCAAAAACTCGTGGGGTTCCAAGATTATAAACTCCTGTGTGGACGAAACAGGCCTTTAACTGCAGGCTGGATACTTCCTGGCTTTTCAGCTGAAGCTTGTATTGTGTTTGCCCAAGCCAAGTAAATGAACCATGGATTTCAAGTGTTTCTGGACTGGAAAAGAGAAAACATGTCATATTCTTCGGCTCATGCCCCAAAGTGTTAGCATAAACCTATGAGTAACTTAGCCAAAGTGACAGTGATTCAATAATTTAATCAAAGCATATTGGGATATAATAAAACCAGTTATATTTATACTAGCTTTTTGCTTATTTATCCACACCACAAGGAATTTCAGTTTAATGCATTTCAAAGTTTGCAGCCTATTATTACTATTTCAATTCTTACCCACTTTTCACCACAAGGTTCCAGGGCAGGTTACAGAAGTTTAAAAAGCAACACTGAAATTTCCGAGTAGTTTTCAAGAGTAGTCCCACACAGAGTGAATGGCAAAAATCTAGTCTGGAAGTTACCAGAGTGTGGAGTAGCATGGCCAAGTCATTTCTGTCCAAAAGGTGTTGTATTTCATGAACCCGCTAAAGATGGAAATAGACATTCCTAGCTTCCGTATTTTTCGCCCTATAGGACGCACCGTCCCATAAGGCGCACCTAGTTTTTTGGGAGGGAAATAAAGGGGAAAAAATTATTTCCCCCCCCAGGCTAGGGGCTTCCCCCGACCCCAGCCCCCAGAACAGGCAACTCCCCGCAAGCAGCGGGAGCCCAGCGCAGGGCTCCCGCGCCTTGCGGAGAGGTGCGCGAAGTCTGGGCGCACTGGGCTCAGCGCGCCCAGCCTTCGGCATGCAGGCAACTCTCCACAAGCAGTGGGAGCCCAGCGCTGGGCTCCCGCGCCTTGCGGAGAGGTGTGCGAAGTCTGGGAGCGCTGAGTTCAGCTCGCCCAGCCTTCGTCATGCAGGCAACTCTCCGCAAGCAGCGGGAGCCCAGCGCGGGCTCCCACGGCTTGCGGAGATCTGCGCGAAGCCTGGCGAGCGAGAGGGGTCGGTGCACACCGACGCCTCTCGCTCTCCAGGCTTCAGTGAAAGCCTGCATTCACCCCATAGGACGCACACACATTTCCCCTTCATTTTTGGAGGGGAAAAAGTGTGTCCTATGGGGCGAAAAATACGGTACCTAAGTTTCCAGTGATGACGCTGGATACCCCCAACCTACAAATCTGCTATTTCAAGGGAAATACAGCCCCATCTAGTTCCACCTCCTAAACTTGAGAACTTGAACACATCAGTAGTTTTCATTTGTTGGCCAACATCCAGCGCATCATTGCCTCCAAGCACCAGTCTTGGACTTCAGCCCCCTCTCCTAATTCAGTTGGAACAGAACTATAGAGTTTGGTATCATCTGCATACTGGTGACACTTCACTTAATATCTCCTTATGACAGCCCCCAGTGGCTACAGAGAGTTGTGAAATAGCATGGGGGACAAGGCTGAACCCTGCAGGACACCACAGGGAAACTCCAATGGTGTTGAGCCGTGCCCCCCACTCCAACTACTTTCTGGAAATGGTCTGGGAGGTAGGAGAAGAAGCACTGAAGTACACTGCTCCAAACCCCACCTTCCCAAAAGGATACTGTGGTCAATGATATCTAAGGCCACCAAGAACTCAAGGAGAACATGTATTTCCTTACTCAATTCAAGGAGCATTACAGTCGACAACGATTTAATGGGGGGGGGTTCCGTTCCTGGCCCCTGCATGCATCAGCAGAGCACATATAAGTGTGCCCTGCCCCCCATTTTAGTGATGTTTTCTGCCACTTTCAGGTTCAGCGCTGTGCACACAAGCACAATAGCATAATCGGTTGCCATCTATACTACAAACAACGCACAACCTTTTTTTATGTTATGAATTTGGTAAGGGAAAAAAGTAGGGAGGGAAGTTTAGGTGCATGAAATAATATTTATGCCCAACATGTTTCAGAACAAATTCTTACTCAGAGACATGTTTTAGCAGCAATTCTTAAATGCAAGAGACCCTCCAAGGAAAGATTTATTCTAATATGTGTTGGGCTTGGAATAAATCTCATTTTAAACACTTGCGAGTTCCCTCCTCCCCTTTTCCTGCCAGTGTTGCTTTCCCAGTTTTGTGGTTGAATTTTGCAACATTTATAATTGCTAAGTGAAACATCAACAGTGTCCAATATGTGGAAACATATTCTGGAACTGTACTGATGTCACTGTGTGTGTGCATGTGTCTGCATGTTAGAGAATCAAAGGAAATAATATGAGGAGTAAAACCAGACACATCTCCCCCAACAGATTATGAATGTCAGAGTCAACAAACTGGATTGACTTTCCTCACAATAATATTTCAGAGTAGGATCTAACAAGGAATCCTCTGAATCACTCCTACATAACACAAAATTATAAATTGGAAAAACATGTGAAGTACTTAGTTACTTACTAATTTATTACACTGTTATCCGCCCCCCCCCTCCAAGGTCTGGGCTGCAAACATGATTCCCAATTCTTTTTATCCTAAGTTTGTGATGAGAGATACTGGCTGAAAAGATACTGCTTGCAACAATATCACCCAGGAAGCTTTGCAAGTGAGTAGAGATTTGAAACTGTTGAGCTGAAATTTTAGATAACATTTCTCCTTCATCATTTGTAACTTTTCCACTGCCTTCAATAAACCTTTAGATTGAAGTAAGTGGTTCATACACAGAGAGGAGGTTTCCCTTTTAATTAAGATATGTTTTCTAGAGGTGAATATCTAAATTTGATTTGCTTCATTAATATAAAATTTAGCTTTAGAATAGTACCTTGTTGTTTTATGTCGCAAGTCAATGATCACATCAACATCGGCCTGAGAGCAATTTGAAAGTAGAAGAGTGACTGGTACTATACAAAGGCTACAAAAGAAAAGTCTCATTAGAAGCTTTGTCCTGATACTTCTGACTTTGGAAAACACAACTACACAACACAATATGCACCTTTATTAACAAGAATGAAAAAGACTTCTGTTCACTTAAAATCAGCCAGAGGCCAAACCCTTCAGTTATAATTCCAAAATAAATCACCATCTTAGCTATGTTACCTGTGTTTGTTCACAAACATCTTTCAATTACAAGGTCTCTGGAGCAGGGATTGTCCACTGATGGCAGAATTATCTATAGCACATTATGCTCTTGTGCCAAAATGCTCAGGCAACCTATCAACATGTGGGGCTACTTTTGACTTATCCACAGTTCTTAATAAAGAAAGGAATCATTATTCTTCAGCTAGATGGGAAATTATAATGAAGCTGCTCTGCAACAGCCTCCATTCTCCTTTCTGGGTTCAAATGCAAAGTGACAACATGAGGCTAGAAACAAGTGTTTAACCAAAGAGAATGCAGCACTCTGAAGCAAAGGCTGCTGTACCCTTCTTTGCTGAACTAGACACATGACCATATCTCCACCCCCACCTTACATGGGGTGTTAAAACACAATAAGAGAAGGCAACATTTTGAATGAGGTTGTTCTTAGTTTATGTTGGCTGAAGTTTTGATTAAAAAAAATGATCTTTAGCATGAGAAACTCCCATGGTTCTTTCAGCTCTTGAATTTATTCAAAATTTGAGAATGCAAAGGAAGGAAGCCTAACCCCAGATCTAATTCAATGAGTTAGTTAGGATGTGATGGATCTTCAGCTTAGCCAGAAGGACCAACACAATTTACACCAGTATAAGTCCTGAAAATGGGCATCCTGGGGGAGCGGTGGGGGCAGGACCAGGTAGGGTCGACTTATTGTGGATCCTTACACCATTCAGCTTGATCATGTGACCTAGCAACCCAGCAGAATTTATGTCAGCAAAAAAGAGTTACACCAGCTTCCCATACTCAAGATCCCTCCCAAATACACCGCTTCAAAAGAGGCCTTTGTGATATTATTTAACAGTGATGAAAAATAGCCTTTAAATTTTAAATAACTATTAAAATTAAAGGCTAACTATTACAATGGTCATTTCTTTTTGTTCTTTGTAGTTCAGTGTTGCACTGCATAGTTCTTCCACTGAAGACTACTTGCATCACATTCAACAATATCTAAATTCCTTAAATTAGAACAAAGAAGCATTCAAACCTTTTTTGATGAAATGGGTGGTTATAGGTTTCGGGATAATGAAGACTAGTTTTAATAAGGCTGGAAAACTGATCCAGAGATGGCCTAGCAGGTACCGATGTGTTTTCTGGCCGAAAAAAATTGAAGAGCCCTATCTCTGATGACTCCTGGAATACAAGTGTTAAATTAGCAAAGTCGTATAAAATCAAGAAGAACTCAATCCCGCATGTGAGAATGTTCAGTTTCTGTTAATTGGTTCTCATGGGAAACTTACAGATTCTGGCTTCACACAATTAACTCAAGGCCGTGTCAATTTACTCTTGGCAGAAAGCCAAGGTCAGCTTGACCTAGAAACTACTTACTCTGATTGGTTAACGACCAGCACTCAACTCTGTTATCTAGGGATTGCTAGCACAGTTTGGTGTGTTAGGGGTGTGTTAGGAGTAGGAGTGCTGTGCATGGTTAAGAGAGAGAGAGAAAGAAAGGATTTATTTTGCTTTGTTTTGTATGCAGAAACTCTGCTGGTTTTATTTTTCCTTTTAATAAATCCTGTAAATAGTTATTCTGAGTCTAGCTGACTAGTCATTTCCACCTCAACTAGCTTCTTCGCTGTGCAGGAAAACTCTGCTACGTTTGGGCTAAAGCCATTAGAGCTATGCCTGACACTTCAAAGTTCCATGAACTACATAAGAGATTTTATTCAAATCATGTAAGAGGAAAAAAACTGTTCATTTATTCTTTCTTTAAAACAAATGCAGAAGAAATGTCCAATACGATCAAACTTCTGCAGGAGATGGAACAACCAAGAGGGCCCCCTCTGCTGATCTTAACACCCAAGAGAAACCATAGGGAAGGAGGCAATCTTTCAGTTATTTGGAGCCTAAGTCATTCAGGGCTTTAAACACTAGCATGAGCAACTTGAATTGGATCCAGAAACAAAGTGGCAATGTGTATGCTTAAGAAAAGTGGTTAGATAATAATAATAATAATAATAATAATAATAATAATAATAATAATAGTAATAATAATAAATTTATACCCCGCCCATCTGGCTGAGTTTCCCCAGCCACTCTGGGCGGCTCCCAATCGAGTGTTAAAAACAATACGGCATTAAATATTAAAAACTTCCCTAAACAGGGCTGCCTTCAGATGTCTTTTAAAGATAGGATAGCTGCTTATTTCCTTCACATCTGAAGGGAGGGCGTTCCACAGGGTGGGCACCACTACCGAGAAGGCCCTCTGTCTGGTTCCCTGTAACCTCACTTCTCGCAATGAGGGAACTGCCAGAAGGCCCTCGGCGCTGGATCTCAGTGTCCAGGCTGAACGATGAAGGTGGAGATGCTCCTTCAGGTATACTGGGCCAAGGCTGTTTAGAGCTTTAAAGGTCAGACCAACACTTTGAATTGGGCTCAGAAACGTACTGGGAGCCAATGCAGATCTCTCAGGACCAGTGTTATGTGGTACCGGCGGCCACTCCCAGTCACCAGTCTAGCTGCCGCATTCTGGATTAATTGCCGTTTCTGGGTCACCTTCAAAGGTAGCCCCATGTAGAGCGCATTGCAGTAGTCCAAGATGAGTTCTAAAGGCAACCCTACCCACTGCATTTTGGACCAGTTGAAGTTTCCAAGTTATCTACAAGCGCTTCCCTGCATAGGATACATTGCAATAATCATCCAATTTGGAAGTTACCAGAGCATAGAGTACCATGGCCAAACTATCTCTGTCCAAAATGAGCCACAGCAGGCAAAACAGGCAGGGCTGGAAATGGGCACTCCTCACCACTGAGACCACCTGGGCCTCAAGTGACGGCACTGGATCCAGGACTACCCCACAAGCTCCAAACTTGTTCCTTCCAGAGGACTGCAACCGTGTCCATTATGGGCTCTCTTCATACTTCCTGGACTCAAAACACCTAATAACTTTGTCTTTTCAGTGTCACCTTGTGAATGAAGGCCCAGGTGGTTTCAGTGGCTACAAGTGCTTTTTACCAGCTTGGGATGGTAAGACATCTATGACCCATTTTTGGACTGGGACAGCTTGACTACTGTTGTTCATGTGCTAGTAACCTCCAGAGAAAATTACTGATAGGCACTTTATGTGCCTTTGAGGTTAACCTGGAAGTTGCAGATAGTGGAGAATATGGCACCTCTACTGCTCACTGGGACAGATTATCGCCTGTGTTACACTGCCTCTTAAAGAATTGCACAGGCTACCGATAGTTAAGCTTTGTGGGGGGAAATGACACTATAGTTAAGCAAAAGAACAACCTAACCCCAAATACTTTTACTCATGAAAGAACTCAATTCTTATTAATCTGGTGTAGGGTCATTCTCTACATCACTTTATGCACAAATTGGGGAGGGGATGGGAAAAGAGCATATATAAATTTCCTACATGGAGAATAGAATTTTAAGAGCAGTGTGAGTGTCAAGCCTCCCAAGAATTTATTCAAAGGCAAGGAAGTCAAAAGCAGAGATCAAGCTATTTGTGGTGACACCCAGCTTGTTTGGTGAGGAGGGAGGATGAGGTAACAGCAGGTTATTAAAACAGATAACAGAAATGGTGACCATACAGCACTATAGAAATGTATCTTTCCCCTGGATTCCCATACCTGTTCCAAGTCTTCCCAGTCAGAATTCCCGAGTATTTTTTTAAAACCCTAAAAAAACAAAGGTATAAGAGCAAGATAATATATTCCACCATGCACAAATATGCTAATTAAAGTTAGTTAAAGATATTTTGCTAAGGGAAATCCTGGCTGGCCTTAATCGTGATTAATATGTGCACCAGGGAGGAAACCTTTTCTAAGGTTGAGTCATGATCTATAGGTGGAAGGAAGTCATCATTATGTTTGCACTCGACTCAAAATAACTTTTATTTAGACATGCTTCAAGAAAACAGGTTGATACAATAGCCCATCTTCACACACCCCCCATGCAGCACTCTAGTCCAACCTTCATTCCAAGCATTTGGCAGTATCTCAGTACTCCTACATTCACTGTGTTCTTAATAATGGAACTTCTAATATATACTATGTTATAGAATTCTGCCTGAGATCCATCTGGTCAAGGAGATTTCCTCCTCCCAAATATTTCTCAAAGTTCATCTATTAAAATGCTAGCAAGGCCGATTTTACACCTTAATAACTGTTGATATATACTATTGTTGTACTGTGTATTTTGGGGTCTATGGACTGCAATAAAGCTTGTGTGTAAAAAAACAAACCCTTGCTTTTCTTAAAAACAAAAAAAGTAATTCTTCCATGATACCTGCTTTTGAGGGAAAGAAAATGCCTCCTTCCCTACGGTATGAAGCACAACGTGATGCTGTCCTTCCAAAATGAGTTGCTTGTTATCCTCCACCACATATGCCTGTTTGAGGAAAAGGTTGAAAAAGATCACAACATAAATGAAATTGTAAGGTGTAAGTTGTAACAGGAATTTTCCAAATACTGACAGCTAAGAATGGACACAAATATGGACAAATATGGTTAAAATAATAACCTATTATAGATCTATTGTAAATTATATTGTTGAGTAGTGTTACCAGAGTATAGCCATCCCAATACTTTTATTTGGTTATTAAACACATTTATAAAGAACCCTTAAAATGACATATTTAAAAACATGTAGTTAAGTGGGCGGTTAGTGGAAACAGTTGAACTTCATCTCCAAATTGTTGAACTTCATCTCCATACACATTCACCAGGGGCTGATAATGCTATCCTTTAGGAAGTGTTTTAAAATGGCCCCGGTCTCCTAGGTCTGTGTCAGTCAATAACATTAAGCAGCATCTCTACTGTTTTGTATGCTTAGGTTGTACTGCTTTGCTTATCTGTGGAAATGTTTTATATTTTATACATACTTTCCAAAGTACAACGATGTTCAAATCCACCTCACTGCACTTCTGTATTAGTCTGACAGCATTGTCAGGAGATGGTTTTGCAGCTCCTTGTGATGTGTGCACACTTTGCTGTGATCGAGTTCTTTTTAAGTCAGAATATAAACTTCGGAAAAAGAAATCCGCACATGGACTGGTTGAACTGATTATCTATGAAAAAAAGGAACAGAGGTCTTGTTCTTCAGAAATAGCCAGTAAAATATTTGTTTAAAAAACAGACTATAAACTGTAATCCAAGAGTGATGTGCATTCAGAGGTTGCCTCTCAAATTGTAATTCCACAGAAACCCCAAATGGTTCATCATGTTCCTCCAGTTCCGAAACAGTCTGGGGATTTACTGCAAGAATTTCATTTTAAAAGGCAAATGGTACCACTGTATGCTTGTAATTGTGCACTTGCACACTGCACTTTTAAAAAGCAGTTCATTTCAGCAGAGTTGTTCTGAACAAAGGCCAAGAAATATTCAGACGTGCACATTGATTGTGGTCATATTCTGCTTATGTCTAAAACTGTATATACAATGTAGAAGAGAGAATGTGATTGTACTTGAGTAATTATCACATGTTTTTAAAATGCCTTTAGGCACATTAGTGCTCCTGAGCTTTGTGAGTAACTACATAAAATATATCAATACTTTATTTTTACTTTTATTATTCAGTACATGGGTACTTGGACCATTGACTTTTCTGTGTTTTAGATTTAGCAAGGGTTTTTTTTTTTCCATCACCGAAGATCATTCATTGGAATAAATGCTTTGCTCATGTGGTTATATTACACCACTGTATAAATGCATTAAAAAAAATGACATGTATACCTGTTCACTTCCAAAAACGATATCTGCAAATGTATAATTTTCTACAAATGAAAAAGGAGAAAAATGTTAGCCCATAAAAATGAATGAAGATTTAATTATAGAAATATTATACTCCAAAAAACTGAATACTTACCTACTGAATGCTTGCATCTTACTGCTTTCAAGCACAGTTTTCCTTTCTCTCTGTTAGCCAGCTTAATATCTGTTAGAAGGAATGACCAAATATGGATTGTTTCTCATGTCTTAGAAGTTTACACTTTAACATCATAACTGCTAAGCTCACATATTTTACACACAACAGCATAATCACAAACGTGTGTGTGTGTGTGTGTGTGTGTGTGTGTGTGTGTGTGTTTTAGGGTAATAATATTATTATTCTTCAAGTACTTAACAAAAATTCTTCTTGTGCTTCTAAATCTTTTACTTGTGACATGTTACAATTTCTGGTCCAGAACTTTCCTACCACTTCCCAAGTACAACTACTGTTCCCTCCCCCCCCACCCCTACATTAAATAAGGTCCTACAGTCCCTCAGGAACAGTTTTTGGGGGGCAGGGAGCTGCAGTCAAAAGGAAGCAGGAAAGTTCCATTTGATGAGCTGAACTTGCAGTTCTTAGGATCCAAGCCTAAACATTTATACAAAACACAATTTGAACTACCATATCTACTTCTGCAATTCACAAACCTTTGTCTTCAGACAGATTTATGGATTCCTGTAATTTCCAGTTCTTGCTGTTACTAGATACTTGTACTATGTGAAATTCTTTTACACCAGCTTCACTCTAATAAGCAAGCACCAAAAAGAGAGATAAGAGATGAAAAATTATTTAAGCCATATATTAGAAAATGTTCAATAGCTTGATATTACTCAAAATATTTAGTATTTTTATTCATGCATCTTTCTGAAAAGGTTAGATCAGGACAATTCACAAAATGGTGCTTCCAGAACAGAAAAAGGACAGTGTAGGGACAAAAAAAAAACCTCCAGAAACATTTCATCAAATTTCACCCCCTAGTATTGGACAGCAATCTATGATTGTGGGGTGAGGAACATGTATGTACACAATCTAACATGCCAAACATGCACACAGAAAAATCAAAACTCAATGGCCTGCTTGCCATAAAAGGCCTTGTCAGGAAGTACTTTAAGCCGGTGTATACTTCAAGGATACCTAATTGTCCCTAATTCAACTCTGGCTGCATTTGCTCAATAGAATTTAATACATTGCAAGAGTTAGTAACTCATGTAAAGTTTACATATAAAAAGAGAGAGAGTGAGTCGTGGCACCTGAAGATCTTCCAGATTTCATTATTCACATTTTCCACACCTATTTTAATCTGTCCACTGAAAAAACGAAATAAACGAAGCCCTGCTTAAGCACATTATCTCCACCTCACCAGGTTCATGCCTGGAGAGAGTCTAGAAGTGGGCCTTAAGGTTGTCAGCTTGTTCCTCCACTCCCTTCGTTGTGGATGAAAGAAAGCAACTGAATCAGAAGATCCTGCATTCATTTGAATGTGGAGATCTCTCTTAACACTGCAAGTTTAAACCCTCTGTATAGAGATTTTAATCTCAGAGGAACAAAGGCACAGAATCTCTTACATCTGGTTATTCACTTCCCTCCACAGCAAACCAAGTGAGGTACAGATCTGGAGGCCCATTTGGCAGAAGCACACTCCAATCTCTCCCAAGCTAGACCCCTAGAGAGAAAATGATGTCTGAAGAGGTTCAGAACAGGCCAATTATTTTAATTATGCATAATGAAGCTGAATACTACAAAGTGACATTTCTAAATTTACTCTACCCTAGATACTGTTAGAAGTTAAACATCTGCATCACCAAAGGTTCAATAGAACAGGGAATGATACTAAAATTACTTTATTCTGAACCAGGCGTAGGCAAACTCAGGCCCTACAGATGTTTGGGACTACAATTCCCATCATCCCTAGCTAACAGGACCAGTGGTCAGGGATGATGGGAATTGTAGTCTCAAAACATCTGGAGGGCCGCGTTTGCCTATGCCTGTTCTGAACTTTCAATCCAGTAAAATTAGTTTTTGAAAATTAGTTTTAAGAGACTATGCACAGATCTATAAATATATATTAAAAAGTCAAAGTTAGAGAAGACAAAGATAAGCAATGTGCTCTGAGCAAACTGAAGCTCCAGGGGAAGGAACAACAACTTCCTTTAAAGGTTCTACGATCCTGCCTTCAAGCAGGGGTGTGTGCATTCTTATCCCTCCTAAGGATATCTTACACACTCCCAACATTTTCTTTGAGGACAGCAAGCTTCAATTTAAAAATACAATCACTGTTGGACCGAGTTCTAAGCAGACTTACGGTATTGATATTTTCCACATCCACAAACACTAGCATATTGTCGCCATCACCTTTTTCATCCTCAAGAGCATTGCTTCGATATACGGTAGCTCGTACAGTCAGTGATCGACTGGTACAAATAACGGCAGTATGTCTCAATACTCTGTGACTGGAAAGAGAAAATATGTAACATTTCACCACCTTTGTATTTCCCTCACATGCACTTCAGCACCAGGAAATTGTTCACTAACAATTAAGGTGGTTTGCATTAAAAATGAGGGGAAATTCGCTCTGATGCATCTACATGCCCACTGAAAGGAGCTTTGCATCAAGTTTCAATTCACTCTAAAAAGTTCCACATATCTGATGCCACCTGCCTTACTGGACTCCCTTCCTACTAATAGTAGGCAAGCAATAACTGTTTAGCTTCAGGTGGTTGCTTAATACTTTTTAAAAAAAATCACAGAGGCCTTCCCTGAACTGTGATCCCAGCGGTGTCTGCTGTTGATCATTGTGATTTACACTTATTCTGAATTTTATATTATTTTATGGTATATTGTTTTTCTATGTGGTACACTACTGTGTAGTCTGCCATTTTGTTACAAAATGGTATCCACTGGTATCCAAAAATAGACAAAAACCTACTCCATGGCCTCATGCCAAATGTAGCTGAGGTGTTTTAAGAGGTGTCCAAATGTGTAAGTGCATAGAATTCTTTTATTTCAAAATATACAGATTTTTGTGTTTTCATTGAGGGTTTGCTTTATGACAACTTTAAAATGCTAACTTAATATAATCAAACAGTTATTTGTTGGATTGCCATGTTATGTTTTGAAATGATTTGTCATTTGCTACTATAACATTGTATTGATTTTCATTTCTGTTCTGTTGTGAGGAACTTTAAGCATATGTATATGGAAAAGCAGCATTAAAATTTAAATAATAAATAAATCCAGTTTTCCATGTAATACATTCATCTGCGTGCTTAGAATTAAACCCAATGATAATACTCAGGTTCATCTGAAGACTATAAGCAGTCATTTGACTAAAAATGGTACAAATTTAATTAAGTATTGAATCTGTTCTACCCCAAAATTTTGTAACCTACCCAGACATGTAATTTAAAGGAAATACTGGCTTTACACATTAAATAAATGAGAAGAATATAGGTTTCTGCCCATGCAAAAGTGTCTGCATATAACCAATTGAATGGGATTCAACATTACAGTCAATAATAAAACTGTTGTTATAAGCTAATAGGACACTCTGCAGAAAGATATTCCTGGCTGACATCCTGCTGTTTGTGGAGGGACATGTCTGGATCCACCCCAACAAAACTCCACTTAACTCAGAAGTAAGGAAGATAGTTAAGCTTACCACATTTTTGAGTGTTTTCTAATACTTTCATAGTAAAACAAGAAGTTTATTTCATGGACACCTTCTTCATCTGGACCACGTAACCACATGGGAAGCTGTACTGAAGCTCCAGGGAGCAGTACAGAATCAGGAAGGGGGACATCTATCACTTCTGGCTGACATTCTGTTCCAACCCCAAAGTCTGAAGAATCAGCCGAGGACGTCAGCGAATATAGGGAGGTAGAATGCTTAACAACAGTCTTGTAAGCGCTACAGTGTTCAGATGCTGAAGGGCTTAGTGGTGTTAAAATAGCGCTACTGCCACCAAAGGTAAAGAATTCCGGCCGTTTAGAGACAACTTTCACTCCAGTCAGAGGACACTTGCCTACATTCATAAACTCTACATATGTCTTTCGGATTTCTCCACAAAGCAGCCCTGTAGGAAAATTTATAAAGAAGACCTGCATTGGAAGAGAAACATAGGAACACATTTTGACAAACTGACAAAGTTCATTAAGGCAGGACTATCTTGTCCATATTTATCAATAGAAATAAATTTTGCAGAATCAAGCCCACGTAAAGATGATTTTCAAAATTCCATTTTCACCTTTACTAAAATTAACATGAAAAGAGTACCACGTAGAAAGTGACAAGAAATCAAAATAGTTTTTCTTTTTCTCAGAAAGCTGTTATCAGCCAACCTTAGAAAAAATACACATTTCAGTGTGATAAGTCTGGGGAAGAAGATGCATCATGCTCTTTTACAGTTTATACTCTTTTACACTTTAACACTCTCTTACACTTGAATTAAATTTAACAGGGCTTCAAATTTCAACCCTATGCACTGTAACTTAACAAGTTTAATCTGATACAGAGTAATAAAGGAAAAACTGGAAGAAACACCTATGTATTTCAAAAGCAGCTGTTACATATTTGCCAATGTTGTCAATAATTAGCTGTACCTCTAGCAAAGGCATTTCCTCTGTAATGATAGGATCTAAACGTCGATCAGGTCCATATTTAATAGATGTTTTCTCTTCTTTTGTGCTATTCAAACGAGGGCCCTGGATTTCTAAATCTTGTCGCCCCCGTACTGACATTCCATTAGAGATAAATTTTCCTGAAAAGAAAACCAACAGGATATTGAGGAACAACAAGTAAGCAGATAATAAAAATTTGAGCTGGTTTTTAAGATCACATTGAGTTGAGCTTACAATTGTTAAAAGTGAATTTGACACTGAAAGAAACCATCTTCATCATCATTCCTCCCCAAACAGGTTTGTTTAATGATGAAACTACATATAATGAAATTATTTTGTTGTCATAAAAGGTATGCGTGTCTGGCTGTTAAAATGATGAGGTTTTAATGTTAAACCTAACTTTACAACATGATCAACAGATTGGCTTGGATCCCATCTTGTATAAGCAAAAGGTGGCTCACACAACAAGGCTTTTACACCTCCTTCCCCTTATTACAGACCTCCACACAACATCCTGTGTCAGTCCTCAGAAGCAGCTTTTTATGGGAGCTGGAAGAGGGGGCAGGATAATCTCACTGCACAGCACCCTGCTGCTTGTACAAGTCCAGATCCAATGGAGCCATTGTTTTCTGGTGACTTTCTTGGTGGCATCCTTTTCATGTTACTTCTGGTAAAGGTGAAGTTGGAATTTGGAAAATCTTTTCTTTCACTAAGTAATATGGGAGTTCAACAGGCAACACTGCAGCAGTAAGAAAATCTCTTTCATGTGGAGCCACCTCATGATGTCAACACATATATTTTACAGGTAGTATTTTATTGCCATGTTGGTAATAACACATAAATCCCAGTTTAGCACTATGCACACAATCCTTGGGATTGTATATTCCACCATCCCCTTTCCTGCACCGGTTTCATCAGTGAAAAGGAGATCAGAAGCACTTGCTGAGTTTCCAAATAAATGTGATTTGTTATTTCTAAACCTAGACTGAAAACAAGTCAATTTGAAACTGTGATTAATAATTCTACTTGTTTCAATAAACCATCCCTAACCCTAAAACCAGTTCCAGGATGGGCCATAAAGCGCAGTTAGTTGAAAATGGAAGTGGATGCTTCTGAGCTACATCTTGTGCATGAGCCCACACTATGGTCTAGATATTACAAGGGAACCAGAACTCTAGCTTATCACCCTCATATGGCATAAGTATCTAATTTGGTGTTAAGACTATGGTCTAGTCATGATAACAAATCATGAACTGAAATACCTATATCCCATGTAGTGGGCAAAACTGAATGAACCAGCCTTATGGGCCACATTCCATGTGTTACTAGACGCTGTGTTAGACATAAAAATACAACAGGCATACCTGTTTGTAGTACAACAGAAGGGTCTACTCCATCTAGCACTGAAGTACTCTGAATGGTGCCAAGATTGTAAACGACTCCCAGAATGTGTAGCTCCCCTGTTTGATGGGGAAAGAGCTTTAGTCTTGCCTGTGGAGATATGTTAAATTTTTGTTGTTGCTAGTGTAGTTATTTTACATTTAAACGCCATTTTAGTTAAACAAAAGCAAGCATCTACATCTACCATTCTAAGAAGCTATCTGCAAGATTAATACAATTTACATATTTCTACAGGAGTGTTTCAGAAAATAAATGCAACGTTGTAGCATAGGCAAACTATTTGCCATTGCTTTTCTTGTGTCTTTACAATTCTACAGCATACTTGTTCAGATATTCTTAAAGAGCTGCCCAGATGCACCTTACATGGAAAAGAACATCCCAACTGCAATGCTTCTCTAATGCCAAGTACCATCTTAAATAATGTAAGCACTATTAGAGTAGGTATTATATTCTAGTGAGTTATTTAAAACTGAAAAATAATCCCTCCCCCACAAAGTGCCTCACAAAAGGAATGTTTAAAAGCATTTTACGTCTAACTCCTTTTGTGAGGACCTGGAAAATAATTGCTTTTTTTTGGGGGGGGAGAAAATTAAGTACCCACCATTTTAGTTTCTTCACTGTTCATCAAAAACTCTGATATTACTTCAGCTCCAATCATATCTTTTCCAGATGTTTCCTAAAATAAATTATGAAAAAAATGTTCAATTAAGCACACCATTATTTCTCAGTAGCAAACTGTTCCCAATAGTGGTTCTAAGAACATTATATTTTAATGTATTTCAAGCTTCATAGTTTACAAAAACAAAAACCTAGGTATAGCTGGGGGGGCAGGTATCCTATGTAATGGGTTTGACTGGACACAACGTTAAACCAAATTCTGCATTATGAGAAAGAGCCTGGTGCTCTCTGGGGTACTTATGTGCTCCCCGCTTCCTCCTCTGGTGTAGCCGTATGTTTGAAAACTTTTGCTTTCTTTTTAGATTAACCAAAGCTTCCTGTGTTGCCAAACATATGACTAATATTATGTATCATTAGTGGAAACAAGCCAACTTCAAACCATAATTTATAATGTTGGCTTGTTTTCACTAAGGTATAGGATTTGGATGACACAATAAACTACAGCTAATATAAAGTAGAAGCCTCCATTCTCCACTGCAAGGTGGTGGGGAGTCTCAGTCTCAGTAATTTCAACCATAGTCATTGTCTCTCTAATAATTAGAAGGTAAATTTCCCTTTGATGAGGTGGGACTCTTAGTTCCAAGAGCAGAAACCAAGAGCAGAGGCCATGCATGATTTTAAACCTTGTCCTCTAAGAGGAGGCTGTGAATAATCTCTGGGGGATTAAACGCTAAGTAGAATGAAAATCAACATATGAAAGCGTGCACTGATTTACTTTTCAATAAAAAGATTTTGAAAGATACAAATATTACTAATAGTGTATGAAGTCTTCTTAGAGGGCTTGATTAAATCACTTACTACTTCCTTTGTTTCTCCGTTATTCTTTGAATTGTAATCCTTTGGTTGAAATTTCCAAAGCAGTGATAAGTCGGTTAACAGAAGTGGAACTTTCAATGGATTTCTAAAAGCTACTTCCACAGTTATTGGCTCTATTAAAAAGAAAAGTCAATGTATGTATTTAGGGAGGTTATTCTTATAAGATGTGAGAATAAATCAAGGCATTCATAATTTAAAAGCTTATTACTGCAATTCTATTCCATAAGCAACTTTGCTGAAATAATATTACTTTTATGTGCCATTTTTTAAAAAGTGTACAAATTTTTTACCTTCTACTACACCAAGTGGAAACCTAGAGTTATCTGAATACTTATTCAGACAATACTGTGTTGGCTGGAAATTAGAAAGTGCTGTGCCTTTGTTAGCTGCAGCCACAGCTTGTTCTTCAAGTTCCTTCCATTGATAGGAGAATTCAGAGTCATATTCTTGATCAAGGCTTATGTGTGTTGCTGCCTGTTTTTCACCTAGTTGTGAATAATAATAAAAAAATCACAATCACTTCAGTACACCAGAGAGTACCAAACAAAAAACTTTTTCTGGTTTTTATTACAAATGGTGAATCAACTTTCAATTGGAAGACCATACAATTTTCTTAAAACGCCTGTGTCATACATGCATTTTCAAGAGATGGTATGTGTTGCTGGGAGAAGAACTCCAAAGGACTGGGGGAGACAGTGAGATTGAAATCCAGAACAATAAGTGGGTAGGGACATGAACAAGCCAGTGGGAGGGGACCAAGGTTCACATATTGAACTAGCCAGCCCAAACTTTTGACTGCAGAATCGTTAATATTTTTTTTCTAACTTATGAACTAATTCTAAACTACAGTCATACATAGAAGGCTCACAATAGGTTTAAAATCCAGTAGCGGCTGGTGTGAAGCAGCAGAGATGGAAACTACTTTCCTGACATCAGTGTTGCTGAAGCTTACCAGGACGGGGTTGGGGTGGGTCATGGCTGTGTGGACACACAGATGGAGCCAAGCTTTAAGACAACTGCAACTTCTGACTGTAGTATTTAGTGCAAGAACTGTTCTAACTCTTGAACTGACTGTTTATAGTTTAAACACATTAGGAGAATGAGCATGATTAGCATAGGAACTGTGGCAGAAAAACTAGCAGCAAGAGGAAAAAATGCCCAGGTACTATTTATTGTCTGGTGCTACCACTGTTAAATCAGCTTACATGTGAAAGCATCCCAATCACAGCAACCAAAGGTGGCTTGGTTTTTCTGAATCTGTCCATTAGCAAGAACTCCCATTAATCTTAAATCTATTAAAGTGCATATAGGTGAGGAAGGGAAATGCTGAAATCATTCACTTTCTAGGCATTTGAATAGCACAGAATTAGGCCTTAAAATGCAACAGAAATTATTTATTTATTTCATAAAACTTATATACCACCTGATTGTAGGAAAAACCTCAAAGCAGTTTACAAAATGAGGAAGAAGGATGCTGATTTGGTAGAGTAGGTTGCAGCATTTCAGAATGTATCTTAATGCCCACCTAAACTTAAAAATAAAAATTCCTGAAAACAGGGAAAAAAAACCCAGCACAACAGGAAAAGGGCTGGGGTTCAACTTTGCTCCGTGATGTGCTAGTTTACTGTTTGCAGGAAGTTTCTGATACAGAGGTATATACAAAAGCAATATAATATTCACCTGTAGTGTGAAGTGGTACAGTCTAGTCTACCATCTCATTCTATAGCATGTACAAATCCAACCTTATGTTAAGGTATGCTATCCTAATGAACTCAAATGGCTTAAGAACAAATCCACTTTTTGGTGCTAACCTTCTGATGGTCGTCTGTCATGTCCAAAAAACACTCGTGTTGCAGAACTATTAATATAAGGTAAAGGAAGCTGTGGTAACGGCCCATCAGGTGATAGCTGACTTACATTCTGCAAGAAAGAAAAGCAGAGCTTGGTCAACTTTTGGCAAGTAAAACTAGATATTGAGAATTGGAATGTACAAAACTAAAGAAAGCAAGAAGCATTTAGGGGAGGGCAAAAAATAATATCTTGAAATTCCTCCAGTATAAAATGTATAAATAATTAAACAATAATTTATGAACCTGTGCGTCATTTTATAATTGCAATTGTACCATCCAAACAACAGCTTCTAATGTATCCCCTTTACTGTCTATTTACTTTCCTTTACTGTGGAATTTTTAAAATATAATTTTAAAGAAAGCTGCTAAAAGCAGCATGCTTTTATCATATTTTCAGCTAATATTTCATTTAACATAAATATACAAGAAGTCAACATTATGGGTTACATAAGCAACAGAATGTACTAATGTACAGTACTTTGAATTAGTTTAGTATTAGCCATTCCTGACCCTGACTTTGTGCCTTGGCTTCATCATGCACTCATATTTATCAAGTTGCAGGAACGCTCATAATCTCCATTTTCTTGGGAGTCTTGTAGTAAATTGTTCTTCTTCACCACTTTTCTTTCATCTTATGGGATATGTACTCTCATATCTTTAGATTAGGATTTTGAATGTGTTAGGGAATTGGGTTAAATGTACCCACAACTGTATATATAAACTATACCACCTTAATTAATTTGCGATTAAAAATCTCTTCATTATCTCTTTGTAATAAATATTTTACTTGGGGATTCAAAGGATACTTTTATGTTGGTGTTTATTTCTGAGGTTCAACTGCTTACAAAGATTTTCAGGGCAGCATATGACTGATACCTACAAAAGTTCTGCCTCTCACATAAACATGTTTTCGGGGATGCAAATAAGGTGCACACACATGCAGATTCCAACAGACACATGTACTGCCATTCCCCATACAATATCATTTTAAATTTCCACTGTTTCAAGAAAAGGGTTACTAAATGGAAAAAGAAACTCTTTGACACACCAAAGTCCCATTCGATACATGAAATTAGTCATGCAGTGCTTTGAACCAGGACTTGCGTTTATAGCAATTTACAAATACTTATTACTATATACAAGTTTTGAGTAGTGGGATAGAATTTAGAACATCATATTGTGTCCATACTAAATGACCATCTTTTTTGGAACAAACTGCTTAATACAGAAGCTAGCTGACAGGCATCAGTGAGATGCTAGCCAGACGTGGCCCTACATAAAGTAACATGAGCTGTAAGCATTCAATATAGCATTTCTGTGTATGTCATCAGGTAAGGTAAACTTACATTTTAGTATCAAGCAGGGAAAAGTTAAAAGACAATTGCAGAACACTGAGGATAAAAACTGACATCTTACCCTATAAACATAAAGATATTCTCGGAGGAAGGCCCCTTGCTGAGCAGCACTTTGCTTGCTGTCATTGATCAAAATGTGCCTGAAGGCAGATACGGCATTGTCAAGCTGCCGAAGTGTAAAAGACTGCCGACCAATAGTGAAATTTATATGATCTTCTGCAAGCGACCATCCTTTCCCTTTATAAACTTGCATGGCTTGACAGTAACATCGTAAAGCATGCTTCTTCTGAAAGACAAAAAATGAAGCACGGTAAATACAATTCCACCTGCCAATGTATTTAGAGCTAAAGAGTAAAAACCCCAAAAGTTCAAAAGGATATTTTATGTCAATATAAGAAGCCATTACCTTAAACAGCTTTCTGAGATTACTGAATACTGGGGAAAATAAGGGCAGATCAACACAAGCCAACTGTGTCCCTAAACCGATAGTAAGGGTTGCATCAGCAAATGGCTAGGAAAGCAATTTCCGATAATTTACCTTTCCCCTGTACCTCTCCTAATCTGCTCTGAAGGGTCCCCCAATATCTAGCATAAGAATGGTCTTGGTAATTCAATACAGAGTGCTAATCCCACCTGTGTCAAGGTAGCCAGCACTTGAGATACAACTTCATCTTCAGTAGATGGAATGGGAAACATTTCATTTCTGAGTTTCCCCTCCCAAGATGTAGAAAAAAACTTTCCACTCAACTCAAGCAATATTTAACAATGATAAAGTATTTCAAAGGTGCTAAAACGCTATCAAGAGAACTGGAAAATTACAGAATATGTACTTATTTCCTAACACAGAAAACTTACCTGCCCTGCTTTACTATACCTATGGCCAGCCAGTATCATATGAAAGGCAAATTTTCTAACCATAGGACTTTTCATATTTATAAAACAATGTGCAGCTTGCTCGAGCAACAGTGCACTCCGCAGATCTGAATCCTATTAAAAACAGTGAGTGATAAGAGACAAGTTACAATTACCCAGAAAGCACAGTGATGTCCATATTCTTAAATATAAATTCCCTATTACCAGAGAAGGCTCTGAAGTCTGAAACAATGCAAGGCTCTATAGTATTACTGATGCAGTGAATATATGCCAATTCTATAAATCTTCACTAGCCAACACTGAATACGTTGCATCCAAATTTCACTGCAAAGAGCTACAACAGTACTCTTGATGATTTATTTCTCAAGTAATCGCAAACCATGTTTTCTGTACTGCATGTGAAAAAGTGAACTATTTTCTATTTCACTGGTTCTGCTTGACTTTTTAAAGATCAAAGTGAGCTGGTATAAAAAGGAAGTTTTATGGCCTTTGTCCTTGGTTCAGTACTTGTGATGCCTCAAACAAAGGAGAACCCTATGGAAAATGCTTGTAGAAACAATATAAAAATGATTCAAAGCTTAAACATTTTAAGAAGCTTCCTTCCACAGAGCTTGTTGCAAAAATGTAGTGTTCCTTCTAAGTCTCATTTACCAATAGTTCAGCAAATGAGGACTGTTCTCCAATGAGCACAACAGTGCTGTGATGTTCATGTTAGTATCCAGAACCACACACAATCATCAACATGAAAAAATTCTCTTACACTGGTATTTTAATCAATATCCAGATATCAAAACACAGTGGCATACAGATGAGTAAAAACAGATTTAACGCACTACCTAAACCTCCAGCCACTCAGGCTGACATTTCTAACACTCACCATTCCCATCCAAGCGCTCTGCTGCCATTTTTCAACAGAAAAATTAAAGAATAAGAATATAAGCTTTAACATATTTCAATTAAACAAAAAGCAAAAAAGACATGGAACAAGTATGGAATATTACAAGCTAACTTTGAGTTGTAATTCTGAAAGACTAAACAGGAGCTATGTTACCTTTTTAATTTAAAACTGAAACATCTCACATAACTTCAAAATGGTTTCAAAATACCGTAATTTCTGGGCAATTCTAAAATGACACAGGAATAATTCCTCTTATTCAGTTACCTATACAAAGTAGCCTCACACAATCTTAACAGATCCCCAACACGAAATAACTGTATTCACTATTGGTCTTTCTAATCTCATGTCTGCTAGACGGGGGGGGGGGGGGAAATCTTTATATTGCATCTTGGGAGTTTTATACTTCGTTTTAAGACTACTCTGCTAGCAGCAGAGTCTAAAAGTGTGATTCTAAGAGACACAAGAAAATGTGAAGAGCAAAACTGTAGCTTAAAATTTCTTCAATAGTTATACTATCCTACTTGAAAGCATGTGTGCTTCATAACCACAGATTGTAGCATACTGCAAACTATACATTTAACCTCCTGTCAACTTTCCTTCAAGAAAGGCTAGCAGAATGTTTAAAATGAGAGTTTATTCCAGCCTTCATCAACCTGGTGCTGCCCAGATGTTTCAGAGTGGAAGTCCAAATATTGAGGGCATCAGGCTGGCAAAGGTTCCTTATTTTGTGGTCATAACAAGAGTTCTGTGGGTTTCCCATAAATTAACAGGTGCAGAGGAGAAGCAGCAGAATAGTTTTATGCAATGGAATGCAAATAGTTAGAATCAACATCTGACATGATTATCCTTTTTCCCCAAGGGCCATTACAACTTTCTATCTAGAAAGCTCTATTTTATAATTTAGTTATTAGAAAAAGAAAGCCTGTCTCATTTCAAAGCACAAGACCAGCTAATAGAAATCTTCTTTACCTCACTGGTTAAACGTATCAGGAGAGCAGCTGCCTCGGAATATTTGCTTTGGCTTTTTAATACTTCAGCACTAAGCAGCACACATCTCTCTGCCAGCATCATGTTCCTAAAAGACATAAAATTTAAGCCCAGTTACATATATCTTATAATGCATGTTTCATCAGTGACGCTTGACAGATTAGTATATGAATGTCAGATTAGTATATGAATGTCAGATTAGTATATGAATGGCACATTTTAATTAAACAGAATTACCACGGTCCTTCCTTTACCAAAGGTGGTCTCATAGTTGTGTTCAGGGCTAGAAGGACTAACTAGCACTGCAATATATGTTATATGGAGCATCTGCACAGGATTTCACCAGGTTTCTTCTTTGATAAGTTAATTATAAAACTTGTGAGTTCTTGTAGAACTAAATACATGATTAATTTTAGAGTATTTGGATTTTCCTCTGGTAGACCAAAAGTAACTTTGTTGCAGCTGGACTGTGCCTAGTCAACCAGAGCAATTTTATTCAAAAGTTGAACTACAACACCACCAGCACCCTATATTACTGGTATTACCCAGAGTAATCATGAATTACCCATTGAGGAATGAAAACAATATTCAGTAAGACTACAGTCTATCTTCTACCAGGAAGAACTGAAAATAAATAGCCAAGCTTACTTGCAAATATCCCTATATGTTTGAATTGCAGTATCCATGTAATGGGCAGGATACGGTCTAGGTGCTCCTGGCTGCAGAAAAGCAGATACTGCTGCCATTTCCTATAAAACAACAATTGGTCATTATCTACTATTTTTGCTACAAAGCTTTTATTACAAACAAACTGTATTTAAGTAAATTTCACATACACACACTATTATGATTCAACAGCATTTTGCAGCAGGGTGATTTGTGTTTTCACATATGCTTGTATAAAGTTTAAATGGTTCACACACAAAAAACCCCACAAATCTTCAAACCCTCAGAACTTACAAGATGATTCTACAAGGAAATAATGATGGATACTCAGCAAGGATGCTCAGATTACCTTTAAAGTCGCTTTGAAAAAACTGATTAAAATTGAGTCATTTTTGTTTTGATTTATTTAACCTGGGCTAGTAACAGTCACATGTAACCAAGATAGAAGGTAACGTGGGGAATTTGGAAGGGGCCATATGAAATCTGCATCCTGCTTCCTAAATTCTGGTTCCCTTCTCTGATTGTTCATTTTAATTGCACCATCTAAAATGCCAACAACCCCCTCCTCCAACTCTGGTCACATGCTACAGTTATATGCTTTTCTTTCACAATAGCAGATCAAATATTCTAAACCGTAGGACTAAATAGCTCAGTTGGTAGAACATGAGACTCTTAATCTCAGGGTTATGGGAGTGGCTGCCAAGACCACATAATACCGGTCTTGAAAGACCTACATTGGCTCCCAGTACGTTTCCGAGCACAATTCAAAGTGATGTTGCTGACCTTTAAAGCCCTAAACGGCCTCGGCCTAGAATACCTGAAGGAGCATCTCCACCCCCATCGTTCTGCCCAGACACTGAGGGCCAGTGCCGAGGGCCTTCTGGTGGTTCCCTCGCTGTGAGAAGCCGTTACAGGGAACCAGGCAGAGGGCCTTCTCGGTAGTGGCACCCGCCCTGTGGAACGCCTTCCCACCAGATGTCAAAGAGAAAAACAACTACCAGACTTTTAGAAGACATCTTAAGGCAGCCCTGTTTAGGGAAGCTTTTAATGTTTAATAGACTATTGTATTTTAATATTTTGTTGGAAGCTGCCCAGAGTGGCTGGGGAAACCCAGCCAGATGGGCAGGGTACAATAAATTCTTCTTCTTCTTCTTCTTCTTCTTCTTCTTCTTCTTCTTCTTCTTCTTCTTCTTCTTCTTCGCCCCACACTGGGCAAAAGATTGCTTCATGTGCAGGGGTTTGGACTATATGAACCTACTGGTCTCTTCCAACTCTACAGTTCTATGATTCTATGACATAGATGGTATGCAACATGACCAAAGGTGGGTAAATGCCAACACTACAAATCATCCACATACCCACCCAACCTGTTTGAATAAGAAACATAGGATATGAAGTATCATCTTGTTTCTGTGTGGGAAGGCAGTATGTCAGATAAATCTCCCTATTCTCTCCAATTCTAATTTGCCAGTTCTTTCCAAACCTCACTCCCCTTTGCCCCACCCCTGAAAAAAGTGATAAACACTGTTCTCACCAGATTTTTAAAAATGGCTTGGGATTGAATCAAGCACTACCTGTCTCTGGTCTTCAAGATAACTGAATCAAGGCACTACCTTACTCTGACATCAGCTATTACTAACAAATTAAAAGTCATGGATCTATTAAATTTAGGCCTTATAATTGGCTGGCAATAGTTTTGAAATGTTTGACTTTCTGCAAATATGAGCATTGATTTCATATGAGTGTAGAGAATCCCTGCTAGACAAGATTGAATAGGTCCATTTAGTTATACCAGTGGCCAACAAGATTCCCTGCCCAAAAACAGGACATGGAAGGCGAAAACATTCCCCTGCCACCATTTGCCTGTAACAATTGGTGTTCAAAGGCATACCGCTTGAATCATTAAACTGTAGAGTAGGAAGGGGCCACGAGTGTCATCTAATCCGCACCCCTGCAAAACAGGAATCTGAACCCACAATGCTGAGATTAAGAGCCTCTTGCTCTACCTACTAGGTTCACTATATCACTCATGGCTATTAGTGACTGATAGACCTCCCTTCTGGGAATCTGCATAATCCCTTTATGCTTGTGACAACAACTTTCAAAGTTTCTGGATAATATTTAGGAATTGTATACCGTTCCAAAACAATCAATATTAATGAACTAACCAGTGCTCCTGCTGCATAAAGCATTGCTTGATCATTTAAAAAGTCTTTCTTTGCTGTATGGTAGCAATTGTATGCCAGTTCATAATGTTGCACCAAGAAACACAGATCTGCCATTTTCCTGATCTGAAGCTCTGGCGCTTCTGGAGGATACCTAAAAACGTAAGACATTATGAAAAACAAAATTTGAGGGAAACAGAACATACCGCATTCTTAATAACACAAGACTTAAACCAAGGTACAGATACTCCAACGTTGTGCTTCCCCGAATTACCAACCTCTGAATGCTCAAAAGAAGGGCACTAAAGTGACCACCATCCCTAGTTAGTATCTAGAAGCTGTTTCCAAACACATGGAATGGATGGATGGATTCCATGGATGTGGATGAATTCATCCCATGAACAAAATGAGAGACTCCATGGAAGAAGTCCTCCAGTGACAGGAAGCTCCTTCCAATCACAGAGCAAAAACTTTGGACCCAACTCAGTGACCAAAGACAAATTGCGTAATTTTTGTAAAGTGTTAAACATCACCTCTAATTTCAACGGTAATCTGAAGGACGGAGTTTTTACAGGCATGCTCAAAAATACGATACAGATTTCCAATGTGGATTAAAATAGCAGGATTCTTGTCAACTTTTGTGTTTTTTAAGTTGCAATAGTTGTAGAAGTTAAAAAATGAATAGTTGTTAAATCAGCAGTCCCAGGGCATGTACACACCTACTTATTAAAATGCAGAAGTGTTATGCTTTATATCTAGAAGGCATGCAATGGAGGTAGTTAAGAACACGTATTTAACTGGTGTTACTAGTGTTAATCAATACCTTTTAAGACAATCTTCACACAACCATCACCACTAAAAACAAAAATTATAAGCCTAAAGTGGATGCAAGTTTTTAATCTTTGAACAAATTAGGATACAAACTTAATTGCCTGATGCGAAGGATCATATCTCAGTTTAATAAGCCAAGATGTGCACAGGCCTTCTGTCAATGCATGTAGCCCCTTTCTTCTTAGATGTGCTGCATCTAAATATGGAATTTTTGATTAAGCATAGTTACATCCAAACTTGGACATTGTTGTCACCAGCTTCTAAAGAAGCCAGGATCTTAAACTACAGTTTGAAGCAAGTCTAATACCCTGATTTATTCCAAGCCAGTAATCATAGTTTGTTGGCTCAGATATAATGAGAAACTATGGTTAACTGAAGACTTCCTAGTTTAATCTCAGTGTAAAGTTTATTCTCTGGTTTAATCTCAGAGGGACATGGTTCTGTGTGCTAACAGAAGGTCTATACGCATTTGAGCTTACTAAGAAGAGATATTATTGTCTGAATACAACCAATGTGTGAATCAATGACAAGAGAAATCACAAGGAACATGTGGAAATCAGCAAGGGAAAACCTAATAGAAATCAAGTACTTGACATTTTTATGGCGAGTAGATCTACTCACAACAAGCCAGAAGTGCTTTTTAGCTCGTTTACACTTTTCTCTGGAACTTTACTGCCACTAAACCATTTTTTGGTTGCAGAAAATAGTGAGCGACTCAGGCCTTTCCTGGATATCAACTGAAAAATAAAATGAAAATCTTATAGTATCATTGAATTGCAACATAGTTTATTATTTTATGAGCAAATAATGTTACAAAGATTTTTAAACCAATTTAAAGACTGCTTCGTTTGCAAAATCAAGAAGTGAAATGTTCAAGTGTACTTCTGATGTAGTCTTCAGAAAACAGCTTTTAATGTTTGTGTGTTGGTACGGGCGCAATCTCTAAGTTCAATTAAAAGATCAGGAGAATTGTAACTATCACACAGTCCTTTCCCTCCCACATGCAAATTCATCCCACTATTCCCCAGACAGCCTTAAATATTACATCTGCACCACCCTTCACCATGGTTAACAAAGCCAGTGTGGTGTAGTGGTTAGATTTCAGCAATGAACTTCACTGGATGACTTTGGGTCAGTTAGTCTCTTAGCCTAACCTACCTCAGAGGGTTGTTGTGAGGATAAAATGGAGAGAAAGAGAACCATATAGGCCACATTGAGCTCCTTGGAGGAAAGGTGGGGTATAAAAGTGATGACTAAATAATAGAATCAGGTTTACCAATGTACGTATGACCAGAAATTATGGAGGGGCTGGATTAGCATTCACCATGCTTGAAGCTAGTGCTGATGTAACCCTTCAACATGCTTCAGTCATTCAGGGGAATGGTGGAGAGAACTGGCACTGGAAATGGGAGGGACTGGGTGAAGGGAGCCGTAAATCTACATGAGGCTCTTCTGATCTCTTAATCAGGGTCAAGAGACCAGGAAATGTTACATTTCATAGCTACTGCTAAGGAAACGAAACTCTTTAGAATAAGCTTTGAATGTCATGCTCTACTCTATGGTTAAGGGTAAGTCTGCAAATGTGAACACAACTCTGAACCCATTTTGCACATGCACTGCAATAAAGCTTTAGTGAAACAACCAAGTGTTATTTTTGAAACAGAGATCTGAGCTGAATCAAAGGTTGTTGTTTTTTAGAAGTCAACACACATTTTCCCTAGTAGGAAATAAACACACAAACTTTTTTTATTTATGTGGGTCTTACCTGTCCTCCAAAGGAACAAGATGGTGATTTTTCCTTTGAATGTGGTAAGATTTATGAAAAATTTCCTTTGAATATAAAATATTGAAAAGGATAGGTCTAATAAGGCTGTGTTTGCCATTTTTAAGGCACTACGCACTGCGACTGTTTCATGGTCCTAGTGCTAGAAGCCATTCATGGGCAATTGTAAAGAGAACGCAGGTTTTGTAGAGTTAGACTCTCTGTTATGAAGTTTTTAAATGTTATGAAAAGCTGCAAGGTATGTTCAGAGCTGTATAGATCACCCCAAAAAATGAAGTGTTGCACTATTTAATACTGAAGCAGGCCTTCATCTAAATATAGCTTTATTCCTAGAGACAAGCTAAGATGATCAGAAGTTATCAATGTCTGTAGCACAGTGATGGAAAACCTCCAGCCCTGGCAAAATTTGGCCTGCCAAGCCTTTCCATTTGCCCTGTAAGTCCAGTTTCCAAAAACAATGCCTACCGCCCCACAACCCATATCATATGTGATGCCATGTGCAAGGTAAAGACGCAGAAAAGTATTACAGTGGTACTTTGGTTGTCCTACTTAATCCGTTCCGGGACTCTCTTCGACTCCCGGAACCATTCAAAAACCAAGGCGTGGCTTCCGATTGGCTGCAGGAGCTTCCTGCACTCAATCGGAAGCTGCAGAAGCGGCGTTGGATGTTCAGTTTCCAAAGAACGTTCGAAAACCGGGACACTTACTTCGGAGTTTTCGGCGTTCAGGAGCCAAAACATACAAGTACCAAGGTGTTCGAGAATTAAGGTACGACTGTGTATGGTTCAGATGGGCACACCCAAACCTTGTAGAAAGCAGGCCTGAACTTCCCACTCATCAACCAATACTTAGGCTCTAGCTAACCACACCCAGACAGGCCAACCTTGACAGGTAAGCAGGACCACCCACCCACCCTCCCACCCATCAATCACATGGCATCATTACGAAATCAGAGGATTACAAGTGGGTGACATCACCCATCTGTCAAAGTTGGATCCTGAGTTACGGGAAGATAAAGATCCAGCCTGTCCGGACAAAAAAGGTTCCCCACCTATGCTGTAGCAAAACACAGGAATTTTTCATCAGACAAGGCGTACTGTGCAGTAATGCTACAAAAATCCCTATTACTACAGAAAAAAATTAAGACGAATTCACAAATTAAAAAACCTACCAGCGGGATCACTACCAACTACCTCAAACTGTCTTAATGGAAGAAACTAGAAACAATCAGATTAGGAAACAGGCTGAAGCAGATGTGTCCCAAGGAGCAGTGTCATTTGTAAACCCCAACCCTCATTACTAATTTAGCAATAAAGTTCTGGGATCTGTCTAAACAGGACAGATTTCTGCTGCTGCAGCAGTGGCACTAATTCCATTTTTTTAAAGTAACCCCAAATGGTACCATGGAGAAAGCATTCCACAATGGCAAGCCACCGCAGAAAATGATGTTTCTCATGTTGTCACACACACCCTGGACCTCTTGTGGAGGGGGCACACCAAGAAGGGTGTCAATATTATTATTGCAGGGTCTGGGTCAGTTCATATGGGGAGAGGTGGTCCTTGAAGTATTTAGCTTCAAGGCTCAACCTCTGAGTCTCAAGATGGTGATTTTAGAGTATCTGACAACCTCAGTCTTCCTGATTCCTTGATGCATGTGGAAAAAAATTATCCAAAAGCAGTTCTAAGCCTGACACAGGTCCCCTGAGACGGGAGAAGGAAAAGCAAATGACTCACATTCTGTCAGGTGGGTTTGGGTTCCTACAAAAAATAACTCAGGGTGACAGATGATCCCCTCTGGAGGCCAGAAGCAAAAATGACAAATGATGGTCAGATCAGAAGCGCCACCCAGAGCCACCAGACCAATAGGAGTAACACAAGGCTTTTCTGAAGAAAACACTCAGTTATTTTCCCCAACAGCCTGACTGGAACTGAAGCAAGGAGGGAGGGAGTATCAGGAGGGCATTAACTCCAGAAAACAGGCAGACCACTTTGTTGTATGCAAGCATAGACGTTGACTACATGCCTGTTACATCTACTATAGATAAAACAGATTAAAGTGCATATCTTGCTGAGTTTATTTATCAGCTAGGCAAAAAGGCTTAGAGGGTGAATGACTTACCTGGTCATTAAGTTGCCTGATCGTTTTCTCTATATGTGGCAAAAGCCCTCTAAAGGTAAATTCCTGTATGAACTGTCGAATTCTATCATGATCTGTGAGTGTCAAACAGGTGCCATGAGGTGTCCATGTATTTGACTTCTTCGATTCATGCATGGATGAATTTGGTTTCACATAATCAGTGCCATCAAAACAACCACTCTCACTAGTGTGATCCAATTGAAGTGGATGACTCTTAAAATTATTTGATAAACCATCTACTGAAAAACAAAATATGTAAACAATTACCCATTTAAATAAGCTCTGATACTAGGGATTGGAATTTTAGCAAGATTTAACCAAGTGATTATGAGTTAATTGATATCCCACCTTTCTAAAATGTACTGAAAGTTACTATAGTTCAGAGTGGTCAATCCTCGGTATACAACATATTTTACAGCTACTATTACTCCATTCCAAATTAGACTAATAGTATTTTAATCAAATAATTATACCAATATGCAAAACAAAATATAAGTGTATGTTAGATTTTCCCAGTCTACATGGATACTATTTAATGACATTTTGCAATGGTTATGCCAAATTATAGTGCATAATGTGAAAGATTGCAAACAAATAATGTACCAATTTACAAGAGGAAAACAATAGAAAATGAAAAGGTATATCTAGCTGGCCACTATCTCTCATTTGACTAGCCTCCCTAGCCATTGGCCAACCTAATATGATTCACAGGAAGTCAGAGCTGTCATGACCTCAACATATTGAAGGAAACATGCAAATTCTATTCATGGCATCTGAAGGTAACATGGAGATTCCAAGTAAGGGATAAAGTATAAACTTAGAATTCTGACAACTTGGAATTACAACTGGAAAGAGACTAAAGCCAGCTCTCAGCTGGGAGCCAGTGAAATGTCTCTGAGGGAAGCACCAAATCAAATAATAATAAACAAATGTGGTTTTTAAACCCATATATATGCATTATCAAACAACTAGAGAGACCAACAATTGCCAACATTATTATAGTCTCCAGAACAGGCATAGGCAAACTCGGGCCTCCAGATATTTTGAGACTACAATTCCCATCATCCCTGACCACTGGTCCTGTTAGCTAGAGATGATGGGAACTGTAATCCCAAAACATCTGGAGGGCCGAGTTTGCCTATGCCTGCTCCAGAAGTACCACCACCATTTAGGTAGGGCAGTCACATTGCTACTCTCTTCCCCACATTCCTACTCACATGTTCTTAAGCTCCCCTCCTCTCAAAGAAAACCAGAAATCTGAAATGGCACCATCTGCAAAGAACCCTATGGTGATACCAAAGATATATAAACTAGGAACTATATAACAGCATTAAAGGTAAAAGGTAGGTAAAGGTAAAGGACCACTGGATGGTTAAGTCCAGTCAAAGGTGACTATGGGGTGTGGCACTCATCTCACTTTTCAAGCTGAGGGAGCCAGTGTTTGTCCATACAGTAGACAGCTTTCCAGGTCATATGGCCAGCAAGACTAAACTGCTACTGGTGCACAGAGGACCGTGACAAGTGTCAGAGCGCATGGAAACACTGTTTAACCTTCCTGCCACAGCAGTACCTATTTTATCCACTCAGACTTGTATGCTTTCGAACTGACAGGTTGGCAGGAGCTGGAACAGAGCAAAGGGAGCTCACCCCGTCATGCAGATTCGAACTGCCGACCTTCCCAAGAGGCTCAGTGGTTTAGACCACAGCGCCACCTGCGTACTATAACAGCATGAAAGAATGTTTTGCCCTACAAAATAACTGAAGCAAACAAGTGTCATGTATTTGGTATTTATCATTTATTATGTGTTAATGAAACACATTTAGCAAAAGAGTGTATTTAAGGGGGTGTGGTAAATCGTGAGATCTACAGTACCTGAGGTAACTAAAATCTCAGGACATTCACTAATTCTATTTAGCTTAATTCTAAAATGCATGCATTTCTGAAGTTCCTTTGCATTTTTGTAATGCAACACAACAATATTTGCTTGTTTGCTCCACCTCTGCAATACATTCTTATAAGCTGGCTATGTTTCAACTAGGAGAGGTCTACAAATAAACTTCCTATGTAATAGCCTAGTGAACACAGCTTAGAAAGACAGAGGCTTATCTCTACAAATACAGTGAGCTTCAGAAACACTTCAAAAGGAGCTAGACTTTTACCAATGATTGTAGTCTTTTACTGTTTGCTTAACAACTCCAACAAGCTTTTATTTTATTTTTTAATGGCACCTGACTTGTAAGGTGGAAACTCTTGGTGGAAGGCTAGGGTCATACTAGGTGATCTGATCAGATCAATTTCAGGGGATGGAGAAAGTCACCAATCAGCTTCACTGTAGTGAAGTTTGTAGGAAGAGTAAGATACTACTTGAATTATCACTGATACTGCAGCAAATACTTTTCAGCTAATCCTGGAGGAACAAGCATCCCTACATAAGCACTTGATACTTTTATGAAAACTCAAAACCACTTCATATATATTCTTAATAAGCCTTAGAATAATTATGCAAAGTTTGCTAGTATTGTTTCAAAAGGGGACTGAGACAGTGAGTTAGTAGTTTGTAGGTGGCCATCAAAATAGCTCATAGGAGAACTGAGATTTGAGGTGGGGATTTGCAGCTCATATCCAGTGCTTTTTTCTAAAAAAAAGTTTAGGGATATGCCTACTAATATTGAAATACTACCCCTCAATGAGGCCAAACTTAGATTCAAAAAAATGTTTAGGGGCATGCGTACACCTGCATCCCCCAAGAAAAAAACTTCTCATATTACATAATTTTGATGGTAGTTACATGATGAAATAAGGGCACGATCTGGCATGATTGAAATGGGACCTGCAGTTGCAGTATTCTGATAAACCACTGGTTTATTTTTATTTTTTAAACTAAGTTGTGATAAAAAGAAACATACCTTTGGAATCATTACCTAACCCATCCAGTGGTATAAAGTGATCAGAATTCTTATTTGAAATTACTGTATATGGGCCATCTTCAAAAGGTTCCTGTCAGGATAAAACATACAAAAAACAGTTTCAACTTTCTGAAAATATAACATATTTTACACTTCTAGAAATCACTAATTTCTTTCCAACAGAATGTTGCTTGGATACTACTGCAGAGTCTGCCCTGCACTAAGTTAAGCTGCAGTCTTCAGAGGCAGAAGGGGACATTGAATTTTTATCACCAGTGATGAGGTGAACTGCTAGTTTAGTCAGCTTATGTATGTTGAAAGGGGAAGTGCCTTTCACTTTTCCACTCACCTCAGGCAGCAAAGTGTCCTGGGCTAGTTGTGTTGGAAGGTACCAGCCAGCAATCAATCATATTATAAAATAATGCCAAGAAAGAAAAAAAGAAGCTGAAACTTTAGACTTCAACTGGTATGTGGATCTGCTTTCTCAATCAGACATTTAAAAACTGCGACAAAATAATTTATTAAAGGAAATAAACAGACTCACATACAGCAAAAGGAGTGAACAGACCCTTCAGTATAGTACAGAAAAAGTTTTAAGTAAAAAATTATACCTGGGTTTGGATAGTGTTTTTCTGAAGATATTGACTCCAGGGATCAGGAATCTGTTCGTCTGCTCCTCGATTAGACCCACGAGAATTTATCTTAAGTAAATAGCACCCCTGAGTCCCATATCTCTGTTTCATTTCTTCATAAATTGAATCAGCCCTAAAGATTGTAAAGTATTGCAGAATATTTTCAAACACAATCCTTTTTGACGGGTAATCCAACTTCACCTTTATTCCTGGCATGTTCACGTAGCCATAAGCCATAAGCCATAGACCATAGTTTACACACAAGCACAAGCAAACTGCATCCACTCCTCCTCACTTGTACTGGGAAGAAACAAACTACAATTCCTAGCTCAGCATTACACTTGGCCAGTTTGTTCAACTGTAGTTTGGAGTGAAACAATCAAGCTGTAAAACTTAGCCTGGGGTTGTGATTTCTTTCCTCACAACATCCATGCATGTTAAGTGCATGGTTTATGGCTTACTGTGGCATGTGAATGCAAACTAGTGTATCCTGAATGAACAACTTTGCTTCAGCTGAACGTGCAAAGTTTCAGGAAGGAAACATTTCTCTTCAGAACTACAGAAACTGAAAAGAGCAGCAATCAGTGTTGCACAGAACAATTTATATGAAGCATTCTTGACAAGAATCCCAGCAGTCAGGAAAAACTAGTGATCCATCAGGAAATATCCATCCCCAACTTAGAAGACTATTTGAAAACAGATTAAGGATTGAATGAGAAAAAAATGTGAAAAAACAGAAACACTGTTGAAGTGACCAGAGATTTAAAGAGCTGAGGATACAGAAATAAGCAACTGCTGACAAGGAAGATTCTTCACAAGTCAATGCAGCCATATTAATTCCAATTTAACACAGGCAAGGGCTGAAAACAATGGCAAACAGAATTATAATAAAGTCCATCAGGAGAAATCTGAACAAGCAGAAGAGTATTCAGCATGGGTGGGTGGGTGTATGTGTGTGCAAAAAAATAATATTTCACCAGTTTATGTTTTATATTGTTACGGGCTAATTCTGGTCCTAGTGATTAACTGCCGACAACCATTTGTAAAGTCCAATTTCCTATTTTAAAAATGCACACATCCCAGTTGTACACAATGTTAGCAGAAAGTACTAAATAACAAACTTTTAGAGTGTTTTGCAATATCAAGCACTTGCATTTCCTGACTGCTTCATGGAAGAGCTCATGAATTATTTTGAAAAAGCACCATTCTTTATTCTAAAGGAAAAAACATGTATGACTTAGAACACAAAATCCTAAAAGAATTTCCTTAACATGAGCCCGAGGAATCACACTTTATCTAGGAATCCTCCATGACCAAAATATCTAATTTCACCTACTTACTTTAAAAGAACACAGCTCTTTCTTTTGGGTTATTTATAGCGGCATAGTCCTACAGGATTTATACTTGTTACAGCAAGTTATATTAGACACATAGTTTTTGTACACAAGAAGGAATTACACCTGTATGTCCAAGAACTGAGGATCATGGAATTATCTTAAACTACATAGACATTAGCAAGTTTAAAATCAGCATTTCAGAAATCTTATAAAGTGTCAGAGAAGCCACTTAGACAACCCTACTCACCTTTGTTCCTCTCCTAAACTCACATCATGCAACAACACATAGTATTTGAGGGTGTTTGGAATGAACCATTTTGGATAAGAGTATTCATTACTATGTTGAATCTGATGCTGCTCTTGTGAAAGCTTTAAAAACTGTTCCACAGGTTCAGGTTCACTAGATGACACCACGAGCATACCTTAGTTGACATTAAGGATTAACCACAAGTTCACAAGTTAACCAAGAACTAGTTAATGCTTGGGTATTGTTCCAGTAACAACTTCAGTGCTTCTTTTAAACCTGTGCCTAAATTACATCTAAAGAAAAGTTACAAGTAAGTCACTTGTGATAAATAATAATAATAATAATAATAATAATCCACCTTTAGCAAGACAGGTGGCAGCTAACTGAAGATAAAATACTGTCTAAAAATAATGTTGTATAAACGATGGGCTCACTGCAGTCTGTTTGCTATGCTACCATTAGCTAAATGACTGCAACATTATTCTTTGATAAAGTACTAAAAGCTGGTCTGCACCCAAGAATCCTCACCCAGCCACAACCCTCATATTGCAAGCTGTGATTAAACCAGGAAGCCTCCAATTATGTTTACCAGCATCGGAACAAAGTTCAACCCAAGAATTAATATCCTGGCTTGTTCCAAAGCTGAAGACCAGAGTTTACCATTTCAGATAAAATGTGAAACCATAGTTAATTAAGGGCTTCCTGGTGTAATTGTGGCTCGTTCAAAGGGAGGTGCAAAGGGGTTCTGTACAAGCAAGAACACATAAAAATTGAGTAATTTAAGGTTCTGAATAATGCAGGTTTTTGCTGCAATTATTAGCAATTCAATATCAAACAATTCAAACACAAACAAAATGACCTTGAGCACCATATACTCCCAATTAATTCCGATAAAGATTTTGGAAAACAGAATTGTTTTATTGCAGTTTCCCGCTTTTTTAACAAGCTTCTTTACTAGCAGATGTAGGACAGAAGCATCTTATATACAACATACATTTATCTTTCTGTTCCAAAGGATACAGGCTACATAGTGGTTTAGGAATTCATGGTCTGATGATGGCATAGACTGAAGAAAGCTCTCTCGATAAGCCTCAAACCATGGAGTGGTAGCTGAAATAAATTAAAAAGATATCACAGAAACATTTAAAATGAAGAGACAAGCTACTCTACTGTAAAAAAAAAAAGTAGACAACTTAACTGCTAGCAGGAGAGGTCTTGGAAAAAGTTATCAAGCTTAACAGTAGTACTAATTAGTTATTGAGCACTTCTGCAGTATGATTTGGACAAAGATTAGAAGAAACTATTTTCAAGATTGCAATTCATAAAGAAAGGGAAGCTAATGAAGATTTCATTCATATGGTTCACAATATATCCCATGGCTGTACTGCAACATCAGAAAGATTTCGCCCCTCTGCTACTCCCATACAATTTGATTCATACTGCCATGCCTGTACAACTACAGCTTATCAGTAGTATAGTTTTGGGAATTTTTCATTTATTTGAACGAAAACAGAATTCACGCTAAAAAACAAACACAATTTTAGGGTGTCCTGTGTTTTACTTTTTGAAATATGGCAACCCTATCTGTAAGTTACTCAGACGTCAGCTCCACTGAGTTCAATGAGATGTAGTCTGATGTCTGTAGTCTTAAGTGCGTGTATACATAATTTTTATTCAGTTTTCAAATAAACAGAACCAACTAAGACTAAGTGAGACATTGTAACATACAAAGGAGTTGAGGAAATGGCTGGGGAGAAAAAAGGGGAGGAGAGAATTAGGGAGGAGAGGTAACAGCAGGGCCCCAATACAAGATTCACTGATTATTTTTTTAAGAACAGAATAGTAAAATGGATTGGTGAATTGCATTACAATGCAAGTGTATATATGATTGCAGCCTACATTTTGTTAAGATTCTAAAATCAGTTATATCATTTTTTGCAATTCAAAATTACAAGCTCCACTTAAGAAACATGATCTAATGCTGAGATTATTCAGAGATCAAAATATATTAAACAAGAAGCAATATAGCTAACATACATTGATCTAACACTGGCAAAGGGAACCTCCAGGCTGCAGAACTCATTAGGCCCGCAAGGTTGTTTTTCCCAGATGCTAGGTATGGGTTTGGCAGGGTCACAACTGGTCATGTACATTCAATGTTACTAAAATCACATGTTCACCATAATGAAACTGGTTATAGGTATAGTATAATTCTAAATTTGAAAAACATAGAAGAGGAATTTGTTTTGTTCTCATGGTTGTGGTTAAATGAGCACATTTCAGGATTTCTTACCACCACAAATATAGTAACCAAGACTACTATTCCCTTATAGTAGACCCATTGTATAGATGTCATCTTTTTTTCTAAGACTGTAAATGCATTGCTTTCTTACAAATACCATTAGAAGCTCACAGGCACCTCACATTCAAGTAAAGGCCCAATTCATTTATTAAAGCATAACCCAGTATTTTAATATTTTAATTCTGGAACGTAAACACCACTTTTGTACCATTCAGCATAACCATCATCACTTCTTATATCCAAGACACAAAATATCAGAAAAAGAAGTCCTCCTATGACTTTCAAAAGTAATATTGTTAATCACTAAAGTGTCATACTGCTCCTCATTCAAGAAAAGGTATTGTAGCGGTTTCTAATCTCAAAATTTGAATATATTTTACTTATATATTTATTATATTTATATACCACTTAATCATCTATAACTTATAAGCAGTTTATGTAGAATAAAGAATGCCTGTTAAAATATTGATCAAAGTAAGTTAAAAGCAAGTTTTTGTGTTTTTTAATTTGTTTTTCTGTTATATCTCGTCGTCAACACATACTATGTTACAGTCATACATAAAAATAAATAAATAAATACCATGGATATAGGTCATAAACATATGATAGTAATAATAACATAGCTACATTTTTCCAAGATTCTTTAAATCACATATATCTTGAGTTAAACTTCCCTTCTACTCTTTCCATGGTTTCCTATCTACTATGCTTTTAACTGTGTTTTCTTACTCTACTAAATTATTTTCATTACTTTACACCAGGCATGCCCAAAGTCCGTTTCAGGGGCCTAATCCAGCCCACCAGTCGGTTTAATCCGGCCCCTGTGGCAGTTTATTTGCTGGGGTAAAATCCTAAAAAAAAAAAACTCAACAAAAAGCCCAACAACTTCAATCCTAAAAAAAAAATCTGGCCCTCTTTGAAAAGTTTGGACACCACTGCCTTACATAATCTCACATTATAACATCTACTGCTGAGTGTTTTTTTCAATCCGTTATGTTTATTTTCTTGTTATATTTTTCCATATAATCCCGATATAATATCCAATCCTCTTTCAATCTCTTAGCATCTTTATTTCTTAATCTATCTGTCATACTGGCTATTTCTAAGTATTCAAACATTTTGAGATGTCATTTTTCTCTTGATGGTTGTGTATCTGTTTTCCATTTTTGTGCAAATAGAATTTAAGCAGCTGTAGTCACACACATCCATAGGGTAATTCAGGGGGCGGGGGGGTCTGTTGTTACTATTCCCAAAGAAAAGCCTCTGGATTTTTGGTAAACATTCTTTTAAACATTTTCTTAAGTTCATTATACACTATTGTCCCAAAATTATTTTGTTCTCCTCCACAATCACCTGTTTAGGGAAGCTTTTAATGTTTGATGTATTACAGTATTTTAATATTTTTTTGGAAGCTGCACAGAGTGGCTGGGGAAGCCCAGCCAGACAGGTGGGGTATAAATAATAAATTATTATTATTATTAGTAGTAGTAGTAGTATTAATGATAGAATGTACCAACTGTATCTTGGCATTTCCAACATTTGTCACTTTTAGATCTAAATATTTTGGCTAGTCTGCTTGGTGTCAGATACCACCTGTGGATCATTTTTAAATAGATCTCTTTTAACACGTAACATGCAGTAAATTTTAAATTTATTTTCCACAATTGCTCCCATAGATTTAAATCAATATTGTGATCCACGTCTTGTGCCAACTGATCATGGATGATTTAACTAATTCTTCTTTTGTTTCCCACTCAAGTAATGTTTTATACATTTTAGATAGGCTAGATCTTTATATTTCTTTTTTCAAATTGTGATGGTTTTTCTGTGAATCCCACTTTTTTGTCTGCCTTAAATTTGGAGTTAATTTGATAATAATTTAGCCAATTCAACACATAAATTCTTTAATCTCTTCTATTTTTTTCCATTTTTAGTTCTCCTGAGAAATCTAACAACTCATTGTAGGTACCCCACTTAACCCCCATGTTAATTTTTTTCCTTGTCTCTGCTTCTATCGGGGAAAATCACCTAGGTGTTTTGTTTTCCAATAAGATTTCATATTTTTCCCCATACTCTAATTAATTTTTTCCTAATAACATGGTTAGAGAAACTTTTGTGTATTCTAGCTTTGCATGAATGCCAACCATGTTTGATGTCAAGTCCCTCTAAATCTAACAACTGTGTGTTTTCCAGCAGCACCCAATCTTTTATCCAAAATAGGCAGGCCACTTCAAAATACAACTCTATGTCTGAGAGTGAGAAACCCCCTCTATCTTTTATATCAATAGGAATATTATATTTTATCCTGGATTTCTTCCTCCATATAAATTTAGATAGGTATTTTTGCCATTCTTTTAGACAGTGTACATCATTAAGTACTGAGATCGTTTGGAACAGAAATAACATTTTTGGGAGGATATTCATTTTTATCACTGAGATTCTCACTATTAAAGAAGACCTAATAGCAAGAAATATAAAAAAAGAGAAAAATCCTCTGCACATTCTGGATCTAACCAAAGTCTAAAATGAACTCAAATTCCTAGTGCCTGCTTCCTCCATCTGAGACATACTTAGAAAAGAGTGGAATTGCCAAACACATAATCAATTTAGGGAAGAGGAAACCAGCAGACTTCTCCCTTAGTTTCAGTACCAATGCTTCCTTCCATGCAAGTCCCTTTTTGCAGCCTGAGTGGTTTGACAAGGGAGAAAAGAGTAACCACTGATGTCTCGAGCACTGTCAATTAAGTTTCTGTTTATCACACAATCACATTCAAGATTAATCATAACAGCCTTGTTAACAATGAAAAGAACTAACTTTTCCCAGGAATAATGTGCTGGGCAAATGCAATATATCACAAACAGAAATGCTGTTGTAGTGAAAGACATCCATATGCCATACAACAAATGAGTAACTATGCATTTGTTAAGCTATAAACTACAAGACCCTAAAACAAAATATGATTAACAACAACAAGCCAGCTAAGAAAAATATGGTGGGTAGTGAACAGCAGCTTACAACTCATCTGAACACTACTATTATTTCCAATTGTCACAAAAAAGTTATTGTTTAAAAAAGGAAAAGGAGGCAAGCATTTCTGGAAAGTCAAGCAATTTAAAATTCAGCATGCTCAATCAAGTCAATAGAGAATGATTTTCTCTTCATTTTGATCTATGGAATAATCACAATTGGATTTAAAAGAAAAGATAAGATCTCAGCAACCATCACCAATATTTATTTCTAGGAATGAAATCTATTCTAAGAAAAGTGTAGTAGGGTGGTAAGAATAGATGGATGGGTTGCATAACAAAGGAATAGAAAGGACTATTTAGGAAACCCACACCAGTCACACAAAATACCTGAATAAAACGTGGATGTGTTCAGTCCCATCAGTGTGTCTTTCCAACTACTGTACCAAGGAACACTAGCTTTAACTGAGAGATCTGACAGAGAAAACATGGAAGTATTAAACTAAGCAGGTAGTTTGTATACATTTCATCTTCGTTCAGGTTTAGGAAGCCTCCTTCATATGCATGTGAAAATCTACTGGATACATGTAAACCCTTAAGCTTCCACTGACGTCTCTGGACATAGGACACTTTCAGAACCAAACATGAAAAATATAAAACCAAGAGCATTTTGTCTTGAGCATACTGCATCATGCCCATTCTCTCCAGAATTAGAATATTTTAAAGCTTCTGAGAAAGCAGGTGTATTTGACAGAATTTATTCAGTAACATTGAATATTTTAAGCATTTGTTATAGGGTAACTGTGCCTTACTAAGAACATAACTGGGTTTAAACATATGGGATGTGTACAGTATCAATCTACAACCGTTGCTTACTGAAAAAAAACCCAAAGTAGCATTTTTGTTTTGGGGCTTATTACAAAAAAGACTTATACTCATTGAAATATTCACACACCCCTAAGTCTTCATCTTCTTCTTTAAATGCAGATATTGTTCGAAAGAGAAAATGGCATTTCATGGGGGTGGGGGGAGCAGGGAAAATCAGCCAGACGGAGAACATCACTTCAAACACACTTTTAAGGCAATCTCAGCACAATCATGAAAAAAACCTACCTAAACAATATTAACAATCTATATTAACTATATTTTTCTCCATTCAACAGGTACCGGTATCATCACTCATGGGAACACACACACATACACTCATCACAAGCCTGGCAACTCTAAAACTATACTTAATGATATGATAAAGTTGATAGTCTTTCCTTGGACTTTGTTATTTTAACTCATGTGCAATTTTATAGTTTTGTTTTTCATCTTTTAATTTTTGTCTGCTGCTATAATTGTTCTGTTTTTTATACATTATAAAATGAAATAATAATTTTTTAAAAAATTAACTGCAATACAGAAAATAATGTACTTGCAAAACCGAGACATACACCTAAGACAGACAACTGATTACCCAACTAACTATAGCAAGAGACAAGAGTTTTTCAGGAACAAATAATGAAACTTCTCACATGGTCAGTAGTCATGCCTTTTGACATGTCCGAAGAATTTCCATTGGCCATGCATTTTTAAATATATTTAATACTCAGAGTAGGATACTTCAGACATGTCAAAGGGCATATAAAATGTTTTGGGGTTTTTTTTAAGTGTTTAAAATACTGGGTGTATTTTAAAATATACTATTCAAAAAGTCTGTTCACACCAGCTTTTCCCCCCTGAGAAATATCTCAGGAACACGAATTGTAGTTCACACCATATCATCTAAGTGGAGAGTGACATATTAGTGCTCCAGTTCTGGGTTTTACTGGAGTCCTACTTTCCATAAAAGATCCTTTCTCTCCCTCTGTTGGGGTCTCTCCGTGATCTGTTCTTTGCCCCCTGCTATTCATTCTCAAGCTCAAGGCCAAATTCCATCACGACAGGCCTTCCAGAAGCTGCATGCCAGTGGTGGGTCCAAAGCCAAAGAACAACAAACTGTTACAATAGGCTATATTCCAGCCAAACAAAATCAGAGGTTTCACACACACACAAACACACATGCATCTCTCCATTTGGCAAGCAAGAGACATGATCACAGTTGTAGAACACATTCCAGCCGGGCAAAAACACTCAAAGAAAATGAGCAGCAGGGCTAGGGTGGGGGCATCCAGCATAGGCAAAGTCCTGACGGCCAGAAAGGAGCCTGAAGAGATACATTGGGCCAAAGTTCCCAATGCTGGCCCTATAGTCCTTTGGTAATCTCATCAATTTCTATGGCTATCAGTCCTATTTATATGCAGACGACACCCAACTCTCTCCCACCCGCAAGCTGTCCCTCGCCACTCCAATCCCATATCTCCAACTGCCTCTTTGATATTTCTCATTGAATGCTTTGTTATAGCCTCAAACTTTTTATGTTTAAAGACCAAACCTCCTATTTTCCCCAAAGCCCTACTTCTTCTAGCCCTTCCTTTCTCACTGGCATTATTACCATCCAGTCACATTTTGATGCCTAGATCATCTATGTTCCTCATATTCAAACCATAGCTTTTCCCCTTGCAAGACTGAAAAACTATAATCCTTTCCTTCTGCAAAAACGAAGTAGACTAGTCCTGACCTAGTTTGCTGCAATCTTCTCCTCTCTAGACTTTAATTGTCTCTCAGTCTCATCACATCTATCTAGTACTCTGCTGCCTATGTCATTTGCTCTGATCATGACAAAAGATGGTATATAAATTTAATAAATAAACAGATAAGTAGATAAAACACTTCTTAAATCCTATGTCGGTTACCTCTCCACTCCTAGATCCAGTACAAGTTCCTTGTCCTTTTTTTATAGCCTTGTCCACCCTCACACCCCATTACATCTTCTTTTTTATATCCCAACAGCCCTACCCATGATCTTTCCTTCTAAAGCTCCACCATTTTCTACCACCTGAAGGTCTCCTGCAGCCTCAGAACATGTTGCCCTTTCTCTCTCATGCTGCTCCATGTGCTTCAACAGCCTCCAAGAACATCTGTATGATGTTATATCTCCTTTCCTTCAAATTACACTTTTTCCATGAAGACTTTGGCATAAAGTGTTGGTAGATAAAGTGATAAAACACTTGCTTACACTTTCACATTTTCGATTGTAGCTAACCTGATGCACTAGCACAAGCCAGTGCAAGGACTTCCACTAACACAATGGGGTTTCCCACCCTCAAGAAAACCTGCTCTGAAGGGTCGTGAAAACCCCCAGAATAGCACATGAGAGGAGGAAATATAGTTCCATATGCAAGTAGAAATGTTTGCGCTGACAGAACAATTGTATTACAGTGGCACTGAATTCCATTCAAAGTTTCTTGGGTAGACTTGTCCTCATATACTCTGAAAGGCCATGCACACTGGTTACACAATATAAATAAACAAAGAAATAACAACAATTTTCTCTATGTTTCATTTGCTGCTTATACATACAGTATGATTACATAAAGACATGGGGTAGTCTAGAAAAGTGATGCATGTACAGGAGATTTTCAAGCAGAAAGGTTCAGGTAATAAAATTATTTCCACGGAGCTTAATTTCTAGCTAGGTGTTTCTAGAAATACAGCCTTAAAGATAGCCTTTGCATGATTTTTGTCTTCAACTATCAAAATACTGACCATGCAAAAAACAAAAACTCAATAATTTTACTTAATCAGCAGTCAAGTGAATACACAGAACTAAACTTGAGTCATCTAAAGCAACTTACACACATTAACTGGATTTCAACATAGTACAAATAAAGAATGAGGATGTGTTGTATACGAACAGCCACAGACAGAGAGCTACAGCAATACAAGTGTAATAAAAATGATAGGATGTATTTTAATTTGTACAGATTTCACTCCACACAAAAAGGAACAACTATGATCTGCTTTCACTTACCGTACATGTTACAAATAGTATGAATAGGAAGGTTGCATTTCTAGAAATATGTTTATATTTTAGTTTTTTGGAACTTCACTTAACTCGCCACCCTTAATCCAGACACTATATAATAATGTTTTTTAGAAAACAATTTTTACTCCCATTAAGCAAAAAGCAGGGAACTTTTAGCTAATGGGAGTAAGAGCTAATGGGCAACATCCAATGGTACCAATCCACCAGCCAAACAAACTTCCACTCAAACAACAGGGCTTTCCCTTCCTCTCCTTCCCCACACCCGTTCCATAATCCCCTCCAAAAAATGTGCTCCAGTCTATTTGGGGGGAAAGGGAAGCACGGAGCTGTAAGTTGAAGGCGAAATCCCATTACAAGAGTAGACATCCACTTGCACAACTTTTCTACAGAAAAGTAGTACAGGTTTCAACACTTTTTCCATAAGTAATTATATCTAAGGGCAGAATTGTATGTTACCCTAGAGTTCTCAGCCCTTTCTTAACATACAGTAAAAAATTGTGGCCTGACATAAATGCATTCTGCACTTCCTGGACACTGTCAGTGATGTGGACTGAGGAATCTCATTACATAATATCACATAGGTATGCAGAAAGCTGATGCTGTCTTTTGAAGGGAGGGGCAGAAATCAGGCAAGTTGATCCTTTTATATCTATGGGGTGGAAGCCCCTCACAGAACCAGAACCCTTCCTCACTAGTGACAGGCACTTCACTTGGAGAAATGATGGGGACTGGGGTCTGCAGCTGCTTATTTGTCCATCTGCATTCTATGAGCCAGATGAATATTGATGAGAGGGCAGTAATGGTGAGAAGCAATAATGGGACAATGCTAACTTTGATGACAGCACTAAGTATATGGCTAAATGTTACAGGGTGGGAAGGATAAAGCTCAACATTTTGGGCAACAACCATTTATCTTACAACATGTACCTCTGCCCTTCAAAGTAATTTGGCTGGGATTAACAATTCCAAAATTGAAAATAAGCAGCAATGGAGAGTGGGAATCAAAGTAGGAGCATTTCTAACACTGTCTGCTGCTTTTAAAAAACCCCAACTCCAACAGTATATATGGAATTTTATCAACATGGCAATAGGCAACAAAACTGAAGAATTCCCAAATTTCCTGCATATGCAGTATTGTATTTTTATCCTGAACAATTCCCAAACTGCCTATGTGTGCAGAACAGTACCTGTTATATTATATTGTATTTTTCTGTAGTAACTAATCACTGTGCAATATCAAGTTTTCAAAGCTGTAAGCTGTATGTCTCTCACTGGGAAAATATAAAACAAAACAAAATATAAAATCATTAACACATTTCAATGTCTTGTTACATACCACTAATGTTGAGATCATAATCTCCCGCAGTAATCACATTAGCTACTAATCCTTCAGCAGGCTGACTAACAGTCACAACATCATTCAGAAGCTTCCGAATGGCTCCTTGTTGAGGTGGCTGTGTAATAATGTTGTTGACAGCAATTTTCAAGTTTTTGATTATGTGAAGTTGGTTGTTGGGATCTCTCATGTGCACTAAAGTAAGAAAATAGCTGTGTTAGACTAGTCTGCTTTGAAGCAATGCTCAATACACAACATTTCTGAAAAAAAAAATCAAAACATATAGTGTCTTCAAAAATTTTGAAAAGGCAAACAAGATCTCCTCTCACAAAATATTCAAAATGAGAACATTCCTTTAGACTGCAATCTCTCTAAGAAGTAACTCCCACTGGAGTTAGTAGGGTGCACTTTTGATTAAACATGCATGGGATTCTACTATTTTACATTATTGAAAGTGCCAGAAGCATTCAACATGGAACCAAGGACAGGGTATTCAGATCAGTTGTTGCTGTCAGCACAGCATTCCCTCTGAAGTGTTCAAGTCATTTTTAAAAGTGATTTATGTTTTCAATAGTAGAAATTTCTGTCAGTGATGTCAAGCACTGGAAAATTTTCTCGTGCTTCTTTTTTTTTGGAAAATTTTCTGTTTGAAAAGCTCATTAGTAACAATGAGTTGATGCCAATTGCAAATACTATTTTAGGCATTCCCATTACAATAAACCTATGTTTTATAGGGATAACCAAACAGGCAAAATATCTGTATTAAACATCCTTCTCCTATTAACAAAATCCTATATCCCTAGCTCTATCTACAACATGCCCTTCTGTTTTCATAAATTTAATGCAGGAAACTATTATATTATTTTGCAGTACATATTGTATATGTTATAATAATGGCTTGGATCCATATGAAGGTTGCAATGGCAGCAACATCTCATGATCAGAGTTCCACTAATAGGATGCTCTGTCAGTGGAAGAGGAAAATCATTTTTGCTGTTCTTCACTCCCACCTGAATCCCCTTGAAAATCTTCTCCAAAGAGTTGGAGGAGCCTTCAGAGAAGTAACGCAGGGACTGCAGGAGAAATGGGGTTCGGGGGGGGGGGAGGCCACTAACCTCTGCACTCCACTGGAAGCCTCCAATGAGTAAGAACATAAGAGCCTGCTGAATCAGGCGAATGCCCACCTACTCCAGCATCCTGTTCTCACAGTGGCCAACCAGGTGTCTATGGGAAACCTGAAACCAGGAACTGAGTACAACAGCACTCTCCCCACTTGTGATTCCCAGCAACAGGCACGTACTGCCTCCAACAGTGGAAGTAACCCAGCTCCCTCAACAAGCAAAAGGAACCCTTTGGTTGCGGTTTGATGTGTGTGTGAGATCTACGCCATTATATTTCTCATTTTACAATCACTATATCTAAGCAAAAAAAAAAAAAAAATTTCCTTCCAGTAGCACCTTAAAGACCAACTAAGTTAGTTCTTGGTATGAGCTTGGTATGAGCTTGGTTAGTTCTTGGTATGAGCTTTCATGTGCATGCACACTTCTTCAGATACAGATTGTTTTGACTATGGCAGATACAGATTGTTTTGACTATGGCAGACCAACACGGCTACCTATCTATATCTAAGCAGTTTTTACCTGTCCTGAACACTTTTGGGTGAGTTATAAATCATAAGAAAAACTGGTATTCACATTCTTAGTTTGTAACTAAACTTGTCACTTTGACATCCTTCCATTTCTAGTCTCCTATCTGACACTTTTCCAAATTCACAGTAATTGCCCTCAACCTTGTATACTTTTCCTGTTCATTATGTTTCCAAACAAACACATCTGTGAATTGCAGAAATTCTTGGTGGATCTCCAGCTGAAAAACCTCCTGCCTCTAATTCACATTTCCTAATTCTGGACACATTAAAACAAGGGGCAAATAAAAGGAGCAACTTAAAATACAGTTTGGTAGGCAGTATGCCAACACCCCTGCTTAACATACTCCTTACCTACCAGTTGTAATTACTTATTGTTTTCATCCATGAAGGTTCAGCACAGGTAAGAAACATAATTAAAGACTGCATCGATATAGTGATTATAAAATGAGAAATATAATGGTGTGGATATCATCCCCACCTGCAACTAAAGGACTCCTTCTGTTTGCGGAGGGAGCTGGGATATCTCCACTGTACTCATTCACAAAAGCTGGTATAAAATACAGTACTCCGAAATGCTGGCAGGAAGTGGCCATCACTTATCCTAGCAGAGTGGTTGAAGAATTTATTATTTCTTTGGGGCAGCAAAGTTGTCCACATATGTGTATATTTCAAACGAGCCTAGCATGTGCACAATTAGAATTCCAACAACTTAATCCTAAATGTATGGGCATTTATTTGTTACATTCACATCCTATATTTCCTGCATGATAACAGCATACACTGAGCTCACTGATGGTCCCCCATCTAAGCACTGACCAGATCCAAGCCTGCGTAACTTCAACAAAGTTGCTGCTTCATGTGCCTTTAAGCAATGTCCTGCTTACTTGGAGTATTACACTAGCAAAAAAGAAGAACAATACAAAAGCAGTTCTTCTGAAAATTGTTATTTTTCATCAAGATCCATTTCATTACTATCTATAGATGTCATTTTACAGCAGCAGAAAATGTGTATATTTAATAAAAACACTGCTTAACCAGCTAAAATTGTATTTAATGCTTTTAATGTTCAGATAGCATAATAAATACAAAGCAATAATGTATAAAACAAATTAATAATTACTTGATGTTTCTAACTGATTTTCATTTAGCAAAGGTGAGCATTTTGTTAAATGTGCTTTCCTAGGTTGTAACAGCCAAGTTAAAGTAATTTATTCCTTTTTCAAACATCACCTATGTGTAATAGACTTGTTTGTTTGAGAAACATATGAAATATTCCTATTGGTACAAAATTATATAATCATTTTGGCAAATCAACCTAAGTCTCATAGGAAGCAGTCTCCAGTACATATAACTGAGGCTACAACTGACACATCCATTGTTAATAACCACTCGCATGGCTCACATCAACAGGGTTTAATTTGAGCCAGCACTTGTAGGGCATTCTGTGTCATCTTTTACCTCTGAAGCGTGGAAAAACTGTAAAGGACACCACTTTCACAAAATACAACCAAAACATTGACGATCAGCAGAGCGTAATTCTGCCCACGAGGGTCCCAGTGACTTTAACGCTGATGTCCCTGTCGCTGCAAAGGCCCCTGGACATCACACTTCAGAGACATTTGCCCCGCTGGAGTGAAAGCATAAGCCGGCTCCAATGCTCCCCCCTTCAGAGTAAACAAGATGCCATCACCCACGTGAACAAGTACCCTCCTGGCTTTCGCAGAAGGGAGAATTTGGCAAACGATCTGTATGGGAGGCAGCTGCCTGAAGTCGGAACTTCAGCAAAGGGGGAAGCCAACACAGTGAAAGGGGCTCCTGCCTCGGAGGGCTCTGGAGATGTACATACTGCCCCCGCCCAGCTGTCTCGCAGCACCCACACCCGGAAGGGACGGGGCGGCAGCGGTGGCAGGGGTGCTCCGGCGGCGGCTCTCCCTTCCCCTCCCACCATGTAAACAACCCAGTTCCGCTCCCGCCAGGTGACACCGACCTTCCGAAGTGAGGCGACAGAAAGGCTTTATGAGCTCGCAAAAGCCCAGGTTGTTCTTGCGGGTGACCTTCTCCGCCTCCTCGCTGCACAGCGCGGCCACCAACGGCACGAACGAGTCCTGGAGGAACTCCTGCGCCGACTGCACTCGCTGGGCCATCGCTCCGGCCGACTGACAGGGCGGCCCGCCGCGCTGAGCCCAAGCGAAGGGCCGGCCCCCTCCGGCCGGCTTAGCCCGCTCCTTTCCTCCTGGAGACGCTTCCCCGCTCGAGCGCTGAAGCCGAATCCCCGCCGCAGACGAGCGCAGAGTTGGGCTGCCCGCGCTGACACCCGCCGCCCCGCCAAGCCCCTCAGTGACCGCCCAGACCCGCCATATTGAATCCGGAGAGCCCAGACAACCGGGTCAGCCTGCTCCCGGCAGCCTTTGCGGCTAGTCACGTGACAGCGGAGGGAGCGGGAAGAGGCGAGGCTGCTGGAGTCGGAATCAAGGAGGAGACCGGGGGTGGCGGGGCAGGGAGACAAGTACGCATGCGCAGTGTGCATTTCGCTGAGCTTTTGGGAAAGGCAGGAGGGTTGTGCAGCATCAATGAGCGGAAAAACAATCCGGGGAAAGGATCTGGGTCTGCCGGTGCTACTTTAGATCTGCGCATGCAGGCTGATTTTTCTACCAGGGCTGCTCCTGCAAGGATAAGACACAGCCCAGGCGGTTTCCTGCCGCTTGTGCTCATGCCTATATGAGTTCAGTTTCCATTTACAGGGATTCCGGGAGATGTTTCTGCTTTTGTGGCCAGTTGGCTCTCTGCAGAGTGTAACCAATCATAAAACATTACTCTGAGCAGGTCCCTCCCAAAAATGTCTCAGGCGGAGAACCTGAGCACGTTTTTAAAAACTGTCATTTTGCCTGGGCACCAGATCCATGCAATTCCCGGATTTCCACTCCCTGGGAATCACGAGGGTGGAGACTCCTGTTGCGTTCAGGTCCTGCTTCTGGATTTCCCATAGGCAACTGGTTGGACGGGATGCTGGACTAGATGGACCAGTCGCCTAATCCATCAGGCTTTTATGATCCTAATCTAGCTCTCTTGATTGGCAGGAGGGATGCCAACTTGAATAAAACACTGAGGGGGGCAGGTAAGCCCTGCTCTGCATAATCGATCACAAGAGTTTGTACATGCACAACATTTGAGTGGCAGTGCCCATCAACTTTTTTGGGGGGGGGAGGGATCTCAGGCCCAAGCAGTTGACTCCTATGATTGGTAGTACTCGACATTCAGGACAAGGGAATTAGCATATCAGATCACCCACCCTGAATGAAGGTAATAGGGCTGAGCTATGGCCATCCTATCAGCAAGTCAGAATCACGTGTTCTGTTCTGTTCTGCTCTGGTTCTGAGCCTGTGCAGTGTTGTCCTCTCTCTGAGTTTATCAACAGCAAGTTCTGAAAGTCAGCCAGGCCAGTATATCCTGAGCAGGCTTTGCTCTACTGTTGGATTGGATTATGTTTGAGGGGAGGCACCTTGGTGCACTGTGTAAGTCTGGCTTATTTACTAACTAATCTATTTTTTCGTGAAGCAGGGAAATGGAGGAAGAGAATAATGGAGGATCAACCTGCCCTTGCCAATGTTTCCTCGCATTCAGCGGAGGGGTGGACAGTTTCAGAAAGGATGTGTCTGCTCTGCTCCTTGAAAGGGCCTCCTGCCATTGTGAAGGATCAGGGGCTTCCAAATGTCCCCGCTCACCTGCCTGCTCCACACACCCCTTGAATACTTTTGGCTGGCTGGAATGCATCATTGAATTGTGATAACAGATCTTGAGTTTTGCATGGCTGGAATGTAGCCTACTATACAAAAGTACAATCATTTCCCATTAATCCATCTACCTTTGCCTCCTGCCCCACCCACAACTGGCATGCAGGTCCTGCAGGAGGAAATGCAGTTTTAATGCTGAAAAAAATTTCCCCATCCCAGGTGTAGAATCAGGAAAGGGGTAATATAAAAAGACACACCCCATAGCTCCTCCAGGATACCTGTGATATTGATGTATATTCCACATGTGAAACCACATAGGTCTTCAGCTGGGGCCTAGGGAAGGGTGTTTCAAGTCCACAAAAATGTAAGCTCTTGCTTCAAAATATTGTATGCATAGTGTTCATAACATTAAAAGAATAGGTGCTAGAGGTGATTTTGGCCTTTTATTCTGAAATGGAAATGGGATGCGGTGAAGCCTTGCACACAGTTTATTTTCATATCTTAGTTCATTTAGATTTGACACTTTTCAAATATATTCTCTTTTAAAGCGAATTTAATTAAGGATGGGGACAAAGCCTTGAAGCAATGCAAATCCCTGATGACTGGGGCTTTAAACAATCAGATGTGACTCTTAGGGTGCAATTTTGTAATCCAGGTTTATAAAGATTAGTATGGTCTGGATTTCCTTCCTTTGCAAATAGTATTTTTGTTACATGTGTTCTCAAAGTAATTTTACTTTAGCTACCCTGTCCATTGAAATATAGATACCAAAAGGACTGAAGTCACAGGACACTCTTTCTTTACAGTCAACAAGGTAAAAGTTAAAGATTACACCTGCATTCCAGGAAATTTGGCAGGAACTTGCTCTGTGGCAACATATGTTGACTTCAGGTTCTAGGCTTAAAGAAGCAAATTGCTACAACATCCTTTGTACACTTTGCTTCCTGAGTAGAACCTTGTCCTATATTTTTCTGCAGGATTATATATTTGTTTTTAAGAAGGCAAAGAATCAGGTAAGGAAACTTACTAAAACTGAGTTTCAAATTAAAAACAAAACTAATTGCAGAAACACCAGCACCTTGTTTTTATTTGAGGGTGGGAGAATTTGCATGTTTGTTTTGCAACTGCAAGAAAATGGTCATAGGAAATCCCCTGGTGTATTATTAGCCTTTTGTGTTGTCATGGGGAGCTGGGAACAAGACAGAGTGGCACCTCAGAATGTCCTGTGTCAGTCTTGTCACCAATTGTTATTTGAATCTTTGTTGATACACAGATTACCATGTTACTCCTAAAAATTATCTGACTGAAAATACTAGTTGGAAGTTTTAGTACACATGGGAGAGGAAATAGGAAGTTTTAAAAAAACTGAAGTTCTGTTTGGAATAAGAATAATGGTGTGGAAAAGCCACCACAAATCAATTTATTTTGGTAGCTTATTTACAGCAACCCACTTACAGGATCACTTCAAAAAAATCATTCCATAAGATCCAGTCATTCTATCAGAATAGTTTATAGATCTGAATTTCCACATACTCATGTTATAAGATTTTAAGGTCTTACATATACTGTATATATAATAGATGTTCATAAATGTACCAAGCAAACACATACAAATATGTAAAGCACATGTTTGAAACCCACAGAAAAGTCCTCAAACCATTTTGTCTTTCCCAAAATGACCTCAAATATTTCTCTGCAAGGTTGAAGGAAATGGGAAAAAACCTCCCCATTGTCTCTGTGCTCACAAATCCTACCTTAAGGGCACATTTAAGGTGTGAACAGGGTGAGCCTGTGACCTGGATTCGGGAATGAAGTAGTTATAATAACAAAAGAGTGGCCAAAACCCAGATACTGTAATGCAATCAGATAACCTGCTGAGATAATACATTCAGGATTCTATTTTAGACTGCCACTTTGATGTATGTATGATGCATTGGGGGAGGTAGTCCTGGGCTCACCCCTTCTGTGATGGATGTATGGTGTTTCTAGGGGTGGTCTGGAGTTTGTGGGTGGACAATTTCAAAAGTCTATATGAGGGCAGGCACACCTTTGTTCTGGGTTCCTCCTCTTTGCTGCTTGTGGTGACTGAGGACCCTGCTGCAACAGTTTAATAAAGATCAGACTTAATAGCTGCTTTGCTTCTCAATATTCTCTGGTTGGCCTCTGTTATTTCTCCTACCGATAGAGAACCTACAAAAAGACTCTATATGGGCTCTTGGGTACCCCATAAGGGAAAAGGAGCAGTTTTTTCTCATAACACTCATTATTTCAGGGGTGGGAACCTGTGGGCTTCCAGGTGCCACTGGCTTAGAATTTCCACAGTCCTTGTCTGAGAGTTGGAGTCCAACTACATCTGAAGGGCCACAGATTCACCAGCACTGCATTATTTGATTTCAATAAAATCCCACAAGAGATTCAGTAAAATAAATTCTGGCTTTAAATTCTGCTATGTCGTTTATTTTGCTGTCATCTTTTTATTTATTATTTATGAGCATATTAGTCACAATATAAAGCCCATCTATATGGCAGGCCCTGAATATTTACCAAACCTCTCCTCAGAAACTCCTGCACTCCCATCTGCATGCCCAACATCTTGGGTGCTCTGACCTTTTCTCACAATTTTTGCACTGCATCTACTACTACATGTTAGGCACTAAATAATGATGTGCAAAGGGAGGAAAGGTAAAAAAATAGGCAGAAGGAGTAATTTCCAAATGTGCACAACTCTGTCAGGAGGAGGAATTGTGGGCGGAGGACTAGATGTGTTTCAGATGGGACATATTTGTTCACTGCAACACCAAAAGCGGGATGGCTGAAATGCAGTTGCGACCCATATTTCTGCATGGCCATCAGATGATAAACTGCAGGAGAGAGAGGCTCTAAAACACTTTAAGTGAATTCTGCCTTGTATATGAGTCAACTGTGTATCCCTGTGACATCAGAAGTCTTTACGCAGGCCCAGGATGCCATTTGCTCAACTGCACTTGCATAACTGATGGCCTTGCAAGCCTTTGTTCTCACAGTTGGATCCTTTGGAGCAACAGGAAAAGGTTTTGAGTCATGGAGCAAGACTTAAATAGTAAAGGTAAAGGGACCCCTGACCATTAGGTCCAGTCGTGACCGACTCTGGGGTTACGGCGCTCATCTCGCTTTATTGGCTGAGGGAGCCAGCGTACAGCTTCTGGGTCATGTGGCCAGCATGACTAAGCTGCTTCTGGCAAACCAGAGCAGCACACGGAAACGCCGTTTACCTTCCTGCTGGAGCGGTACCTATTTATCTACTTGCACTTTGACGTGCTTTCGAACCGCTAGGTTGTCACTTTTTAAATATAATTTCAGAATTCACACTGGTTTTGATAGTCTTCATATTTATGTGTATAAACATTAGGTGTGGAGGGGGGAAATATCTTGTAACTTTAGAGTAAGCATGTTATATGCTACAGAGGTCAATATAAAGATATAGAATTGATAGATTGCAGTGTGATCATCCCATATAATCTAGGCGCAGGGAACCTGTGGCTCTCCAGATATTTGCTGGACTACAACTCCCTTCAGCCCCAACTAGCATGGTCAATGGCTAGGGATGGTGGGAATTGTAGTTAAGCAACATCTGATAGGCTGCAGGTTACCCATCCCTGCCATAACATGTCAAACAACCAAAGGGAAAGCTGCAGTCCTATGCACACTCACCCAGAACTAAGTCCAACTAAACTCATTGAGACTTACTTTTGAGTAGACATGCTTAGGATTGCTGTGTAGGCTAGTGGGACTTCTGAGTAAACCTGCCTAAGTTTGGACTATGAGTGAAAAAAGTTTTTTTTAAAAAACCCACATAAATATTTTATTTCTAAAGTACATATATATTTGCAAAATATTAATTGAACATCTTGAAATCTATTGCTATGAGCACACCAAACTTGAAGTAGTAAGAAACTTCAGGAGTGGTAGCACATACATCGGGTTTGGTTACCTTCGAAGGAAGGTCACTGGAGACACTGGTGTCTTTGTAATAAGGTTTTAGTTACACAAATATACAGGCTGAGCATAAGGTTGAAGGGCTTGAAGCAGTGGTTCTCAAACTTTTTTCTCTGGGCCACACTTTCAGAATAAAAAATTGCTCACACCACACCAAATTTTTTATTGATAAGAAATACGTCAGAAAACACAACTAGGATGTCCTCAGTATCACTTGACGCTCTTGTTCTCATTTTGAAAATATATCCATATTCTGCAAATAATAATTATTTTTGAATATACTATACTAAGCTGAAATGTTTAAATGTTTACAGTGGTACCTCCGGTTACGAACGGGATCCGTTCCGGAGGCCTGGCCGTATCCCGAAAATTTCATAACCGGAGGACCACTTCTGCACACACACGCGGCAGCACAGAGCACTTTTGCGCATGTACGAAGCACGCAGAGCGCTTCTGCGCACACACGAGCGGTAAACCCACTTCCGGGTTTGCCGCAGCCATAACCCAAAGATTCTGCAACCTGGAGGTTACTCAACACAAGGTCCCACTGTATTTTAATGCCCTTGACTCTTCCCGCCACACTTGCGATCCTCTCCTGCCACACCCACTGTGGCGCACCTTTGAGAACCACAGACTTAAAGCAGTAACACTCCAAACAGAGGCTGCTGTTCCCTTTGGCTTCCAGGGGGCTTCTCAATGTCATAGCTTGGGTTTCTGCACAAAGAGCAAGTCAAGCCTCTGTGTCTACCCAGCTCCAGACAAGACTAGCCCAAACTAGCCCGCCCCCCAGGCCTATTGTTCTTCTAATGCTACAATGATGTAGCCTCCAGCTAGGTAAGCAAGGAAGGCCTTCCCAAAACATGCACACACAAACAGGGAGGGCCAACTCTTTAGTCATGTAAAAAGAAATAAAAAAGACTTATCTAGGCCCATTAACATAACAAAGAGACTGGTTTGTCCAGTTCAGTAGTTCCTTCCATTTCAGAATCTCATGAAATAAAACCATAGGCTTGCAGAGGGTTGAAAGATGGCGACCAAAACAACCCCCGCCAATCCTATAACAATATCCGTATTTGCTAGGCTCCAAGCAATACTGAACACAGTTTGGAAATGTTGAAATACTCAGAATTACTAGCTAATGAATGAAACAGAACATACACACATAGGATGTTGCCTTATACTGCTGAGTAGAACCATTAGTACTCTCTCACTGTTGTCTACACTGGCACTGGCTGGCAGCAGCTCTCCAGAGTTTCAGATAGGGATCTCCTAACCCAACTTTGAGATGCCAAGGATTGAAGTCAATTGATTCTTGTGTTACAAGGTTCATCCTAAGATTTCCAACTCAGTTTTCAGAAGAATGAATGTAATCCACAAAGTGATCATATATACTCAGACTGTAAGAGTCTGTATTCTGATTAGCACTTTACTGGTGGTCACTGTTATTACTGCTGAAAGTGGTGCTGTCATCATCCCATATAGTAGTCTAATTATTCTTATGTAGCTTGAGACTGTGGTTTAGGCACTGTTATGAATGCATTAATTGGAAGAAGAAGAAGAAGCCAAAACAGCTTAATCCACAAAGAAGGTAGTATGGTTTGGAAAGCCAAGGTTTCCAGAACTACAAAAAATCTTTAGAAAAAGAATATTAATGAGAAGGAACTCCAAAAACAGCTGAATGAGTACTGTTCAGTGGTCATGGACCATTGAAGAGAGAGAGAGAGGTAAAATAGAATGGAATATCCTGGCAATGGCATGGTTGGTTGTAACAAATCCCGAACAGAAGTACTCCTGACTGCAACATTTTGTAGTAAGTCCCACGGGTATATACTAATAGCGAACTCAAATGGTGGGTTGTGATGGCAGTAAGATGATGGCAATAAGAGGCTACTGAAAAACAAGAGGGAAGTACAGTTTCAGCATGCTAGAGGGAACCCCAAAGCTAGCAGAAGTAGAAACAATCATTAAGCAGGTATGGGGGCATATAGTGTGAACTGAGGGTCCAGTGTGAACTGAGCATATGGACAAGGTACCCTGAAACTATCCAATGAAGATGCAACAGATCAGGCATGTCCAATGTCCGTCTTGGGGGCCTAATCCGGCCTCTTGGCCGGTTTAATCCCTTGGCCAGTTTAATCTGGCCCTCTTTGAAAAAAGTTTAGGCACCCCTGCAACAGATGCTCACAAGCCAGACTGACCAGCATCTGTGTAGGAGGAGGAAAATAGAATGGAGTACAGTGGTACTCGGGTTACAGACGCTTCAGGTTACATACGCTTCAGGTTACAGACTCCACTAACCCAGAAATATTACCTCGGGTTAAGAACTTTGCTTCAGGATGAGAACAGAAATCGTGCGGCGGCAGCGCAGTGGCAGCAGGAGGCCCCATTAGCTAAAGTGGTGCTTCAGGTTAAGAACGGACCTCCGGAACGAATTAAGTTCTTAACCTGAGGTACCACTGTATTATGGAGAGGACATGGCTAGCTAAAACCTGGACATGAGCACTCTAAATTTTGTTGTAGTCTTCTTGGTTGCCCCCTAAATCTCAATAAATGTGCAGGTACTGCACATTTCTCTTAGATCTCTTAGATCTCTCTTAGATTTCAATGGAAAGCCAAAAGAAGATTGGCAAAACAAATTAATGGAATACAGTATGCGGAAATGGCTTTATTAACGGAGAAACTTTGAAATCAAGACAATAACAAATTTAAAAATGAATGGGAAGTTTTTATTGCATATATATATCAACGCAATGTATACAAGTTAACACATTGGCAGGATTTTAAGAAACATTTGCAATATGATGATAAAAGATAGAATTGGATACAATAAGATGAATAATATTACACAGACATGCATGAATTAATGATGAAACAATGAAACGAGAAGGAGCAGAGGGAAGTCAAGGGATTTGAAAAATCCCACATTTGAATGTTTTATTGAATGTGTAAACAGTATTGTAAGGTTTTTAATTTCTTTTTTTTAATGTTTATTTGATGTGAAATTTGTTATTAATTAAATTAATTTTAAAATGTATATAAAAAAAGATTTCAATGGAACGTATCCGGATGCAATGTGTTTTCATTTTACCAAAGTAGTAGTAGTAGTAGTAGTAGTAGTAATACAGATTAATGATACAGATGTGTATTCTTGCTTTAGTATCTTACAATGAGTCTGCAAGAGTGTTTCTGAATGCCTAAGAGACGCGCTCGACAGTGAACTGCCTATTTCGTTTTCTATCACTATTTTAGGGATACCTGTGACGCACGGCTACTGCAAAGTGCTATCCTACACAGGAGTTAAGTTCCGCCGGCCACCGTGGGGATTACTTTAGAGTAAACATGCATGGGACTTGCCCTGTGGATCAGGGTCAAAGAAAGAAAACAGCGCATCAGCCAGCGAACGAGGCCACGGATTGGCTAGCTGGCCCCCTTTGTCCGGCTCAGGGTGTCAGGTTTCCTCGCGCCGGCTTGGACTGGTCCTGCATCCGCCAATAATGCTTTTGCAGGGTGTCGCCAGTGTAACCGCCACAAACGGCCCCCAACGTGGTCTCGGAGAGTTCGTTGCACGGAACGGAGATCTGCAGCTCGCGCGGCTTTCCTTTTGCTGCAAGGCGAAATCCTGCAATCGCAATACAATACAATAATTCCAGCTGCAAAGCTTCCTAGCGTGTTGCGCGCTCGGCCACAGCAGGAGCAGCCGGCGCCAAGAGCCTTGATTTCCCAGGAGTGCCGAAGTTTAGGCGATGGGATCGGCGTTAAGCAGCGACAGTCGGGAGGTGGCCAGCCCTCTCCAGGTAGCAGAAGAGGAGAAGCAGTCGCAAGTCCCATCTTTTGACTGCTCCATCTGCCTGGAGGTGCTCCACCAGCCCGTAAGGACGCAGTGCGGCCACGTGTAAGTGAAACTCTCCTCCCGGAATTGGCTGAGGCGGGTGTGGGGAGAGAGTGAATCCCCATTCTTTGCAATGCGAGAAGTCTGAAATTATGCTGCGACTTTGTTAGCTGCAGTTCTTTCCATACTTAAACTGGGACCAACCAACTTCCGTTTAATTCTCTCTTTTTTTTTTAAGAAAGGGTATTTGGCTTCCGTTTGGGATGCGATCATAAAACGACATTTTTTTGGTGGTAATGCTGAAGATGCGAGCACAGAACTTGATCCAAGTTAGCGCACGAACAAGTAATTTAACTTGACATTTGCATGCGGCGGATTCAGTTCAGAAACAGAATCCGAGATCTAGGCGATTGGCATTAAAAGATGTACCTTCGTTAAGATGCGTTGTTCTTTCTCTTCATTCCCTTTAATATTTTTGGGGAAACAAGTTTTAAGTAAGATATTTGGGTCGGGGAAGAAGGGATGTGTGATCCAAATTTATTTATATTTGTGAATTGGTGTAGTGTAGTGGTTGAGCCAGTACAAACATTTCTGATCTACACTACACTGATCAACACTACACTTCTATAAAGATGTGAATACCTTAGTTGTTGAAAAAATTACAAGAGAATGGATGTGATGTGCTTCAACACTTGAAAGCACCATAAAAGTGCCACATACTTTTTGGAGTTTTCTTTTGAGTTTCTGGGCCTGTTTTAACTTTCCCCAAATGGAATTGCTTGCATTCTATTTTATCAAGGAACAAAGGATCCATTTAATTGCATTGTCCTCAGTGTGCTGATATGTCTTAAATATAAATTAATATGCATGCGGGTATAAAATACCAGTATGTTTGATTCTTTCATTTGTATATTTTGAGAAGGAAGCATCCCGAGTTCTTAGAAGTATCCTTTTTGTAAATTTTTCATGGCAAAATTCAACCACTATTTCCCCTGAGAAACTTTGGTTGAAAAGAATTCTTTAAAAAACCATGATATTCTAAAACAAGGGAGGAACACTCCCAGTTTTGGAAAGTCTTCCCCCATATTTTTATTCAGTGACGGTGATGATTCTGTGGTGCAAATATTGGTGCAAATCTGTTCACTGTCAATATTCCAAAATATTGGAGTTCTCCCAACGTAGGAAAATAAAAATAAAAATCAGAGTTGCCCCCCATGCCTGCCTGTGGATGGACTAAAATTTATTTTCCTTAACAAATTTAGGTCAAGCACATACAAGGTTGGGACATTGTTATTAATGTATAGATGCCCCTTTCCATATTAAAGGAAAGGCCTAACTGTTGAATCATTAGCAGCCACAATTGCATTGTTTAACTTTTTTAACTGTACTAAAAGTATGAAGCGTGCACATGCTGTTAAGCATTCAGTGGGAGATATTCAGGCAAGAAACAAAACATGTTCAGAATAGCTTTTTTATATGCCAAAACCACCACTTTTACTCCCTAGTGAAGACTGGATATCGAAAAGAACAAATTTGTAAGGAAAAGTTAGCACTTGGCTTGTGTCTTCTTTACATTCCATCTGGGGGCCTGGTTCAGATGTAAGAGCCATCCCATGGTTTGACTGTTGTGAATGCCTTTCATGCTCACAAGCTACAATTCCTCCCCCCTCTCACTGATTCAATCAAGTACAGATTGATTCAATCAAGTACAGATTGATTCAATCAAGTACAGATCCTTTGCCAGTCAAATTGTTCAGGCCATCTTGTCTCAACCTGCCTGGTATGAGTCATACAAACTAGGCACACTTGTATTTATTTATTTATTTACTGTTCTTGCATGCCACTCTTTCTCCTTCTGGAGCCTATTTTCCCTGGTGGAGTAATGGATGGAGTGACAGTATGAACAACCCATGGGGTGATGGAATTTGGTGTCTGGCAGACCCCAATAAAAAAGGTTTAGAAATCTTCACTCCAAAGCCATTTTCAGAAGCGAGCTTGTAACTTGACTAAGACCTGTATTGTTGCACATTTTTGTAGCACCCACCTACATACATGTTTAAAATATATAAATCTGCATATTTCAATGTATGTGGTAGCATGCCTGGCACCAATACATAGCAAAACAAGGCAGCTGCTTGGAGCAGAATTATTCAAGGGGACCTGCTGCCATACCAGAAACAATGAACAAATGTGAGATTTTGTGTTTCTTCTGGAACAGCTAATTCAATCAATCCATCTTTATTGAGGTCAAAGACCAGACAGCAAAGTTTACAACAACAACGCTAATTCACAATGCAATGCTGCAAGGAATTCTGCGGTACATTGTTACTTCCTACAGGGACACTTCATTTCATGCTGCTAAAACCAGCAAAAATCTTGAGTCAGTCCTGTATACTAAAAAAGTTGAAAGGTCTGATGCCCTAAGCCAAGAATGTGGATTGTCTACCAGCTACAGTTGAATAGTATGCCTCTGTGTCGCTTCTGTGTTATGTGCAAATTCAGATACATATAAACAGCTGGCACTTGCACTTGATCTTTGTAAATATCATTTGCAAGTCCAGAATGATGGATGTAACCCAAGAAGTAGGTTTTTAGAATTGTATAACTCTCTCTAACTTTGCTTAACTTATTAACTAGGGTTCATTGTTTAAAACCTTGCACGTGTTTGGAAACCACAATGAAACTTTCCTTTTGGATTAATCTTAGATAAAACTTCTTTTCAGCTATGGCTGAGGAGAAGGATTTGAGTTTGCTCGACTAATCCTTACTTAGTACAACAAAAAGCCCATGGCAGCATTTCCTTTACAGTACGTGTAGAAATGTTGCAGGTAAAAACAAAACATTAGCAGGAACTTGTTATCTGTCTAAAGTCTCACATGAGCAATTTTAAGCCCATGTTTGTAGAAATGAAGAACATTACCTATAGGCAACAGAATGGTGGAATACTAAAGCTTAGTATTTAAATGCACAAATATGGTTGGTAGTTAAGGAGTTAGCCCCATGGAACTCTGTAGTACCCACTTCTAAATAAATATACCATATTGGCCCGAATATAAGCCGCACTTTCCGCCCAAATTCTGACAGTGAAAAGTTAAAGTGTGGCTTAAATTCACAACCTTATGCCACGAGCAAAGTGGCATGGCTCCCCCCCCCCAGGAAGCAGCCTGGGAGCGCGGGGCAACGACACGCAGCCCGCCTGCCGCTCCTAAGCCTTCCCCCAAGTACAGGTCAGTTTCAGACCATGGGACTTGCCCTGAAGCCAACACAAGTATTTTAAGCACAACATTTTTTCATGTTTCGAAGGCACAGGTATCTCTGTTTGTTCAATATGAATGTAGCCCTAAGGTTATGGCCTGACCATAGGTTGCAAAGCAGTGATGGGTGACCACATCTCCTCAAACAGGGTTGGATCAGAAATAAGCCATTCTATTCCTCATCCCGTCTGCAGAAGTGAAAAAATAACTTGGCTTGTTTTTGAGCCAGTCTGAATTTGGACTGGAGGCCACCACCAGCAGCCCTAATCCCCAAGCCTCTCTCCCTTATCTCCCCATAAGCCGCCTTGCCTGCCCCCTGCTCCTCCAAATACCCCCTTCCTTCCTTCCTTCCTTCCTTCCCACCCACTCACCTACCCTCCAAACCCCTTTTTCCTGCCCCACATGCCTGGCTGCTGCTGCTGCTGACACTCTTAATTTGAGGGGAAGCAGGAGCAGGGAAGAGAAAGAGGTCTCTTCGCACCTCCCTCTGGTGCCACATCCAAGAAGCCCACAGGGAAACTACTGAAATGCCCCTTGGGAGAAACTATATTTCCCAGGATCTACTTAGGGACACATTTATTCAGGTATTTATTCGGGTATTGTCTTTTTTCCCCTTGAATTTTAAAGGTGTGGCTTTATATTCGGGTGCGTCTTATATTTGGGCCAATACAGTACATAGGATTCGGTTTCTAAGGTTTTTCAAGAGTATTGCTAAAAACACCTTTTCAGTTTGGAAGACATTACTCGCCAACTGTTTTATGGATTAGAAGTTGGAACAGAATGAAGCTGTTTTAAAATGAAATACATGTTTTACATTCAGATTAAAGACAAGAGAAATTAAAAAAAAAAAAAGTTTAAGCTGCAGTCCAATTGCATTTACCAGGGAGAAACTCCACTGAATAATTAGGACTTACTTCTGAATAGGCCTGGTCAGGGTTGCACTGAAACCAACCTTTGAAACTTTCATCACAGATCCAACATGTTATTCTGCTGTATAACTTAACAACACAACTTTTCTATAATGTAGACAGTAGGGTGAAAAAACAAGACTGTTATTCAGTTAAAAGCATGGGCCTAGCCAGGATTTATGTTGGGGGGCAGGCTTTATGTTGAGGGGCAACCACGGTTAGTTAAGTATTTTGTATTGATTTGCTTGATGGGGGGTAGCTGCCCCTCCCTGCCTTTTCTTGGCTGTGCCCATGGCTAAATGGCTAAAATAATGCAGCCCTTTTACCTGTTCTTCCTACCTTTGTTGTACATGAAGGATGAATTAAGTCACATTGTTGCAAACTTTTTATGGAAGTAAATTGAACCAACTTCTGATCATCGGAAAACAGCCTTATCCTGAGTCAAACCATTGGGCCTTCCAGTCCTGTATTGCTGATACGGAGTGGCAGCAGCTCTCAGTTTCTGGCAGAAATCTTTCCCAACCTTGCCTGAAGACACCAGAGATTGAAAATGGCATGCATATCATGTGGTCTTCTAGGAGAAACAGCCTTTCCCCTCAAGGCAACTGGTTAAGAATAGGTCTCATTGGCGTCCATATTGGCGAAAATGCAGAACTGTTTTGCACATATTGGTTTTGCTGGCTGCAGTAAGAATTGTGTTGCGTTTTGATGAAACTGGGTTGCCACAAACAAGGCATATGTCATGGAGGAGCAAAAGGTACAGTGGCAGGAGAGAGAGACAGAGATAGGGCACAGAAAGGGACAGGTGATGTGCCAAAATACTGTATTTTTCGCTCTATAACACGCACCCGACCATAACACGCACATAGTTTTTAGAGGAGGAAAATCCGTAGGCATGCCACCCGTAGGCATTTCCTCCATAACACGCACAGACATTTCCCCTTACTTTCTAGGAGGAAAAAAGTGAGTGTTATGGTGCAAAAAATACGGTAGATGGATGGGTCAGAGCAGTGATGCCCTGGTGCCCAAAGTGCTTGGAAGACAAGGGAGGCCAACAGCAGGTGGAGCCAGAGCCAATACAGTGGTACCTCTGGTTAAGAACTTAATTCATTCCGGAGGTACGTTCTTAACCTGAAACTGTTCTTAACTTGAGGTACTACTTTAGCTAATGGGGCCTGCCGCTGCCGCTATGCCACCGGCACACGATTTCTGTTCTCATCCTGAGGTAAAGTTCTTAACCCAAGGTACTACTTCTGGGTTAGCGGAGTCTGTAACCTGAAGTGTTTGTAACTGAGGTGTTTGCAACCCGAGGTACCACTGTAATGGGCAGAACTAATTCTAGTTTTGTCCCCATCCTCCTTCTGAATTCTACAAGAGCAGCACTGAGGCAGAGGACGAAGCTGACAGGCAATGCCACCAGCCTGGATTAGTTTTCAGTAAAAAAAAAGGCACACCAAGCACTGTTCAGGCTCCTGTTTAATTAGCATCTGCTGCTATTGCTGCTGGAAGTAAGGGAACTAATGCTGCTCCACAGCTAGCCCACCTTTTATCTTCTCCACCTGCCAAATATGCACGAACATTTTATTTATTAGGTATATTTCAGGGAAGCTTATGTGGTACTAACGCAACCAACTTCTTTAAAAAAGAGCATTTCCCAGAACTATGTATTGATTGAACACTGCTAAGAACCCCTTAGTTCATTGATGTCAGCACTTCCCAGATCAACCTAACAGATTTGGTGTAGTTCCTTAGTCACACACTTTGTTCAATATTCAAGGCTACAGTGGTACCTCGGGTTACAAATGCTTCAGGTTATGCGTTTTCGGGTTGCGCACCACGCTGAACCTGGAAGTACTGGAACGGGTTACGGTGCACGCACAGAAGTGCTAAATCATGCTATGCGCATAAGCGCCAAATCGCAAGGTTGCGAATGTGCCTCCCACATGGATTACGTCGCAAACCGAGGTTCCACTGTATTTCCACACACTTTGTTGCATTTTAAGCTTGCGCAGAGGTAGGAAAGGCTGTGGGGGTGAGGGAAGCCCCAAAGGTTTTTTGGTTTTTTTAAGGGCTCAGGCTTGTTACAGTAGGCTTAGACACAACATCAGTAAAAGCTTTAGTCATTTTCCCGGCATTATCTCCAGAGCCATGTGGACACTCCTGGCAGTCTGCCACTGGTCAAACATATCCCTGTCAGCTCTTGTGTGCATGGTGTTATAGCCATCGCAATGTGATTATATCCAGAAGACTGGATTTCATCCCGTCATTTGTGCAATAATTTCATGAATAAGTAATTGGCTTCAACTTTCTGTCCTCTACCTTTATTTTCATGTACTCTTTATGTCTGACTGAAGCTGGGAATAATCACTGAAGATGTATCTGACGACTACTCTTTCAAACCAAGGATAATGATACTCTGCACATGCTCAATTTATTCCTGTGTCTTTTTTATTTGTATATATGTGAATCAGGTTAGCACAACAGAATCTTGCACAAATATTTGCAGTGAAACAGCTACAGGCACAGCTCAGCCGATGTTAAGCACTTGTGAATTCCATTGATTTCAGTAAATGAGTAAAAATGCCTTTTATTTACTCTTCTCCATTAAATTCAGCAGGACATTAAAGTGCTTAACCTTTGGCTGGATGGTACCTCTCTTTTTTTGTTTGTTTGCTTGAAGTGCTTGATCTCTCCCATAGTGCTTTACTAATACTTGGGAGAGTTTGCAGGCGCTTGCATGTTAATGAGTAACTTTAGCTAATGCACAGATACCCCCATAACAGAACACACTATCTTCTGTAGCCTCACTTTATCAGTGGTCCTGTAGATTGGGATTCTCAAGTAAACAAAATGATTAACACAAGAACTGATGTAGAAACCAATCTTCCTATAAGGTCATGTTCACTAGTGATCATAACTGTGACTTTTCAAATTGCTTTCTTTAAAGTGGTGGTTCGTTTGGAAACAGTATTTATTTTTATCTCTCCGTTAGATTTTGCCACTCCTGTATTGCAGCAAGTATAAGGAATAACACATGGACATGTCCCTACTGCCGGGCGTTTCTTCCTTCTGAAGGGATTCCAGCAACTGATATTACCAAGATGATGAAAAATAGACACCAAAATTGTACAGAATGTGGAACACAGGTAAATAAATATTGGCATTCCATAATTTTCTGCCTCATGGATTTAAGCATTCTGAAATGCATGGGGATTTGAAGTTAGCAACCCTAAGCACATTTACTTGGGAGCAACGCCTATAGAATTCTCAATGTACATTATCCCCAATTTAACAAATCCTGATCTTACATTTGCATCCTTTACCTTTAGGAAAACTATGGTAACCATCACTTTCCCTTTTAACAATTTAACCTGTAAATGTTGAATTTTAACATATTGAATCACTTCATGTAGTTTAGAATGAAGAAATACAAGGCACTTCCGCTTGGAGAGTTTGGGCAACCCAACTACAATTCTAAGCATATTTTGTTGGAATTAAATGTGACCTACTTCTGTCTACTAAACAAGCTTTAGGGCTAGTCTGCTAGTGAATAGCATTTTGTACAGCAAAATACTGACACAATGTTTCTTAAAATGAATCTAGGTGCTCCTCAGTGAAATGCGAGCTCATCTGAGAACTTGTGACCAATATATAGAGAAATATGGGCCCCTACAGGAAGTTGCATACCCAGACACAAGGTAAAGTGCATCTTGATAAAATAATGGTGGGAGAAATCTACTCTCAGCTTAGTTTTTATATTTATTCATTCACAATCTTAGACTTCCCTTACCCTAGTGACGTAGGGTGAATGATGATACAGTTTAAAATCAAATTATACCTCACCATTTAAAATAAACCAAACATAGATCATTTAGCACATACTAATCTAAATCTTAACTACTGATGCCAGGTCAACAAAAAGGCTTAGTGGAACTTCTGTAAGATTCTCATACAGTGGTACCTCGGGTTAAGTACTTAATTTGTTCCGGAGGTCCGTTCTTAACCTGAAACTGTTCTTAACCTGAAGCACCACTTTAGCTAATGGGGTCTCCTGCTGCTGCTGCGCCGCCGGAGCCCAATTTCTGTTCTTATCCTGAAGCAAAATTCTTAACTGAAGCACTGTTTCTGGATTAGTGGAGTCTATAACCTGAAGCATATGTGACCTGAAGCGTATGTAACCCAAGGTACCACTGTACTTTGAACTTAGGCAAAGGCAAGGGAATTCTGCTGCTGCAGAAAATAGGTAATGCTATACATGTATTCACACTTTTAAGGTCAAACAAGCACCTTGAATTCTGCTTCGAATACTTATAGCGCTTCAGTGCATGGGCAGGACTACTATTGTAATGTAATTCTGTTGACCAATTCCAATGTTCAGCAACCTTTGAAGAAACTGTTGGCATCCTTGATTGTGCTGTGGGATGTGTGTGTAAATTTTGGAGAAACAATTAAACCATTTCTGTTGTATGTGTTAAACAGGGAAGGCACTGTGCAAAGCATAGTGTTCTCTGTTCACAATATTTAACCATATCTTTATGCCTAAAGTCTTTACTCGCATCATGTCCCCATGCCATCTCCAGTAGAGACAGACTTGATGCAGAATCCCATTTAGCAGGAGCAAAGTGGCTCACCATCCAGTTCAGTTGCCAGCTCTAGAATATACTGTATTGGCTTTTAATATGTAACTACTACACCATCTGTAAAATGTAAAAATGCAGCTAATATATAAATAGTACCTTATGTGATTTCAGATATCCGTGCCCTTTCTGCCAGTATTCATTGGATGAAGAAGATTTTCTGGACCATTTTCTCACTTTCCACAGATCTGACAGGAGAGCCGTGGTAAACACCTTATTTTTTAGGTTCAAACCACATTGTTGTTTAAATCAATTGACTGTTTGAAATATTAGGTAGCGGCATAAACTAGAATATGCATATTTATGGTCAGCTAATAGGTGATAGATAGATAGACAGAAAGACAGACAGATAGATAGATAGTTGCTTCAAGGCATTCTATGTAGTAAGTGACAAATAAATATGATGATAAATGAAAATATATGACTTTGCTGCTATTACATCCAGATGATGTTTCCAGTATTCCATGTCACCAAGTTTTATGGGATCAGTTTCAGTTGACGCCATCTTCATTGATTAAAGCTAGCCAGAGAGGTTTGACTACGTGACTATGTTGGTACAGACAGTAGTGAATGTCTCATTACAAGGAGGAATGGTGCCTCTGGCTTTAAAAGAAGCTCTGATACAATCTCTCCTAAAGAAGACAACTTTGGATAATTATTGACCAGTTGCTAATACTCTCTTGGGTAAGGTGATCAAGAGAGTAGTGTCAGTTCAACTATAGGCATTATTGGAAGATATCAGTTTTCTTGACCCATTTCAGTCTGGCCTCAGGATTGGTTTCAATAATAAATCACCCTTAGTTGCCCTGATGGATTAACTGGGAGAGGGAGAGGGAGAGTGTGACCCTGCTGCTGTTACTCAACCTTTTAGCATCAGTCAGTTCCATGATCTCCTGGGCCAGCTCTGTCAGATAGCATAAAAAGAGCATACAAGAGAAAAAAAAGCACTCCATAGCTAGGAACGTGTACTTCATTTATGCAAAAAAAAAAAAAACCCCAAAAGCAAACAACAACATCTAAGCATGAGAGACTGGTTTACAAGGCATTTTGTTAGTTGTATACAAAACAGAACAATGAATTATCTGAATTTACTGGTAACAAACATCAGTTAATATATTTTTAGTCACTCAGATATGGAGATTTTGCTTTCTTTAGCAATAATAATTTCTTCTGCTACCGTGAAAACACTTTCTTTTTTAGTGCATTTATTTTTCCCCCTTGAACTATTTACAGTACTGTCCGATTTGTCGCTTATCGCCTGGTGGTGGTTCAAGTTACTGCAGCAGGAATTTCTTAAGGCACCTTCAGCTCAGACATACGTTCTATTATGAAGACTATATAGTGAGTAAATTGCCTGGTTGTTTTTCCTAACCCCCTGCTAAGAGTCATTTATTTACAACTTCCACCTCTCCCATATCTCCTTGATAAGTCATATGAGGACATATGTAGATTGCAAGAAAGTCATGGTTGGGGAATTAGAAAGGTTACAAGCCTTAAGAAACTTCAGTGGAGAAATAATCAAATAGCTCAAAGGTGCTACACTCATGCAGAGATGCCTAACTTCCTTAATACCAGTCCAACAATTAGTGAAGGAGTTGTTCCGATCTCTCTTTCTGATCTAATCCTTCCCCACCCCAGTTTGAGTATGCTTTTGAAATAACTGCTACAGGTTTCCCAGAAAATTAGGGGACAAAGTTTGGGTGTGGGGGGAGCAAGTGAGAGGCATTGGTCTTAATAGTTTAGGGCAAACATTAAAGCCAGAGGTCTCCAGTAAGTAGTATATGAGAGGGGGAATCCAAAATATAAATAAATGGCATTAAATACAATGAAACATAAAATGGTGCATAGTACAAAAATTAAGCAACCATGCTAACTTAGACAAATCATTCTGTTTTTCTTGTTTGCCTATTTCTGCAAGAAAGGAAATCATCTTGTGTAATAAGAATATTACAGTTGTACTCATAGAGTGTAATTGCATGGGATAATAATTCACTTAGCCCAACCCTGATTTTCTTGTACTGTAATTCACTAGAAAACCTCTTCTCTTAGATCATTGGTGGTATCACATAAACACTAGAAACAAACATCTCAGACTGCCTTGCTGTTATGTTAGCAGAATTTGTCCTGATGGTGCAAATTTCTCAAAGGGTAGAAAGCTGGAAGTGGGCTGATACAGTCACCCTTATGCCTGATGTCTAGTCACTCTTGAAAAACTAGCACTTAAGGGCAGTAGAAGTAAACATCTCACTGACATTCTGCAGCTCTTTGCAAATATTTATTGGTAAGCAGAAATTGTATCCAAATATCGTTTCACTTTCCTTGGAAATGTTAGTGCAGGAAAATCTAAATTTGGGTGGTAGATAAGGAAGGCTCAAGAGGAGATATCGATAAGATTGGTGCTTATGGTCTCATTGGTGTTGGTCTAAATAACGGTTCAACTACGGTTGCAGCCTAATAGGACTACTTTTATTGCTAAGCAGGATTTTGTTTTGTTTTTGCTTTACTTGCATGTCTGACTATCTTCCCTTCTTATTTCAGGATATAAGTATAGTGGAAGAAGCTCTCGTTGAAAGAGTTCTAGATCGGTCATTAATAGAGTATATGCATGTGCCTAATCCAAATACGGCGTAATCCTATCGAAGTTTGGAAGACATACCAAATGGATTCATTACACTGTGAATTAAAATGTTGCTTGTAAAGTATTGTTGTCAACTTCTTTAGGATTATAGTTCAGCCTCCCTAATAACAAATTATTTTTAGCATTGTCAAAATTCATTATGTTGTTATATTGTATAGGCATGACAATCTTGAATGGTTATGACCTTCTGAGAAGGTAATCTTGTTGAGTTGTGACCTACTGAGCTGAGCACACCCAAGGATTCTTCCTGCAATGTGCACTGATTAGAAGCAGTTAGGGCCATCTTTCTGGATGGGCTGCCACTGCTTATGAGTATTTTTCCTCTTCTCAGGATGTCACTACATCAAGGATTCTCAGGAGTGCACAGCCATGTGAGAGCTGCACCTGATTTCTAACTGCATTCACTTATTTAGTTTCTGGGAAACATTTATGCTAAAAACTTGAGCAGGGATAGGAAACCTTTGACCCTCTATATGTTGCTGAACACTTCCATCATTCCTAGCCATTGGCCATGTTTACTGGGGCTGATAGGAGTTGTAATTCTGCAATATCTGGAGGGCCAACGGTTCCCCCCACTTGTCTTAGGTGGCATCTAATAAAGGCTGAAAAGTGAATAGGGCCTAAATGAGGATCAATTAAGCACATGAATTTGGTGTGGTCTCAATGCAATATAAAGACGAGCAAAATAATTAATGCAGCATAAAACACACCTCAAGGTCTGTTTCTACAGCATCCACTGGTGTTTTAGGCAGCAATGTAACAATACTTACCTGGGAGTAAGTCCCATTGGACTCAGCAGGACTTGTTTGAGTAGTCAAACATATTTTTTTGCTATTAGTGAGTTATGATACAAAGTAGCATTTTACAGATAACCTCCACTTGATTTATATAACCTAATCCACTACCAAATTATCAAAACATTAAAGGCTGAGAAAATTTATCTTCCAAATTAGCCATCAAAAAGATTTATTTTCAATGTACCTTCAAATTTGTCATCAAAATTAGAAATGGATTTTGCCTTGCCTAATTATATTGTTTAAAGAGCTACATTACATTGAGAAAAATAATACTGTCACTCTTTTGAATATTAAAAATTATTTTTTACTGTCTGTTTCTTTTGCAGCAAAGCTTACTAAGAAGCCTCTTGTCTGAAGGGTTTTTTTTTTTGGGTAAAAAAAAAATATGACCAAAGCTCAGAGCATCTTGTGACTATGCTTTCAAAGGGCAGGCCAGAGTTTTCATGATCATTTAGATGTTGCAATGCCAATGAGGGAGAGCAAACAACTGTTTACTTTCTGAAGTGTCATAATACAGATCAGAGTTCAAAAAGAGAAGCTACAGTTAATGTTTGACAAATAGTACTATATCATTTTACAGTTCTGAGGACTTCAGGAGAATTATTAATAACAGCATATTTTACACTGATAGAGCAGCTTGAAGATAAGGTGCAAAGTTTTAGTGAGGGAAAGTAGTAAAGCCAAAATCAGCAGCTCCTAATAAGAGATTGGTTGTGCCTTCCTGTTTTGTTCCATGCTGTGTTCAATTGTTGTAGCAGACTAATATGACATACATATATATTGGTTAAATAATGCCAAAGTGTTTTTCATTGATGCAGTTAACTGTAAATATATTTTGTAAGAATTAAAGTGCACATTTGTACATAAATACCTGAAATGGTGTAAATACTTTATGAGAAATCTGTTCTTATATATAGATATATTAAATGCTTTGATGGATTCACTCACTCATGAAGGCATCAAAATGGTTAGGATCTTGCACAGAACTAGGAAGACTGGACATTTGGTATATAATGTTGCACACCACCCTAATCTTCAAGCACTGCAAGATTCCAGGGGTGGCAGGTGGTTTCCCAGGGTTTGGATTCCTTGGAATGATTATGGATTGCTTACACCCATATACAGCCCTGAGCCTACAGCATCCCAGAAGGTCTTGCTTCTCCCATGGCCACAGCCTTGAACTCAAGCAGAAATCAAGCATGGTTTTCCTTCTCAGGCCAGAAACCTGCCTCTAGCTTCTAGCGCTCTCACACACAACTCTGCCTCTGTCCTTCTCACCAACAGCTGGAGAGGCACAAAGCCTTCTGGCACAAAGCCACTCAACTTTTTTACCCTAAGGGGGGCATTAACTCACCAAGAAGCTGGCCTGACTATTCAAACAATTGAATTCTTGCTGGATCTAGGAATTAGAAGGGACTTTGGCATACAGCCTAACCTCCACCCCACCAAATTATGAGACACTATTGTCTGAGGTGCTCCTTAAATGTTACCTAACCATGCCAATTTTCATTACTTAACCATACAGATGGGCTGGAATTGCATGGGTGCTAACCTCAGACTCCATATTCTGGGGGAATGCTGATTCTATGGGTTAGGGTTCCCAGGTGCACTGCATGTGCTCACGGAAAAGCAGTTCCCTCACAGCTAGGGTAACATTTTTTAAAGAGACTTAACAAAATTGAACAGAGTTGCAGATTCAAAGCATCCCCCGCCCCCCCCGCAAATAGTGGAGACACTTCTAGGGTCCATAGAAGACCCTAGAACATAAACTGTAGTCCACCACACTCTGATTACCAGAAAAGTCTTAATTGGGGACAAGATGACAATGCCCCAGGTGGTCAAGGTACTTTCAGGTCATTCAGAATACCAAATGTATTACACACATAGTAGAAAGTTCTGAAAAGCTAGACATTTTCCTAGCCTTCAATCATATATGAAACTTATCTTATTTTAACCAACATTGCGGCCCAAAGCAAGCCAATCCAAACATCGAATGAAATGCAGAGTCTCATCAGGTTTGGATTTGTGGAAAAGGGAAACAAAGTAGCATCCATGAATGTAGGTCTTTTAGCTTCATTTGTGGATACGTAGATAGCCATTTTTAAGGGCTGATGACCATTATTCAGATCCTAGCTACTGTGTCAAAAGATTATTGTGAAAAAGCAGTAGATTGGTGATGCAGGGGTGGGCCACATAAGTAACTTAACAGTTATCATCCCTCACAATAAATGAGAATTATTTGGAAGCCTTGTTAACCAATGGTATTCACTATGCAACTTACAATTTATAGGGTCAAATCATTCTGATTCATGGGTTGCATTGAGTAAAATTACTGCAAATTTAATACTGAATGTATTACTGAAGTAAAAGTCATACTATATGAACAGTAGTGCAATGTATGAGCTTTGGGAGAAAGTGTTGCTGACCCAGCAACACCAGTGACCATTATACTGGGTCCCAGGGCAAGCAGAACCCAGCTGCTCAATCATGTGGGTCACTCGCCAATTCTGTAGCTCAAGATCAAGGCATTAAGCTGAGGGAAGTATAGAAATATATTCTATTTAAATCAGTGGGAATTTGTTCAAGACAAGTATGTCCAGGTCGAGTATAAAATGTGTTTCTATTTCTTCCTGCATTGAATTAAAGAAGTTTCAGCAGCGGAAGGTAACTTGAAAGACAGAGACATACAAATAAATATTTATTGTAGAGATAATGGGTCATTTCAGAATAAGCAGTACATGTAAATTATGTGAAGATTTGAAAATCATATTAAAATATATAAAAATTGTCACTAAATGAGTGATTTAGAATGTTTTACTTACAATAATTTTTGTTCATAAAAATTTGCTGCCTGTGTTTCAACACAGCACTTATTGCAAAAGATAAAAACTTTTAAAAATTCAGTAGCACCATATTATCAAAATCAACTATGAGAATCCAATATGTACTCTTAAACTAGTCATGATATACTTTTTATATGTCTGTTTTAAAATGAGGGGCATATATCTAACTGTGGGACATCCACTATGTGTGTGTGTGTGCATAAGAGTGAAGCCTTAATCCTGCCTTTTCCGAATTTAACAAGTCTTTAACATCCTTCCGTTTTGTCACACACACTGCCCTATTTACAGTCTTCTGCTCCTGGCTGGAGCTTCAAGATCCTTTCACACCCGATCTAAGACTGGCTGTACGTGAGTGAAAGGAGCAATGTGTAATCCTGGCCCCAGGACTTATTGTCTTGGGCATGCCTTTCTTTCCTGTGCACTGACGGGATAACACCCTAAGACTTGTTTCAGCTGACATGCTTTGATCAGCAATCTCTCCATTCCCTGATGGGTCCATCTCCCCCACAAGGCCGGCTGTTAGCAAGCTGACATGTATCATGCAAGCAGCCATTAGAGGGCAGTCGCAATTCAGGAAGCAGAAGGGCGGTGAGAGCTGCTGCAGCTGCTGGGGAACCGTGCGGCTAACTTCTCAGAAGACCGTGTCTCTTCCGCTCTCCTAAGCAAGAACCCTATTTTGACACCCATGCAGAGACTGGCCGCCGAAGCACAAATTTCTGAGGTAACAGTGGGAGAAAGCAACATGTTAGAAAGGAGAGAAGGAGCATAGTCCACCTAAATGGGGCCTCCCAAGGTTTTTTTCCGCCCTTCCGGACAAGGCCTCATCATGGCACCTATGTTACAAGGCGGGCCTACTGTGGTCTCAGGGCTGATAATAACCCGATATCGGGTGTCCTTTGAAACTCTATATGCCCTTTGTCCACGTGTCTGTTAAAACGGCTCAATGCGATTTACACCGAAGGAAGAAAAAGAGCATACAAACACAATTATGCTTGAGACACAATGGCCCAGCTCCTTGCCTACCCTACACAGAAAGCAAATTCAATCGCTATCCGCCAGCCTAAGAGAACTGTTTGCAGAAAGAAGGGTAAAAGATGTGCAGGCATTTAATGAATTAAACGTTTCCGTCTGCGTTCAGAACACAGTCCGGAATCCTGTTTTCCCCTGATATTTTTCCTCTCTCCAAACCGAGAGGACTAGAGACTTCACAGTGCAATTCGTTCTCTCTGTTTTTAAACTAGGCAGCAATCTGTGTTCAGTGGGGTTTATTATGGTCAGTTAAGCGAGCAGGGTGCGTATATGCCATTCCACAAGGGAGTTTCGGAACCGAAGGGGGTTGTGCTGTGCATATATCCATTCCCCACAACCCGTCTTAAAACTCTTGCTTTGACGGGAGCTCTTTTGAGACCCCAGTTCTTGCACCTTCACGCGACAGGAAGGCAATGGTGAAATATTAGGTCTTGGCGAGCCCCTCACAAACGTGCCACTTTAAGCCTTTCGCGAGGAGGCCTGCCAGCGCGTAAAAGAAACTCGCGGTCGAAAAAGCGGCTTCCGCGTCGCCTCCGGGCAGCCAGGCAGGCGGAGGGAAGAGGAGGAGGAGGAGGCGGCGGCGACGACTCTTGTTCAATAACAATTCACGCCGGAGGGGAGGGGGGGACTATTGCCATGGCAACCCCGGCCTGCCTGTTGGGAAGAGGCCGCCGCGGCGGCGGCCTAAGACCTACATGGAGAGCGGCGGCGGTTTGACCGGCTTGGCCTCCGGGAGCCCTGAAGATCCCGGCCCGGCCCCGAAGCTTGCGACCGACCTTCCCGTTCTCCCGAAAGGTAGTGGCTGGGGCTCTAGGCCGCACCTCGAGGCGAAGGGCGGGCGTGGTTTTATTTTTGCGAGGTGGGGGCCGGGATTCGGCTTGTCGGGGACATAAACGCCGAGAAGCCGGCGCGGGGCTGAGGCTTTTAGAGTCGCCTCGCTGTGCTCTTCTTCCTCCTCGGGGCCCTTAAGGCCTCGCCTCTCGCGCCGTCCGTATCGCGACGGTGGGATTTCCTTTAATTGTACGTAATATAAATATGAAAACACATTATTTGCATGCCGACTTGGTTAAAGTTTCCGAAGTGGTAACAAAAACCAGCACCGGTACGTTGCTTTCAGTGCATTAAGAAAACCACAAAATAATGGCCTACAATTTATATTTTGCGTGAGGCTCGCCGTGAATAAATACCCTTTTACTCCAAAGTAAGCCCTCCTGCGTTACATGGGGCAAGTAAGACTTGTGTTGGGTCGCAGCCTAAAATGCCAAAGGGCAGGTGAATTAGGCCGCCAATAGATATGTATTTTTTTTTTTATTCATGGCAAGAGGGGCCATCTTGCAGGAGGGTATAGCAGAGTTATGGGGCCATGTGAAAAAAGGCATTTGATGGAAAATAACCTGAACAGAATGGAGGATACAGAAGGAAACGCTCCTATAATCAAACCTCAGACAAACCTTGACCATCTGCCATTATGGCTGGAACGGGTGGGAGTTTGAGGCCAACAAAACCAGGAGGGCCACAAGTTCTCCATTCCATTTTTAGGGCATTTTACTACACCAATAGCAGTAGGGGCAAAACAACACTAGGTACTGGTAGGTAGCTCCCATGCGGTACTGCAGAAAATAAATGTACCTTTTCCACCACCAGAAGTCCATTCATTCTTCACTTCAGGCCTTTGAATCATCCTTATCCATAGTGTAGGCAGCTATAGTTTTGCGCATAGTGAAACCAAGCTGAGACGTGTGTCTCCCCAAAGTTTTAGTCACACTTGCCAAGTCATATATGTCAAGGGGTCACAGCACTCATTCTTCTGTGCTCTTAAGGGGCAAGCTTTCATGGCCTTCTCAAATACTGTACTCAAGGAAGTGAATAATTAAGTGAAGACAAAAGACAGGATAAACACTGTCTTATGCTCTTGTTCCCAGTACTTAGGGTGATAATTGTTCTCTATATGTTGTTCCATTGCTCTTTCAGAAGTACAACAGTTTGCTGCCATGAATGAGGAACCTGCCACTATTTGTTTCAATGAAGATGATTATTACTGTCCTGTTTGCCAAGATGTGTTTAAAACACCTGTGAGGATTTCTGCTTGTCAGCATGTGTATGTATCTATGTCTCTGGCCCATTTTTATTTGCCCCTCCATTGTTAATTATATATTTTCTCCCTTCCCTCATACTCTTCCTATCTAACTGATCTCAGTAAACATTTGTATTTTTAAGGAGGATGTTCTCTTGTTAACCCCACTTTTGAGGAGGATGCAACTACTTTTACGTATGCTAAACAAGTGCCAATTCATAAATTTTTGTAAGTGCTTCTACTCTTGTATATGCTGCATAAGATACTTTTTCTTGAAAAATCACCACAGAAGCCCTCCATGAAGTTTGTGCTTGCTTGTTAAAATACATCTACTGCGTCCTTTTGAGTTCTGTTTGTTCCCATGCACAGCACAAATTCGAACATTTGCTAAGCTTTACTAAGCATCTTCAGTGTTGTAACCCAGATAATCTTAAAGCTACTCAGAATGGAAATAATTCCAGTTTTTGGATGTAGATAAGAATAGCCTTACTGCACAATATCTCATAAAAGCAAATTCCATAAGTTCATTACATGTTATGCGATAGTGTTTTTTTTTAAAGAATGTATTGAATCTTCTGTCATTCAGTTTCATTGGATGACCTTGAGTTCTAATATTATGAGAGATGGAGAAAACTTCCTTTCACTTTTTCAACATAAGCATAATTTTATAAACCTACACAGTGATTCCTACCCATCCTCCCTCATTTGCCTTTTTCTTCACTATTAAAAGCCCCAAATGTGATGACTTTTCTCATCAGAAAAGTGCTCTAATCACTCTGGTAGTTCTCTGTATCTTACTGTTTCAGATCTGGCTCAAGTGCAGATCTATATAAAAGTGGTTTTTTTTGAAAGGCGGTTTAATTTTGAATGTATTTTGTAATTATCCTTGGTGTACAGTTTGCCCTTTTCACAGCTGGTGTGCACTGGGTTCATTTTTCATTTTGTACTCTGTCATAACCCCTCAATATCTTTCTTGGTGAGTAACTGGCAGTTTTGATTCCCTGAAGTTAGGTTTTTTTTGTCTCAGTGTACATCACTTTGAATCTCCTTTGTCACCCCCACCTCCCATTCACACAGTTTTGATATGTTTAGGAAGTCTGCTTGGATTTTTACCATCCTCAATATATACCGTAATCTGCAAATTTCACTGCTCTCCCCAACTTTAAATCATGAGTATATGAGTTATCACATATACAGAACATTATTTTTGTACTCAACTTTATATTTGGGTTCAGGTTTTGCAGGAAATGTTTCTTAATGGCTATGAAAGAAGGTGGAACACATTGCCCACTATGCAGAGGCATTGTCACCCGAAAAGAAAAAGCACGTCCTAACAGAGCCTTAGATGTTGAAAACAACATGAAGAAATTGGTGGGGAGCTGTAGATGCTGCGACAAACAGGTATAGTAGATGTAAAATAGTGTTAAAAGTGAAACTCTGTATGCTTATCTAGAAGTAAGCCCTTTTGAAAACATGCATAGGATTACATTGAAATAATATTTATTGCAGACAGGTGGGTAGTGCACCATCATCTGCTACCACATTTTACATTATGAAGATTCTGAGAAAAAGCAGACTGACTTTGAATAACAAACAAGTGTTGCAACTAGGCACTGATAGAATGTATTCCTTCACTTTTTTTGTTGTGATTTGGGAGCACTCTAGTAAATTAAAACTGTTAATAATACTGAAGAAGACGTGGAGGTACAAGAATGGCTTGAGCAGTGACTGTAAGACTATCTTAACCAGCTTTGAATTACCTGATTGAAGCTAAAGCAATCCCCAAATATACAAAGAAGCAGCTAACCATATGTGCATTAACTTTTTATCTATCTTAAGGTCTTGGGAAGCTCAAACCATAGAATACTGTAGAGTTTTATGATCTGTCACCTGATCTGGTTGTTTAACTCCTGTGTTGAGCTCAGTAAAACAAAAATATTTATAAGGCATGTACGAAAATATGTGTTAATGCTTAGTTGAATGAGCTTTCAGTATTGCAAATCAAGGGAATTTAGAAGAAAGTTTTGTAAACTAGTTGACATGATTTTCCTCAACTAGTCACAGGAGTAATTTTTTTAGGTAACTATAGGATTGCCCATAAATGAGAGTCAACTCTAAATGAGACACAACTTTATTTACAGATAAGATTCTCGCGTATGAGACAGCACTATAAATCGTGTAAAAAGTATCAAGATGAGTATGGTGTTTCTTCTGTAATTCCAAGCTTAGACATATCTCAGGATTCAACAGGAAACAGGTAAATACCTATTTGCAAGCAGCTTTATACATTTTAATGCTTGCTTTTTAAAAAAATGTCCCAAACTATTGTATATTGCGTTCTTTAGATTTGGCATGGGGGAAGTTGTTAAACAATGTAGCTTAGAATTTATTCACAGGGTGGTTGAAGTGTGACTGTAAAGTACACTTTATTATGTTATATCCAAATGAGAACTTCCGACACAATGTTATAATTATCTTTTAGGCTTTGGAACTTAGTTCTGATTATGAAATGCCAAAAATCACTATTTAAATCAACAAAAATTACTTTGTGTATTGCAAACCTTTGTTTTGTTTGCAGTATGGGCACCAGGCTTCAGCGGCCCTTGGCATAATGGTGATACTGCCTTAAACAAAGGCAGGGCTCATTCCTGCTTTAGGTGGCAGCTACATCCTTCTCTGCTGCTTTGGTGGTCCCAGTGCCACTCACTGTCCTCCACTCAGATGCACTTCCATGGACATGCAGCAGCACTTTTGAATGGGAGCTAAGCTCAGCTTCATCCATGGTGGCCACCCAACACCTTATGCAATGTTTCTGAAGTAACTTTAAAAAAAAAATGTTTATTTAGATAAGAACATCTATAGTCCAATTCTAAACATGCATTTTTTGAAAGCAAGTCCCACTAGTATCAATGGGATTAATTTATTCATCATACTGCTTTGAATTGCAACCTCTTCTGTATTTAATTTGAAAATAAATTCTCACGCTTTGTATGAAGTTTTAGAAGTGACTCTTCTACTTCGGAAGTTGGAGAAAATTCTAATCTACATGTTCCTGAAGAAGCTACAAGGTAGAACTACCTTTGAAATCAATAACTATGTGGTTTTAGGTATTGGTGGGAAGGAGTGCCAACAAATGAAGGGAATCTTCAGTAGAAGACAAATTTCAAAACAAATATCATAGTCTAGTGGCTCTGATGTATGCTCATGCAGGGACTTTAATGTGTGGATCCCAAGCTTTGAATAAGAGATGCTTCCTTACTGATTTCAGTGTCGGGTATTAGATTACCAGGTGACAAAGTAAATAAAAAAGCTATTTCTCATTAGAACTTTATGCATGCATTGACTGCCTCATGGGGTTTGGACTGGGGCCCATTTGGCTTTCTTTATCTACCTTCAGGTCTTTTCACATATGTGTCAGGCATGGAGAATTATACTCCTGTATCAGTAACCTGAATATTTTGTATAAAAGTGGTTTTCAGCCATTGGAAACCACTAATGTGAAGGTAGCACAAAGCACATCACGCTACAGTTAAACTTCAAAACAAGGCAGAATTTTGGATTTTATCAAAATTTGAATTTTGGGTTTAAGGTATTAAAACAGATTTGTGTCAAGGTGAAGTATAAATAGGTATGTGATACTTTATAATATATTTAGGTCAGGTAAAATCAGGAAAATGGAATTTGATTTGTTTCTTAGAAAAAGATAGTCTAAAGAAAACAACTTTTTATATTTGAAGCAATGCAAAGTAATCCTGTGATTTACTGCAAAAGCCGCTGGTGATAGATGAAAGTGATCCTGTTGAAAGACTAGGTAATCTTAAGAAAACACCCCCAAAAAGCCTTAAACTGAAAAATACATAGCATGACCTCTCTTCCATTGGCTTAGTAGATATTCTGTTATTCTTTTGTTTTAAATCGCACTGTAAACTGCCCTGGAATATTAGGAACAGACTATATACAGTGGTACCTCGGGTTAAGTACTTAATTCGTTCTGGAGGTCCGTTCTTAAGCTGAAACTGTTCTTAACCTGAAGCACCACTTTAGTTAATGGGGCCTCCAGCTGCCGCCGTGCCGCTGGAGCACGATTTCCATTCTCATCCTGAAGCAAAGTTCTAAACCTAAGGTACTATTTCTGGGTTAGCGGAGTCTGTAACCTGAAGCGTCTGTAACCTGAAGTGTATTTAACCCGAGGTACCACTGTAAATACCTTAAATAAATCAGCAAGCTGCATTCAAATATGTTAAATTTTGACTTAGTGCTACATGAATTCACTACAGCAAGCCTCGATGTGTTTTGGTCTCATTTTATGCATTTCCTCCTTTTGCTGAAATTAATGGGGAAATGATTGTGGGTGACAGAGTTCCTTGAATATGTAACATGCTGTTGCAGGGATTTTCATCCATGTGTGCCTCTTTCTCATATTTGTTTTCAGTGGACAGCCTACATTCAAATGCCCTCTGTGTCAAGAAAGTAACTTTACAAGGCAGAACTTATTGGATCACTGTAATGATAGGCACCTTTATCAACTAGTTCCAGTAGTGAGTATGTGTATATAAAAAAGAAAGTTTGTGAAGATTTTATCCTAGTATGTGTGAATTAAGCGCTCTTTTTTTTTTTGGAAATTATCTTAATTCTATGACAATAGCAATATTTTCAGAAAGAATGAGCCACCCTCTTCTCCCTTCAGTGATGGATCCAACAGTTACAGCATTTTCCTCAGTTTTATACTGAATGACATTTTCCCATTTCCGATCTTTGTTTTTTTTTTTAAGTACTTAGATCTGTAATTACAAGACATGTTTTCCATTTTCAGTTTGGGATTATCATTGTTTTATTTAGTATTCAATAAGTTTTCTTAAGGGTAGCACTGTGGGTTAAACCACAGAGCCTAGGACTTGCCGATCAGAAGGTCGATGGTTCGAATCCCCTTAATGGCGTAAGCTCCCGTTGCTCGGTCCCTGCTCCTGCCAACCTAGCAGTTCAAAAGCATGTCAAAGGGCAAGTAGATAAATAGAAGAAGAAGAAGAGTTTGGATTTGATATCCCGCCTTTCACTCCCTTTAAGGAGTCTCAAAGCGGCTAACATTCTCCTTTCCCTTCCTCCCCCACAACAAACACTCTGTGAGGTGAGTGGGGCTGAGAGACTTCAGAGAAGTGTGACTGGCCCAAGGTCACCCAGCAGCTGCATGTGGAGGAGCGGAGACGCGAACCCGGTTCCCCAGATTACGTGACTACCGCTCTTAACCACTACACCACACTGGCTCTCATAGGTACCGCTCTGGCGGGAAGGTAACTGGCGTTTCCATCTGCTGCTCTGGTTTGCCAGAAGCGGCTTAGTCATGCTGGCCACATGACCCGGAAGCTGTACGCCGGCTCCCTCAGCCAATAAAGCAAGATGAGCGCTGCAACCCCAGAGTCTGTCACGACTGGACCTAATGGTCAGGGGTCCCTTTACCTTTACCTTTATGTTTTCTTAAAAGACTGCCCTTCATTCTATTTTTGCTCAATCTGTCGCACATTGCTATTAGACACATTTAAGTCCATTTGAGTTCAGTGGAAGTACTAAGCACTTAAGGAGTGCCCAGCTGGGGCAGGATGGTGCTCTGTTTTACAAGTAGTGCCCAGTATTGTTTAAATGGGAGATATTAGAGACATACATTCTTTTAAAAACTTTTTGTCTTAAGTCCCATTTTCCAAGATTTGTTTTGTAAAAAGATTGCTTAAGATTAAGGGCAGAAATAGACAAGGAGTATCTTCTTTAGAAACATAAATGTTCAGTGTCATTTCCTTTAAAGAATTTAAAGTATGTGTAGTTAACTTTTTAAGTTTAATCTCTTCTATTCACATTCCTTCCAGGAGTATCCTTTTGTTTTAAGAATGTGTCTATTTTAAGGCATTTCTACGTAGTATGACTTAGTATGATTTTCATAGAAACAAATGTTGATCTACTATCTAGTTATGTAATTTATGTGAGCAATTGTCTGCCTCTTGATTCTCTCTCTCTCTTTTAAAGATCTGTCCTATTTGTGTCTCTTTTCCATGGGGAGATCCTAACCGGGTTACTAGAGATTTTGTTGGCCATTTAAATCTAAGGCATCAGTTTGAGTATGGAGATTTTATGGTAAGAGCTTTTCTTTTGTTCTTGCCCCCTATTTAAAATGTTGACATTTTTAAATCTCTATGCTGGAAGACTAAATTAGAGCCTTATTCATCTTGGATTAATTTGGGTAAAAGCACCTTCTATATTAGATTGCCAGATTTAAATTACCTAGAAGCCTTGCTTTACCAAGTTCTACAGCTGTCCTGGTAAATTGTGAAATCTCTTTCCTAGGTAAATTTGGAGAAAAGGCTAGAAAAGCACTTAGGGGATTTTGTGCATTTAAAACACTTCTACCCTGCTTTAGCCATAAAGGTTCCAAAGTCAGTTTATACCTCAATAAACCATGCATATACTAGTCTCTACCCTGAAGCTTACAATTTAAAAGATAGGACACACAAGGACGAAGATGGGAAAGGACAGGAAAAGCAGACTTGGTCACTCTTCTCAAAAGTTACAGTTCATATAACAACCAGCTAAATTGGAAGTTGTTCAGGCAGCTTCATGGAATGACTGCTGTTGAGAGAGAACCAGCCAGTCTCAACAAACCTGATGAGAATAGATAGCCCTGCTTCTCTCCTCTCCTCTGTAGCCTGACAGCATGGCTGTGGTGATAGTGAAAGGCAGATGGTGTCTCAGCAGGTCTAGTTTCTCCCCCTGTCAAATGTCAGCTGTTTACTTATGCTGTCTGGCTAGGGAACAGTCTGGCTGGGGAACAGTCTGTGGTGCTGGGATGCCAACAGGATTTCCTGGACCTGTTACACTTTACTTAGATTGGGTCCTCTTCAATCCCCCCAGCAGTCTGTTGGAAGAATTTAGGCTTAAGTGCATATATTACCTTCACCTATATTTTACAGGGCCATTACAAAGATGAAAGGGAGGATAATATACACAACCTTGAACTCCTCACTGGAAGAGCAAGATATAAATATATATCACAGATCATGTAAACAAAAAGAAACATGCTCAAATCCAGAAAAGCCGTTCCCATCTTGCTTTAACTGCAATGTTCCATAATCTAGGGTTGCCATATGTCCAGAATTTCCTGGACATATCCAGAATACTGCAGCTGCAAGCAGTGTCTGGGTGGAAATGGGTGAAATGTCCTGGAAAATAGGAAAGGGGGGGAGGGAAATCCATTTTTTTCTCAGTAAGTAGGAGGATTCATTTATTTCACCGGAGTTATTTCTGAGTAAAACATATCAAAACCAATTCTGTTTTATATCCCCTAAAATTCTGCTGAATTAATACCAAATAACATAACTAATAATTGCTCCTTAACATTATCTCAAGTAAAAATACTGTTCCAAAATAACATTGCTTGCTTTTCCTTTAAATGTCCTGGTTAGATGTGAATCATTGCCATAACATCACTCATAATCAACATTTTGCAACCATTCATTTCTGGAAATGTGTTGGGGGAGGTTCCAGTTTTTAGTAATTTATTTTGCTGTTACTAGCATGTTAATTGCCGGAATGATAGCCTTCTTTTCTAAAGGATCACTTATATCATTTAGCAGACTATTCATATACATTTTCCCATTGTGTGCTCTTTGTTTTAGTAATTAATGCAGAGTACATGATGAACTGTAGAGTGTTATAACTTGGTCTGGGGGAAAATTCTAAACCATTTTTGTTGTTGTTTGTATTTAGAATCCTCAGCTGGATGAGGAAACTCTGTTCCAAAATGCTGTTGAGGAATCTTGTCAAGAGAACCTTTGAAATCTCTAATTTGTTCACATCATTGCTTTCTGCGAGGGGAGAAGCTGCATCAGTGGTCTCAGTGTTAATAAAAGGGAACCCTTGTATCCAGTTTAACTGTATAGCAGTATTACTTTCCCTTGAATTTATTTTAAAATGCTTTTTATTTAAACTAACAAAAAAGCATGTTATATTATAATACTTTAATATGGGGTGTTTTTTCCTCCACATAATATTAGAAATATTTCAGATATCTGGCAAAAACATTACTGTCTTTGAGATAAAGCTATTAAGAGCCATTTTGCATCATTTGTTTTGTTATTTTTAAAGAAGTGTTACACTATAGAGAAAAAAATTGCACTGGGACAAAGTATTGACATACAGATAGTAAGGCCAGGGTGGTGGTTTTTATTCTTTTTTGGATGAGTTAAATAACTTTTCTTCTATGCTTACTAAATCTATGTTAAAAGCTAAAAAAACCCAATAATTTCTAGCCCAATACTATTCTAGCCCCAGCTAGTGTTTACATAAAAGAACATGCACTCAATGCTGTCAAGAATCTCTTAAGTAGCCACAATCTGGAGGCTTCCTAGCTATGGCATACTTACTACTTGGCCATTTTCTAGACACCAGCCACTTACTTGTAAAGTAGCCTATCTTAAATTGATAGGTTTAATTTATTTTATTCAGAGTTTGGTTACTTACTGCTTTTTGGATTGTATCATTATTCACTTGAGAAAGTTTATAAAAACTTTTTCCAGTTCTTTAACAAAATTTGGGATAAAAAAGTCAGAATAATGAGCTGCAAGTATGTTGAAAATACTAACTGACTAAAGAGGTCTTTTATTGGAAGTGCTGTTTTAGGGGGAAATTGGTCTTGGGTCAATATCAACTTAATCTGATTTTAGATACGAGCTTTCTGTTAAATTATCTCCTGTACACTTGTTTCAAAGCCTAGTCCTGGAAACCATGGGAATACCTGTGCATCTTCAAAAGCCATTGTACATTTGAACACTCTAAACATGGGGTTACCACTTCATGAGTCTCAGTGCCCAAACAATCCTTGTCCAGGAAAGGGTGCAGTTGACATTCCACCCAAAGCTGATGGTAGGCTCTCTGCCATGGAGGCCACACAGGCCTCATTGGACAAAGATTGTTCCATAAATACTCCTAAACTCTCTGCATGTTCCTTTAGAGTGCAATCCAATCCAGAACAGGCAAGTCCCAAATTCTCAGGCATGGGAATTGGTCATCCAGAGCATCCTTGTCTTAGCAAAATTCAGCTTCACTTTTTTGGTCCACATCCTACGCACCCTGATTCCAGGCACTGTTTCATCTTGTGCATGCCCTCTTGACTGAGAATTAACAAAGAGCTGGGTGTCATCAGCACATTGATGCCACTGCCCCAAGTCTCCTGATGACTGCTTCTGTTGGCTTCATATAGATGTCTAATAGCAGTGGGGATAAAATAGTGTTGTGCAGTACCCCACAACTAAATCACAAGGGTACTGATACATAGTCCCTCAGTACTATTATCTGAGACTGGCCCTACAAATAGGAGTGGAACCACCATAGAGAAGTTCCTTCAACATCCAACTCACAGAAGGTACCATGGTCAGTGGTATCAAAGCTGCAGAGAGATAAGCAAGAGCAACAAAGTTTCACTCCCCATCTCTCCTCTGGGGAATATTATTCATAAGAGCAACCAAGGCTGATTTTGTGTTAAAAAACATATTGAACCCATATTGGAGTGGGGGCAGTTAATAGTTTTCTTCCAAGAGTTTCTACAGCTGCATTGCCACAATCCTGAAGCACCTTGCCCACAAAGGGTATTAGACACTGGATAGTAGTTGTGCTATTGGTATAATTAGGAATGAGCAGATTCCCTCAGTACCATGTCATTGTTGCCTCTTGTCTCTGTAGCCTAATGCAATATTAGGTTGCTTTAACAAATGCATAGTATGCAAGTCATGTGTGGTAATAGTTCTACTCTATTCTGTGCTGGTCAGGCTGCCTCTGAGGTCAGTTCTGAGTGTCTAGCACAGGTTAGTCCCCCCCCCTTTTTAAATTTTCATTTTTCACATCACACATAAAACAACATATTCACAACACACAAACCATATTGCTTAAAAATATCAACTCAGATTCTTACAGTACACTCCAAAAAAATCTTTCCACATATTACCATGCAATTTCAGTGTGTATGTGTGGGTATAAATATAATCTTGATGCATATACTCCAAAAAATGGTTGTCACACAAAGAAAAGAAAGGGGTTAGAATTCCCTTTAGTTGCATGAATCTGGCACATCAGCTTTTCATCCAGGGCTATTGTCCATGCTCGGAGCACCTATTTCCGCTGAGAGGAAGAACATTAAGAGTTATTTATGAGCGACTGGTGGAGTAGACATGGTCTTTATTACAAGTAAAGGAAGTTTAGGGGAAGGTTGTAGGTCCATTTTGTATATTAAAATCAATTCTTTAAATATCAAACCCCAAAATTGATAAACATGCCCCAAACTTAGGATCTTCCAATTCTATAGCCACTGTTTTCCTCCTGGATCTTGAATCAAAGACACCAAGACTTGGAATGCCTTATAGTATATAAGCAAGTGGCGCACTCCCAGACCAGATTTTAAATTTATCTTTGCCAAATTTTAAATTGTTAGGCATTATAGTTATTGGCAAGACCTGAAATAGTCAGAGAAACTACAGAAGGATCAACATATTCATAGCCACAATGTGGCTCAAGCAAGAAAGGTTTAGACTTTTCCAGGATTTCAGTTCCTGTCTAACTTGAGATAACAAAGACTCAAAATTTGCTTTCCTTAAAGAGTGCAAGAATTTTGATATAAATATTCCCAGATATTTCAGCTTTTGAGGACAGATTGTAAAACCCTCAATGCTTTGTATGAAAGTTTGAGACTGGTAAGACCACAAGAAACATAATTTCAGATTTGGTTTCAGAATTATTCAGTTCTTTAATAACTTCAGGTATTGCCAATTTCGGTTTTGATAACATGAAAGCTATGCCATCTGCAAAAAGGTTAGTATGCATTTTACTTTAAATTTTTTCACTTTCTATATTCACATTGTTTCTAATGACTGTTGCCAATGGTTCAATAGACAAGGCAAATAAAAGCAGAGACAAAGGACAATCTTGTTTTACTCTTTATAGAGGTTTCTGAGTTGAGACCATTACATAAGACTGTAGCAAAGGAATGTTTGTATACTTCAAAAGTCGAGTTAATAAACCACTCTCATGCTAAGTCTATACATCAGTGATTTAAAAATGACCAACTCAGCCTGTCAAAGACCTTGTAAAAATCCCATGAGATTATTGCAAGTGACTTACCTTTCTTTTTACTATAATAAATGACATTCAATAGGTGTCTTACTGGATCCACTATGCCAGCGATACAGAAAGCCTACCTGGTCTGGGGAGATAAAATTTGTAATGAACACATTTAATCTGTTTGCTAAAATGGCTGTATACAGCTTAGCTTCTTGGTATAACAGGGCTAATTGGATGCTACAATTCCTCTAGGTCAAGGTTTCTTCTAGCTTTTGGTAGTACTGTTATTTTAGATTGATGCCAGTAATACGGTGGAAGTTCTGCCAAAAGAACTTCATTAAACAACTTGGCTAGATGGGGAGACAGTTCATTTCTAAAATGTTTATAGAATGTTCCTGTAAAACTGCCAGCCTCTGGTGCTTTGTATCCTCGTAGTTTTTTAATAGCCATTTGCACTTCCTTTAATAGATTTATTCGAAGACTGCATATGATCCATTTCTAACTGTGTTAATGAAGTTTATCTAAATAGTCATTGATAGCAAACACAGACGTTGATGGTGAGCTGTGTAATTCTGAATAAAATTTATTAAATAATCCACATTTGTCTTTTTCTTTGTACTGAAAAATGCCAAAAACATCTTTTATGTGTAGCACTCTTCTATAGGCAACATTTTGTTTGTTGGTTTGTTTGTTTTTGTTTTTATTAAAGATTTTCTTGGTTTAGTACATGCCTTGTCTCTTTTTTCAGGTTATACAGTCTTTCTTGCAAATCAGTTACATTGGTTGTGATACATTAGTGTTGATACTGTATATAAGGTTGGGGAAGAAAGTGGGAGAGGGTGGGGTGGTGAGGCTTATATTCTTTTATATAGTGTACATGTGAGGTTTTGTGTCAGTGTCAACTGGGTAGGTTCTCTTTCTATTTGTTTATTACATTTCCTTGCTATTGAGAGGTATTGGGGGGCAATATTATTTCTTTGGTGGAGGATGTTACGTTACCATCTTTTTTAGTGACAGTGTATTATTGTTTTGAGTAATTTCCCCCCTGCATCTATTTGCTAATAATCTGGAGTTCTTTCCTCCATATTCATAAAAGCATTGTTTAGAGCATAAGATATTAATCATTGTTTTATTGATTTCTATAGAGTCAATTTTTGTTCTTTTTTGTTCTATGAGTTTAAGGAGTTGGTTGTTGTTTTTTTGCTCCTGCTTGTTTGTAGTGTGATGAGACGGTTGTAATGTCTTGTTCTAATTTACCAATTTTTGAGGAGGATGGGGCTGAAGGACCATGCTGGGGTAGTTTGTGCTTCCTCTCTTGAGGGTAGCTTCTACTGGGGCATGATCTGTGATTTTAATGTTACCAATGTTTGTTGTTTCTGTGTGAGCAGAATGCTGTCCAGTCTGGACATGGTGCCGGGACGTCCAGACTGGAATGTGGCTGGTGTCTCCCAGGTTCTTTTCTCCCCAGATGTCACAAAGGCCTCCGTTTTTAGCATTTTCAGTAGTTGGTCAGTGTCTCATAATTGTTTGGGGTTTCCCTCTGAGGAAGGTTGCCCAGGGGGTTGTAGGAGGTTGTAGGATGGATGTCTTTTAGGGATGCCTCTCATATTGAGGTTGAGGTCACCTCCTGGGATTGTTTACCCTTTGGAGAAGGAATTTGTTTAGTGTTTCCTGGATGAACTATAGTTGTTTCGTGTTTCGGGCATATATGGAGCCAATTGTCAGTTTAGTTTTGCCATTAGCAAAAATGAATCTACCTTTTTGTGTTTTAGCACTGTTGTGGCTTTAAAATTTAGGCCTCTCCGTGGGCCTTTCCTGAGCCAGGTGCCACCCATTGCTGACTGAACCTGGGTTAGCTCAGGCTTTTGCTTCTTTTGGGTGGGTTGTGGAAGGCAACGTGTGGTTTCACTCACCAGAACAGACACTTGTGGAACAGAAGTAGAGGTCAAAAACTTTTCTCCATAAAGGTCATACTTTTTCTCCCTGGCTTTTTGACTGCATATTTTTTCTGGAAAATGATCACTACTTAAAACATCTTTGGTTACTTTATAAAGGCAATGCTTCCAAGGGATTGAGAGGTTTGGTAACTTGACACGAGGCGGTATTCCACCAAGTTTTACTCAGAGTAGATCCATTGAAATTAATGGCCCTTAGTCATTAAGTTCAGTGGGTCTATTCTGAGTCAAACTTGTTGAGTACCACCCTTGGTTTTCTTCTGAACATCACATGTAAAAGTTTGATTCTCAGCAGTTGAATGGTACAGTATTGACTTTTCCTTTTCTAACTTCCCTAAAAATAATATGATTCAATCACTAGGGGGCACCAAGCACTTTTGAAAGACATTGCTCTAAGATACAATTAAAAAAAATATCATTCTGAAAATGTTTTCGTCCTCTACATTCATTCCACAAGTGTTTGTTCTGGTTTTGTGGTGATTTTTAATTTGCACATTTTTCAGTCAAATGTGTGTCTTGTACAGCTTGTGAATATATCTGCATGACAGTACTGCAAATGAAATGTGTTTTCCAAGAGTGTTCAGAGTATATAGAAATGAAGGAACGTTTGAAGCCCCATATACAATACCATTGATCCATCCAGCTCAATATTGTGTACTCTGACTGGGAGCAACTGCAGGATTTTCAAACAGGGAACACTCCCAGTCCTAGTGGTAGACGTTGAGGCAAAAAACATTGCTAGTTTTTTCTGTGCAGGGTAAGACTGCAGTAAACTGGATTTTAACGCATCTCTGATAAACGGAATTTCCCTTTTAGTGTTTTTAGATTTTCTTAATAACCTTTGGCATGATCATAGAAGCTGCACAAATGTTCTGCAGGAAACAGCACCATAACCAGAAACAAAATCATTGTATGTGACAGAACCGGGAAGATTCAAGGCATGCCCGTAGGCAAGCTCTCCAACCCAATGTTCTAGAAATACAACCCGCAATCACTCTATGTTGGCACATTGCAACTTACAGGCAACTTAGCAAGACTCCCGTCTTGTTCATCTTGGTAAGGCATGCTGCTATATCTGTGTCAACACAACAATATCAATAGTGTAAAGCTATGTATTGTGTTTAGACTTAAATTTTTTCTCTCTTGCACATATGTGGGTACACCACTGTGGATACATAACCAGATTGCCCCCTGGCTATTACCCCTCCCCCAGCCTTTCCAGTTTTTCAACATTGACTTGGAACTTTTTATGGGAATGAAATGGCCAGTAACCTGAGTCATTCCCATCACAACTGTTGTAACAAAAGGTTACTAGATGATGAGGGCAAGAATCAGGCTGTTATAGTGAGTATTAGCCCTTTCCCTCGCCAGTCTAATGCTAAGCACTGAGATACTCCTAGAAACTGCTCCAGAGGCGAATTTAGGGCAGCATGGCTGCTTCTGCCACACTGGGTGCCAAGCCTATGGGACGCTGCAGGGGGTTGCAACTATGACATCGTGAACTGAGCAGAGTGGAAGGTGAGAGGCGGTGTGTGTGTGTTTGTTAGGCTGAATTTTGTCCTCGCACGGCATTGCTGAAATGTGAAAGACCAAAGTCTGCCCCTGACAGCTCTGACACAGCACAGCTTTGTGAAGGGTTGGGAAGGTGTGCTTCATTGAGTCCAGGTCCCCCCACGTTCCAAGGAGCAGTGCAAAATTGCCTGTGGGAAAAGAAAGTAATGCTAAAACTTCACTTTAACCTTTTGTGCATACTACAAAGCAGCTTATATCCAAGAAAGCAGGCAATCTGCAATATATGGCAATGACTAATATAAAAAAAATGCACTGATGCAGTTTGCAGTTTTTGTATTTAATTCCATTTCATTCGACTGGTTTTATGAGCAGAAGTCTAGCTATGTGCATTAGACTGATTGCATGGATTACATGTGCCTATAATTCCATTTTCAGTTTTATGATCCCATTTACTAGTTCTCTGAATCTGGTGGCTTTCTCTTGTTAATGTGGGAGAAGTTGATTGGAGAAGGTTATTGATTGCCCTTGTAAGTTTTTCTACTGAATTATGTGGCTTCTACTGTTTAAAAAAACAATACAGGAAAAGTACAAGTTGAGAGCTGAGTGTATTTCTTTCAAAATAACCATGCTGAACTCACTTCATAACTGTTGGGAGAGAGAAGTAAAGAATGAACAACTGGCTTTTGAGTAAGGGAGAAGTACAACATACCGTAGGTAGTAAATTATTACAGTATAAGCAATAATTTCATTCATGTTATCTGCTTGGCAATTGGAATTTATTCTGTTCTTTGTGGGCTCTTTGATCTATGGATATATTTTTTAGCATTTACTTTTCTCTCTAACATAGCAGCCTGCTGCTTCATCACACATATTAAGGCTGCAATCCTATATATACACTTACCTGAGAGTAGGGATGGGGGAGTAATTTCATTCAGTTTCCATTTCAAAGCCAACCTACCCTAATTCATGCTTTCTGAAACAATATGACAACCGAAACACAAACATCCTTTGAAAGTCGCACTTTGAAAGGTCCAAAGGCTGGCATTGAAGATGTATGCCTTTGTAATGAGATGGATCCTCTTATGCTAGACATAATCTGTATTTCTCATACTTTGGATGCTGCGCCCACTTTGTTTACTCAAGAGACAAGGTAGGATTGGCAGTTTCCATTTTGCAAGTGTCAGACAGCCATAACTGCAAGGGTTCTCTTCCCTTCCTGGGAGATGTTCCAGGCTAGGGCCAAGGTGAGCTCCTCTTCTAGTCATCGGCAGGAAACAGATTTATTTCAGTGGAGTTAATGAAAAAGAGGGTCACCACTGAAAAATCTTCAAGGTTGATGAATAGTTACCCCATAACTCTATCTGGATAAGCCATCACGTAATAGTACTGATAGGGGTGGAGTCGATTGCAGTGTGATCCTGACCAAGGCGTTCCCATAACAGTAATTGAAGGGAAATGTAGGCAACACAGACAAAATCTGATGAAGAATTTTAAGATTGGCTTCTAAATAAAGATCTTCACTTCTCCAAAGATCAGCAGTACAGATCAATACCACTGGTTTGGACCTATGGAGGTCATGGATCTGATATATAGGATCCTAGAACGAGGCTGATCAAGGTAACCAAAGAGATTTTGAGGAGGGGAGGAATTAAATGTACTGTGTCCAAAATTCTGTCAGCATAAGCAATTTAGCTGCCCAAATGGAATGATCCCTGCTCTCCTTCTCTTAAATGTTCTGGGTTTCCCCCCAAACTTAAGCTGAATGTGGCTGTGCAAATAACTGAGTCTTTGTCTAGGTTCATCATGAAGATACCTCGTTTGAGGCATCGCATTTGGTTACTTCCACCATCTTTATCCAACGAGAAGTATATAAAGGTAGAAGAAGACCAATCAACAATCGTTTTATTCTGGCACTGATGTTCGATGAAAAAGTTGAAATGCCCTCTTGCTTCATTCTGTCAAAAGGTATATATCAAACACCTGCAATACAAAGGTCAAAGTTTTCATTTATGATGGCACTCTAGATATAAATGCACAAAAATTAAAAGATTACAGCTCTTACTGAAGTTGTACATCATGGGTTTGTGGCTATTTTATGTGCTGCTGAGCGGGGTTATTCTGCAGATAGTTTGCTGTCTGGTAAGACAATAAAAACCATACTTTAATTCTTAAGGACTAGAGTGAATTAGCACATTTGTATTTAATGTGCATATTTTTTAAAAATGCGAATAGTTTCTGTAAATCGGGGCCAGGGGTCATAATTATTGGGGTTGCAGTGGGGAGAGAGAGTTTAATCATTTCCTCCTTGGCTGTGGTTCTGACAAAAATCATTCTTTTGGAGTTAACTTCTGCCCAAGATTGCATGCTTCTCCCTCCCTTCACTTCTGGTGCAGCCACAAGGATGAGATCAGAAGCTTTTATTTCCAACTTACACAACAGTTTAGCATTGTGGCTTAACCTAAACTGTGGTTAATTTTATCTATGCCAGAAAAGAAGGGGGATGTGCATGAGCCTAGGGGCAGGTTACGTTGGTTCCCATCAGAGTAAATGCAGCCTCTGTCTCTGTGTGTTCTGTCCCCTATTTTAGAGTAGTTGTTTTATATATCAAAAGCTAAAACAATTTTTAAAGTTTTCAAAGTGTAATTATACAAATACAAAAAAGAACAAGAAGCTTGCATTGTTATAAGTTGTTAATGAATAAATATCTGAAATAACATTTGTACCATAGCGTTATTTCTACTTGTATTCTCTCACTTATTATAATGGTATGTGTTCTAATATAACAAACTGGCTAAACTGTATGGTCCAAGAGGCTAGTATAAACCACAGTGTTGTATCCATAGAACAACATGATAGACATACGGCACACCAGCTATTTAAATATCCTTATTATGAAGTGTGGGTAATGAATATAGTTTAATGATCCAGTATTTTCATATATGCTAGGTTATGTATAATATCCCAGTATCCTAGTGACCAATATTTAATTTTGTTTAAACACCTAATCCAGGCTCTAGTGATTTTCTTGAGCTGAGGCCTGGGAAATGATGCTGTGTCTTTTTTTGCACCTCCATATGCACACCATTCTCTTGTTTTGTACAACACTAGTTCCTCTTCCTTTCCAGTTGTGCAATTGTAGGATTATGGAAAAAGAAATTCTCTTAAACTGTTCTATGATAGAATGAGTATTAGGGATTTTAATCCCAGCTCCACGCAATTGCTAAGCACACCATCAGGAATATTATCACCACAGTTTCTAATATATAAATATACCAACAAGAGAAAGCAATGGTTAACCAATATTTTTAAAATATAGCAAGAAACGGGGTTTAGTCCCATGTCTCAGGTAGAACATGTTTTCATATATGCACAGAAAATCATATTATAGGTGTATAATATTGCAGTGAATCTGACTTTAAACTGTTGATGCAAAACTTGCCAAATGAATTTGGCTGATAAATTTGGCTGCACTTGCCATTAGGTATCACTTGTAATCTACAAAGAACAGATTGCACATCTGACTGTTTCCTCCTTTCTTTTATTCTAGCCTGTTCAAGAACTACAGGGTGAGTTCTATTTTGTATCTTACTAATTGTGACAAAATAGGGGCAACAAAAGCAGCTGCTCATGAACACAGCAGACGCAAAAGCTGATTTATAATTATGGTTAGCACATTGACATTCTGATCCTAAGTGTATTTACTTGGAAATTAAGTACCATTGAGTTGAGTGGAACTTGCCTCTGAACAAGTATGCTTCTAGAACAATACAGAGGTGAGGAGAACCAAAGGTGTGCACTGACCAGATGGAAGGTGGGGCCTGTTTTTCTTCCTCTGCCCACCCCGCACCCCAGTTCCAGGAGCTTTCCTTCTGAACAACTTTTGCCCTTCCATTTATCACCGTGGAGGGGCTACATCAGTTCCAGGTCTGGTGTGGTTTGTCCCTGGTTCCAGAGTTGTGTTGGGGGAACAGAAAGAATTAGGATCTGGCAAATCCAAAACCTCTCCTAGCATGACTTCTGCATGCTTCCTTATTGACCTCTTGACATTGGGGCTCTATTGGGGGAAAAAAACACTGGCTCTGCATCTTTCTGCAGCCTCATGGAGGAGGCTTACAAGGTCTGATCTCCCTCTCTGTGGAAGGACCTCTCTCTCTACCTGTGGAGAGGGACAGTAACAGAAAAGTATGGCCTCTAGGATGCAGGGGCATCGTGTGTGGGGAGTCTACCAGGGCAATAACCCCAGGCATATTGTTTTAGGAGGTGTTGCACATTTGGCTCCTCACACTGCCCTGTCAGCCCTGTGCTGCTTTTTGTGAGGCTAGGATCAGATCTGAATGATTCACAGGGCAAATCATGCAGATCGGATCCCAGCCTCGTACGACTGGCTGGGCAGCATGAGCAGGATGCAACAGCCATATGGCCTTCAATCCCAGTCTTGCCCTTGCTTTGCGAGGCTGGGATCAAAGGGCGCATGGCTGCTGCATCCTCCTCACGTCACCCTGCCAGCCTCGAGCTGCTTTATGAGGCTGGGATGACCCAAGGCCTGTGTTGGCCAACTGGGCTCCCCTCTGCATAGGCGGGCAGGTGGTGCAGCGCAGCCCGCTTGGCTACGGTGGTGGGTTCTGGTGGTGGCGGCAAGGACTGGGATGGCATGGTGGGCTCCGTTGACCTCTGCACCCTGGTATGCCACTGCTAGGATGCCCTGCCGGGGACTGCAGCCTGCTTGTTGTAATGGATAAAATATAATGGCCATAATTACAACTATCTCTGTTTTCTTTTTGTTTTTCAGAAAGAAATGAAGACAGTGGAATAGATCAAGATATCTTTGATATCAATGAAGGTTTTTTTCAGCCTAATGTTTTAATTATTATTGTCTTTTATAATAGTGTGTGTGTGTGATCATGGATTAAAATGCACTAACCTGCCATGCGTTTCTTTTTTAGCATTGGGACTGAACTTGTTCGAGGGTGATATCAAACTTGATGAGGTGAGTTGAAATGACAAACAGCAGTATAAATGACTGCTAACTTGGGGATGATGAGCCCATGCTTCCCTATTGTAAAAAGGTGATAAGATTTTGCCCTAGTCTGAGATCTTCCCTTGCTTCATAGCTCCTGATGAAGAAGCTCCTGGCTGTTTTTGTAATGCCCGCCTTTCACTGCAGCCCCTTTGAAGCTTCCCATCCTTCTACTCCTCACACTTTATTATTTTCGGTGCCTTGCCGATGGAGGCTGCTACACCTTTAGCATTGCACTATACCAGGCAGTTGAAAGGAAGGATGAGATGGGCATAAAGGTCACATCAGTCCAGTGGCTGGGGAAGTTGGACCTTGAGGTTGAGCCAGGAGCTTCCTCCTCCATGTGATGCCTAAGGCTATAGGAGCTCCATCAGAGTGAGGAGCTATTAACCCTGTTTATTAGCTATAAATGTTTTCTTTATGAAGCTATAACTGGAAGTGTCTGGAGAGGAATTAATATAGAATGTCTGAGATAATAAAAGAGGAGAGAGTACTGTAAAAATGTGGAAGCATGACACAGAATATAATCAATTCAGCCATTAGGTTACCATTATTAGCATTTTAATTTCCCTCGCATTGAGATAGATGCCAGTACAACGCTGAAAGCAAAAATGCTAACCCTGTGCATATCACAGTTCATGGGAGAGGTTTACAGTACATCTTATAGTACGTGTGTGTGTGTGTGTCATTTACAACCTGTACATCTCATCCAATCTTATGCTGATAGTTCAATTCAATTCAATGATTAGACCACTGTATTTAACAGACTTGTATGGTCAGAAGATTCCAAAGAAAGTTATAACCCTGTACTTAAGTGTCATGGAAAGTTAGGATGCAGCAGATTAAATTGTGGTTCCATTGTTGATTTTTGCCCAGGCAGACATACCACTGCCTCAGTGTTTCAGGGAAGGCCGTATAAACAAACACCCATGCCTTTTCTTAATGGTCTTCTGTCTCTGGCTGGAGTTAGTTAGCAATGCTCCCTGGAGTCTATGTTGCAACTACAAGTGGATACAGGCCCCCCCCCCCCATTCCAGCTATTACTTCTAAAAATGAATCCTGTGCAGCATGCGAGATAAGACCTGCCTGCCTATTCCACCAACTTGGGCAAGAGCTATGATTTAAACATACTATCTTTTTCTTTCATTGTTTGGAATTCTGTGTTCTTTGTGTTAATAAATCTAAGTTTTTTTATTAGCTAACTGGTATGATCCGGTCCAAGAGAATTTAGAATGTTTCTTACTCCCTGTGATTACTTTGGTACCCTTCCAAGTAAACAGCAAGTACTGACGACCCTCCAGGGGAATTTGATGCAGGGATACTAGAAGATGGCAGTGACTTGGTGCCCCAGTTAAATCTTACACCTCCTTTGTAATACTTAATAGCCCTACTGCTCTGACAACTTAGCCTGTGGCAGCAGCTGTTGACTCTTTGTAGGGTGAATCCCAGAGAAAAACTGGAGCGATGAAACCCCCATTTAATTTGGCATATCAAGAATATCAAGTGTGGGATGTGAGGTTAAGGGCCTTCCAAAAGACCTCTGGGATGCCACAATCAAGCTTCTAAAGAAACTGATTTCATGCCTATGACTAATACACTATTTCAAGGATTGCCAGTGAGAAACCATGTGAGCTTTGCCCTTGACTACTTGAGTAAGATCAGGTGTTTTTTACTGCAACAGAAATTGCACCATGCGGAAGGCACACATTTTAATACCTTTTCGTAATAGCTATAAGGAACATGAAGGTAGTGTGTGTTTTCACTTGAGTGCGCAACTTTCTGAAATGTTGCATCCAGTGCTTGAGTCTTGAGTCTACATTTGTAAAGAAATCCCAGGGGTGCACAGAATATTCAGTCTTGCATATAGCTGCAACTCTACGACACTGAGGCACTTCCAGCAGACCAGCCCCAATTATCCAACCCCAGTGTGCAAGAACAATGAGGAACTGGATACACCACACTGCAGGTGCCTAAAGAGCAAAACTCTGAACTCAGAGGAGTCACGGTGCCAACTCTTGTGCTTTCTTTCTCTGAATTTCTTGTATTTGCCTTCCTTTTCAGAGACCAGAACGTAACTCCATTATTGGCAATGAATATCGATGGCCTCACACCATTCCATATGTCCTTGAGGACAGCCTAGGTACGGCAGTTAATTTCTTAAGATCACTTGTTGTAGAAGCAACCTCCAGTATGAACATTTGTTCTTTTCTTCAGTATTAATTTTGGTGGTATATTTGCCAAGATTTGGGGTAAAAGGCTTACTTCATAAGAACAAATGGGATATAATTTCTTAAACTTTGATTTTTACCAACAATTTTAAAAAGTATATTACAAAACCTACCTTTCAATACAGCAATATGGAGAAAAATAAACTTCAGCATTTGATAAAAATGCAAGCTCAACTTGTAAATAAAACCAGCTAGGCCTGTATGTGGAAGGTAACAGCGCTATCCAGGAATTCCCAAAAGTTGTAAAGGATACATCTGGTTTAGTCAAATCTTGGACAGATATGATATACAGTGGTACCTCTGGTTACAAACTTAATTCATTCTGGAGGTCCGTTCTTAACCTGAAACTGTTCTTAACCTGAGGTACCACTTTAGCTAATGGGGCCTCCCGCTGCCGCCGCCGCGCAATTTCTGTTCTCATCCTGAGGTAAGGTTCTTAACCCAAGGTACTACTTACGGGTTAGCTGTAACCCGAAGTGTTTGTAACCCGAGGTGTTTGTAACCCGAGGTACCACTGTATCTTTCATTATAAGCAATGTGCCATGATTCAGCAAAGCAGTTATGAGTTTTCTATCAGATTTTTATGGGCTGTCAGAAGAGATGACTCCTCCAGATTCTCTTTTCTTATAGCCTGGAGGAGGACCAAGACAGGACAATGCATACTTGAAACAGAGACTTGCAAAGGCATAGAAACACAAATAGTTGAAATTGGGCTCTGTAAGCATCTTAGGTTCTGGCCAGGACCCTAGAGGTCTGATGCGCAAGCAGTGGGTTGGGTTGACTGCTTGGATGTTTAAGCTATGCCTCATTAAGCTCAGCCTGTATACAAACAGGGGTATAAATATTACACTCCAATATTATGACTCACCAGTAAGCTTCTAGTGACCTCCTTCTAAAAGAAACCAAGCCTTGATAAAAGTTGCCGTGTCTTAGCTGCTCAGAGATTTGGGGTGAGGGTAGCAATGCAAAGAAATAGAGGCAAAAGATTGCCCAAGTTCCAAATTTACAATAAACTCCACTTACACTGCCTGTAGTAATAAAGTAATTATGTCATTATCTTGCACCTTCTCTCAGATTCAAAAGTGCCAATTTGGGATTAACAGTGAAGATCTGGTTGCTTATCACTTTATAAGATGCTGCAGCTAGATTGGTGACCAGAGCCAGTTACAGGAAGAACAGAAACTCAGTGTTAAAACAGCTCTACTGGATCCCAGTACATTTCAGAGTACAATGGCTTGGAAAATAGAACTAGTTGCTTAGCTTGAAGGTTTGTAGCAAATCAACAGTCCAAGGAAGCAAAAGAGAAATTTGTAGAGCAAATTGGGTTACTTCTAAAATAGTTATTTATAGTCCACTTTCCTATGCTAAAGGCATACTTGAAAAGGCTTTAATAATTCTCCCAACAATTTAAATTATATTAGTCTACCAAATTTATACTCATTAGCACTAATAGCAGAGATTCCAGTTGCTATGTGGAGGGTTAGCTGAAAGGGCATTCCTTTAGGTGAGCGATAACCAATTCTTTGTTTTTTCTTCCAGATATGAATGCAAAGGGGCTGATCCTCAGTGCATTTGAACAGTATCGCCTAAAATCCTGTATTGATTTCAAACCCTGGGAAGGCGAAGCAAATTACATATCTGTCTTCAAAGGTAGTGGGTAAGAGAAATCATCCTTTTAAGTAATGTTTCTTTCTTTTTCATAGTCTCTGTACAGTCTCACATATGAGATCTGTGCCTGTCAGTGGAGGCTAGCTCATTAGGGCAAATGGGGCACTGCCCCACCACCTCCAATCGCCTCTCAGTTGGCCCTCACCCACCTTCTTACGTAGATCAGGCCAGGGGATGGAACAGCTTGTCAGCTTCCTCAGTTACACTGTTGCCCTTGTAGAATTCAACAGATAGGAGGAGGATGGGGGCAAAACTAACAATAGTTGGTTTTGCCTCTCAATGGCTCTGGTTCTTTCTGTATGAATTTGTGATCTGTAAGCATGGCATTCTTTTTAGTAAATGTTTTGTGATTAAAGCACATGTCACAAATGTGATGAACCTAGGAAGCTGCCTTATACCAACTAGTCTAGGCTTTGTTTGTCTAGCTCAGTGTTGTCTACAATGACAGCTAGTGGTTTTCCAGGGACTCAGAATGGAATTTTCCCCATCCTTCCCTGGAGATGCCAGGGATTGTACTTGCGACCTTCTGCATGCAAAGCAGTTGTTCCACCACTGAACTTTCTTTACACATTTGTACTCTGATCATTATTTTAACCAACATTTTGACTTGCAGTAGCATCACAAAACCCTTATACAGTGGTACCTCGGGTTACATACGCTTCAGGTTACAGACTCCGCTAACCCAGAAATAGTGCTTCAGGTTAAGAACTTTGCTTCAGGATCAGAACAGAAATCGGGCTCTGGCAGAGCGGCGGCAGCAGGAGGCCCCATTAGCTGAAGTGGTGCTTCAGGTTAAGAACAGTTTCAGGTTAAGAACGGACCTCCAGAACGAATTAAGTACTTAACCTGAGGTACCACTGTAATGCCAGGATTTTCTGGCCTAGTCAAATCCACCCTTACTTATCCTATTTTCTCCAAGACTCTATAGGTGCTGCATTTGACTCGAGTTTCTAAAACTTTGCTCATCTATAGAGATGTTTGTCAGGTTGAGCCACAACTCTGAGTTTATGAGCCTGAACGTTGGTGCAACATTAATTCTTTGTGGCATTGTGCTGATAAGAGTATTTTGTACATCCCATTCAAAGTAGTTATATGGTTGCCTCCAGACTGTCAATATTTAGTGGTAGGGATTCAAGCGCATACTGGAAATTTAGGATTGCCCAATTCAAGGGGATTTATGCAGCAAGCCCAGTTAGAAAAAACAACAAGTTATTTTGTGTGATGGGAAAATGCACTGAAAAGTGAGATGAACAAATGAATAACTGGAAGATGGTATAACCTCCCTGCAAGCAAAGCAGAAGGAATACCCAATTAAGGACAGTCATAGTATAACCTCTGTGTAAGCAAGAAAATTAGGTTGAATGCTCAATAAACAGGTCACCTGGAGTTGTCTGTGATTTATACTGCAAACCTTAGGCTTGGATTACATTAAAGGATAAACGTAGGGAACCAATGAAGAAATCGGTGTTGAGTCAGGGCAGCTCTTAAGTCTCAGTATGTTTCTTTCTTCTGCTGGAATCATATTTACTTTAACATTTGAGAGGCTGCTTATTCATCTTGTCTGCTCTTGGAATTTGTCTTCCTTTCAAGCAGAAGTTCCTTGTCATCGCTCAGAATGCTGAACAAAAGTAGACTGTTTTATAGATTTATAAATAACATTTATCCAGAATTCTGTTTTCTACGAAGTGCTGTATGGCACTTTTTATGGTGGCTTGTTAGCAACAGTGATAAACTGGTGATAAAAGTTATTTACCCAACCAATATGAATTTATAGTCTGCAGGAATGGCTGCATGAAATACTTTTAAAAAACACCCCGATTCCACTCTTATTGCCTTGCAAAATCACAGTTTTCAATGCTCATTTGTTAAAGAACTGTTTGACCAATCAAAGGTGATAAACTGTTTAAGATTTGGCTGAACTTCAAACATTAATTTTTTTTCAATTGTGAAAAGCAATAAAACATGTATTTCAGTTTGGGCCTTGAGTTCAAAGTTCAGAGTTTGTCAGATTCTGAGAACTGAATCAGCTGAGATAAAAGATCATGAACTTCCTGTAAGTTTTTCTGAAAGGTCATTGCAGGATATGGAGGCTGGTCTTTTGGCTATTGTTTTGAAGCTCAAATAAAGTCAGGAGCTAATTTTACAAAATTCATAAGCAAGGAGTTAATATTAATTAATGTGATGTGATGTTTAGCTCATCTCAGTGTTCATCTTTTAGTTGAGTGTGGAAGGATTTATTTGTGGGGGTGGGTAAATTTTCCTTGTTTATATCAGTGGTGGATGTATACTTTGAATATCTTTTTTGTTTCTATGGTTTTGTTATTTTAATTGTATTTTTCTATTTTAAAATTTGTAAGTCGCTGAGAGAATGTCAATTGGTGTATTCAGTTCCTTAACTCCAAAAGGCTGCTGTTCTCCTTTCATCCATGTCTGCATTGTTTTGCATAGTCAGGGCTAAACAGAATAAGTGGCTGGGTGGAGGCTACTTAAAATTCCTCCTACCATCGATGGCCCACACAGCCTGCAAGTTATGAGAAGCAGCTTGCCTGGTGGATTGAGTAATGTTCCCTGTGTCTCTAAAAACCATGGTTTTTGCTGAAGGACATTGCCGGATCCATACTGATCTATTTAAACCGTCTGTCTGCCTTGGCTCTCTGTGAGAGAAACAAAGGCTGGAGAACAGCATTCCTATTTGCTCACTGATCTATATGGTGGTTGATCCTCATGGTAATTCATTTGTGTGTATTCTGGGTTTTGGATCCACTCACATTTCTGAATTGCATAGTAAAACTGAAGATGCTATACAGCAGACATGCATAGTTAGTTGCCATGTGTGCTTACTGTGTGGCTGCTTGGTCATATGGAACACTCCTAAAAGTGACCATGTGTTTACTTTCAACATCCTGTTCCATCCCAGAGCCTTTCTGCACATAATTCAAAGGGCATTCTGGCTGTATTGTAGGCATTCTGCAGATGCTGAGTTGATTTTAATGCTACTCTTATGCAGACTAGACCCACTGAAATTAATGGGTTGGGCACAACCCAGTGAATCTGGCTTATATGTCAGAAGTCAGTATTCCCTGGTACCTGCTTGAGCCATATCTTTAGTTGCTTCGCCACTCTCAACTCCTGAAGTCTGCTTCTCTTTGCTGCCATGGCCTGTTCTTCTGCCCAGAGATAGGAGCAAGAGGACCCCAGTTTGCCTTCTTCCTCTACAGATGGCCATGCAGATTAAGCCCAGAGGAAGAAGACAAGTGAATGGGCAGCAGTGACTGTGGCAAAGAGGAGAAGGGCTCGTTTCAGGAGGAGGCACTGAAGACATTTTGTTTAAGGCCTTCCCAAAACCTGGAGCTGGCAAATCACTGAATGAATAAAGTTTCAAGACATACAATATTGTTAAACACACCCCAATTTCCAAGTTACGAAAGATGTAAGGGGTGCCAGCACACACTTCAGGTTTGGTTTCACTGGAATATCTTTGTGGTGGTGTTATTCACACATACAGCAGCTAAGCATAAAATGAAAGGGCTCACAACATTAGCACCTCAGCATATTTTGATTTTGCACCCGTTTCTATATGCTTTCAGCACAGAGAACAAGTCAAGCCTCTTCCTAAGTCTAGCTCACTCTGAGACAAGACTGGTTCTCTTAGACCCACCAATCATCACCGCATCTCCAGGCATTGGGGGTGGGGGGCTGTTCCCCTCTAGAAACATCACTAGCCAGTCATTTCAACAGCAACACATTTATACTTGACCAACTCTTTAGTTGTGCAAAGAGATAACTTAACAGACTTGGCTAGCCCCATTCACTTAATAAAGGAACTGGTTCGACCATTTCAGTCAGTCCTTCTGCTATAGAATCACATCTTACAGATGTAAAACCACAGGTCTTGAGGTGTCCTAAATATGACATCTAGACCAAACCTCCAGTTCTATAACCATATAAAATTCATAAGAGGCTTTTCACACCAAAGCTTTACTGGATACATAGTCATAAACAAAGACATGTACACTGCTTAAGGCCTTACAATGCAGATGGGAATTTATGCCATCACCATTCACGCCTTGTAGAGCAAACGGAAGGTGTTTCAGATCTCTCTCTAAACTGTCTAAGTACAGGTGTGCATCTCCTTTGGTTTGTATGCACAGCACCCAATCCAGCATGGGAATCTGGGCAGAAGCAATGTCTCTGCAAGTTCTGCCTTGCAGAATTAGTGTGACCAAGTGAAAAGGGTTTCCTCTGAGTGAACCCTTTGATGGATAATTAGACTAGGGCAAGATTGTATACAGCACATATTTTGAACATTCTTGCATTTTTTGTCAGTTGCTGGTCCTTTGTGGGAAACCACCGAAAAGGGAGGCAAGAACTCTCCATAGGAGCCAACTGTGACAGGATTGGGACGATTGAGCATGAATTCCTTCATGCATTGGGATTCTGGCATGAACAGTCACGATCTGATCGAGATGATTATGTCACAATAATGCGAGACAGAATTCAAGAGGGTAAGCTAATTTACCTTCCTTTTAATTTAAATCCATTGATAGATTTCATCTGTACAGCTTCTCATTCAACCTGAATCTCATTAAAGCTTTCTGACTTGGATGGCAATGTCTAAAATGTGATGCATTGTTATATACTCTCTGCTCCTCCAAGCAATTCAAGGGGCAGTGCTGCCAGGTTTAGGTTTCCCTTTGGGTGACGGCACACACACTTGTGGCACCTTTAGAATATTTGCTTTGCCTCTCAATATGTGAGCAGAGCATGAGTGAAGGTAAACAGGACTCTTCTACAGTGATCTCCCCCCAATTGCATCTTGATCTACTTCCAGGCTGCACCTCCAATTTCACCATGCTCCAGCTTGAAACTCCCCTTTCTCTTTAAAACAGGAAACTTCTGTTTCTTTGTACATGTACCTTACATCTGCCCCCTCTCCTTTTACCAAGAAGCTTGACTTATCTGGAATTCTGTGTATGCCTGCTGCATCGAGTCTCTCTCATTTCTTTCTGCTTGCAAAGCATTGTAAATTGGGAACTACTATAATAAATAAATACTCTGTGGTTCTGTATGATATACTTGGAATTCAAAGAAGAAGCGATGGGACAGCAGGCTAAGCACATAAATTATAAATTTGTTACATTGCAAAGGGAGAGATATTGAAGAGTGTGCTTATCTGTCACCTAAACCAGTAGGACTGAAAAGGGCTTCGCTTTGGCTGGATTGTGATCTGTATAAGTCACCGTGGTAAGTTCTTCTGCTTCTTTCAGGTAAGGAAGGAAACTTCAACAAATCTGATGATAAAATATCTGACTTCCTTAATGTCCCATATGACTATAACTCTGTAATGCACTACAGTAAAAATGCCTTCAGGAAAGGAACAGAACCAACAATAGTAACAAATATACCAGCCTTCATTGATGTGATTGGACAGCGCATGGATTTCAGTGAATATGATATCCAGAAGCTGAGTCGACTCTACAACTGCAGTAAGTGTTTGAAATCCCATCATATCTTTTCAGCCTCCTTTGGCCATCTGTCATGGATGCTTTAGCTGAGATTCCTGCATTGCAGTGGGTTGGACTAGATGACCCTCAGGGTACCTTCCAACTCTACAATTCTATGATTTGTTTGCTTAGGTTTCATTTCTGAACTTTACTTTGGGATGAATTCAGTGTTGCCCTCTTCTGATTGTTCCATCTGGCAGCCAGAATTGCTGGTGGAGCAATCTCTCCTCTCCTCCCAACCCTCCCCCTGAGCCAATTTTGGGGGCACACAAGGGGAGGAGAGGGGCAAGAGTCCTCTGGTGCTAGCAGAAGTGCTTGCACAGGCTTCCACTAGCAGTGCCTGTTAGTTAAATCTGGTCCTTTGCCTGGGAATACAGTAGCTTTATAGTTGCAAATAAATCCCCCCCCCCAGCATCTGAGACAGGGGTGAGGAACCTCCAGCCCAAGGACCTAATTAGGCCCAGCACATGGTCCCCATTGGGTTTCCAGTGCCATTTCCCCCCAAAGCACACCCACCTGTCCCACACCTGACATAATTTGTGATGTCAGGTTTGAGGAGGTGGAGAAGTAGCTGCCAGAAAACAAATGGGTGCCTTAGCTAACTTGCTGTTAGCACTTACCAGCTCAGAAGCACAAACTGATTCCAGCTGGCTTCCTGTAAGGGCTGTAGATTGTATTGTATTGTATTGATCTTTATTACGGCCATTGGCCCATCACACGACAGTTTCCCATACCAACATAATGTACTTAAACCTCCAAATTTAAAACCGCCAAAAACTTACAAACAGCAGACAAGAAACAAAGCAAAACAAAAAACAAGGACCAACATCATACATTACAATAAATTTGTAACATAAATATCGCCCTCTGCTTATAAATTAGTAAAAGACATCCATGGTGATATCACCTAAATACAACCTAAAACATCGATCATAGTTTAAAGGGATTATCCGAGCTGCACAGGAGTCCGTTTCTCTTCTTTAGGGATAGGACGCTGATCAAGAATCTGGCAACCATGAGTGATCTTAGGGGGTCATCACCATTTAATAGATATCTCAGTTTGGCTTCATTTGTATCATCGGCAATTCCCTTTAGATATTGAGCGAGAAACTTGCTCCTGGCCGATGAGTGAAGAGCACAGTCAAGAATTATGTGATGCAACGATTCCGGTGCCCCACAATTACAATCACATAAGAGCGATATCTGTCCATTGGAGAATCTATTTCTCAGCACGTTCGATGGGAAGGTGTTGAATCTTGCCTTTACAAAGGCATATCTATGAGCCGAAGAAGTCAAGGAATTCAAATAGTTTGGGAGCCTTAAGAGGGGTAATAAACCAAGGTTTAGAGGTGAGCAGGTACCATTGCCGAAGATCATTTTCTGCTGCAAGTCCATCTCCTCTAGTTTACAGGTTACTGTTCTTTTAGCTGGAACTATATCCTGCTCTAGTAATTTGGATGGGGAGATTCCCATTGCCGTGATTTTCAGTTGTAAATTTTTTACCCATGGGCTCTGGAAATCATCTCTCCACATACATTGTATCAAGTACAAGTTTGGGAGACTGTGCCATAGAGATAGCCAGTGACAAAGTATGTGCTTCCACAGAGCGTTTTCCAGGGATACAATATTAAGTTCTATGCGTAGCGCTGAATTACTTACACAGTTGGGCAGTTTCAATATCCCTCTTAAAAACTGATTTTGAATAACCTCTAAGTGAGATAAGTTGACAAAAGTCCCCCAAATTGAGATGGCATAAGCAATTGTCGGGATCACCTTGGCCTTGAAGACCTTCAGCGCCGATGGGATATGAAGGGCCCCATCGGTGAAGAAAAATCGCAAGATCGCCAAGGAGATAGCTTTGGCTCTGTTTGTAACATAGGTTACATGGGCCTTCCATCTAAGGTTATGTTGTAACCAAACTCCCAAGTATTGGAATCTATAGACTTGTTCGATGACTCTCCCGTCAATTCTCCAATTATGGAGTTTCCGGCTCTTTGAGAAAACTAGGACTTTAGATTTTCCATAATTAATTGTAAGGGAATTTGCATTACAATATGATCCAAAAACTTTTAAGGCCCTCATAAGACCTACTCTAGAAAAAGAAAGGATGACTGCGTCATCCGCATATAGTAACAAAGGGCAGCGATAAAGTGCTAGGCGTGGTGCGTGAATCTTTTCTTGAGCCTCTATTAGGGGAGTCCTCATGTCGCTTATGAACAAATTGAACAGGAATGGAGCCAATATACAACCCTGTCGGACACCTCTGTTAATGGGAATTGAATTGGTGAGATCACCCTCAGGGGTGAGTCTCACTCTAGCCGCTGAGTTCTCATGGAGTTTGATTATTAGCCAGAGAAGCCTTCTGTCGATGCCCCAGCGGGTGAGTTTTTCCCAGAGGATGCTCCTGGAGATACTATCGAATGCTGCCTTTAGGTCAATGAATGCCACACAGAGTTGGCCACCCTTTGGGGTGGAATATTTCCAGGCAAGATGCTGTAAAATTAGAATATGATTAATTGTTGACTGTTTTGGGCGGAATCCAGCTTGTTCGGGCCCAATTAATTTTTTCTCTTCGGCCCATTGAATAAGTCTGTTCAACAGGAAGCGGGCATACAGTTTCCCCACTATTGAGAGCAGACTGATATTTCTGTAATTCCCGGGGTCATGGGGCTGTAGATTGGCGGTTATGGCAAGGTGGCTGGGATTGACTGTACTCTTAGTCAGGAACTCTCTAGGGCAAGCAATGCCTACCCCTAGCAGACTGCCTGTATATGCCACTCGGCTGATTGGTGCTTACAGCAAGCTGGCTGGGACCTGCACTTACAGCAGACCCTAGAGTGGGATGTACTGTAAGCATAAGTTTCCCTGTGCTTTGGTGGTTTGAATTGAAACCAGCGCTGCAAAGGATCATCACACCCTCAAAGGATTGTTTGTTTGGGGTTGTCTGATGTGACTGAGGCTGATATAAGGTTGTCATGCTTCTGGACTTTCCTGGACACTGTCAGCAGCAGTGTCCGGGTGGTGCTCATGTTGGCTGTGCCGTTTTTGCATTTATTAAAGCGATTTTGCCCAAAAAGCTCAACAACTTTGGGCAAAACTAAAAAAAAAAAGTTCAACAACTTTTCACTGTTTGAAATATGGCAACCGTAGCTGATAGGAATTCTAGTGCAACAATAACTGAAAGGTGCTGCACTGACTACACCTGACCCAGATGGACCAATGGTCTGATTCTGCATGAAGCAGCTGCTTCCTCAGGTAGGATGCTAAACAAAGGAAGTAAAAAAAAATTAAGGCTGAAAAAGCAGTATAAGTGGCCTGATGGTCATTATATGGTCAGTTGATTTTACTTACATCCAATTCAGTTAGGAATGTGGTCCACTAAAACACATGCCATAATACAGGTGTAAGTCTTTAAGGTGACCACCCGACTCATATATATATCCTAAATTGCTGATCATGCAAAATCTGCCCTTTAAAGGTCATTTTGATTTTCCTAATAGTGAAAGAAGGATACTGCTCATTCTATAAAACAAGTAAGCCAGCTTATTTATTTTCTTCTAAAATGAAACTCATTTACTTCTACTTGAAGTGGTTTATGGATTCAGCTAATAGCACCGATTGATCATAGAGTGACTGAGGCTGTGTTCACACTTTCAGTTACCGTGCACTCATTGCATGTGTAGTACTGGGTTTTTAATCCGTGTTCACATGACAACATGCAAAATGCGTATATATCCTGTTCTTTGTTATAAAATACTACCGTTTGATGTGTTATTTCCCAAACCAGCAATTAGAGTCCTCAAACCATTCCTAATTTATCTCTAGCCAAGGTGTGAACACCTTTGCATACTATAAAGGCACCCCTGCCTGTCAACACCTCTCCCCCAACAAATGTGAATCAGATACTAAAGAAGCCATGCTGTTGTGAACAGCACACTGAAATGCACAGAATAACAGAAACTTCTCTGTCATGTGAACCCACCTTGAGTTAGAACAGAGTTTGGTTCTTTTGACATTGTGGTTTTTCTAACTAAGTGAGATATGAGAAGATCTGTAATTGGATTTCCCACTTAAAAAAAAAAAAGTTTAACAGCAGTTGCCAGGTGAAGGTTGAGAATTGTATGGAACAATGGTCCTAGGGGAGATTAACCTTTCTCTCATGCCATTCATGCCAAAACTGTTTGTCTACTAGAGGTAAAACAATACCAGACAGACATGTTTCCTCCCACAAGGCAGCTAGCAGCTGGTGGGGAAATAGATTAGGAAAAAAGTGAGATGGAAAAGGGTTTAGCCATCTCACCTGCAGGCTCTTTGACTCTTAGACTGTTTACTTCGCCACTGTTTACAGCAGCTTTTGTATTTTAAAAGTACAAATGAGTCACAGATCTCCTGATGGCATATCTAGTTGGGTCCAAACTATTCCCTGATGCAGTTGATTGAATAGTCCCACTAAAGTAAACAAACACTGTATCTGCTCTGGTTTTTTTTTAATGCTGGTAGCTTCATCTTTAAGCTTTATGGAGACGTGCAGTTTTGAATTTGAAAACGTGTGTGGCATGATTCAAAGTACAGAAGATAATGCTGACTGGCAGCGCATAACCCAGGTTCCTAGTGGACCACAAACAGATCACACCTATGTTGGAATCTGCCAAGGTAATGTACAGCAATTATTCTTATCTCTTAGATAAGTATTTTCTGTGGATGTATCTGATCTTCATAACATCACTAACTTGCTGATAAATTGCTATTGCGTTGTTAACCAAGCCTGTTAGATAATCAGAATGTTTACCATATTATTTCAAGTCGTATCTCTATACATGTCTGCAACCTACTTTTCCATGTTAAGGGAATTAATTTGTTTTTGGAACTTGAATGACATAATTTGGTTCAAATCTGCTGGGGGAGCCATTTTCCACTATGACCTTGGTTCTTGTGGGAAGACAGGATGTTGCCCCTTCCGTAGAGCTGTTCCATAAACTAGAATGTTTACCAAAATACGCTGGAGAACAACATGCATAAATGTGGGTTGAAGCCTGGATAGTGAAGTGCCCTCATAAGATACACAGGGGAGCAACAGAGGCAAGACTAGAGTTTTTCAAGAATTGGGGATTTATTTTTTAAAGTATTTGAAAATGGTAATTTAATTCTGAAAGTTGTTCTGGAGGAGAAGTGTGTGTGAAACAATGGCAGGCCAAGGAAGTTGCACAGTGATGTTTCATTTTGCATGGGAGGAGAATGGAAAAGTAGAAGTTGGAAAATTGATAAGAAGAAGGCAGCAAGATGAAGAGGGAGTTCTTTCCTTCCTGTCCTAACTACAGGAAGGAGAAGTGGGGAATGTTTAGCATAAATCCAGAAAGAAGACTGAAAAAGACTTGCCTCTTTCCAGCAAGACTTTGCTAGGCAGAGTCTGATGGAACTGGGAGTGCAGAAAAAGAGCACACAAAGCAGGAATTTGTGCTTCTGCACTTACCACACAAAAATCAGCTACAGTTCAAAGGTGCAAGAACAGACACCCAAGTAGAAACTCTAAAACTTAGCCAGTATGTCTGCCAGCAAAACACACACAGACACACCTGTACAGGGCTCAGGAGACTCACTAAGTTCTGGGTTTCTAAGGTAACAAAGGAAGTGGATCTGTGCGAGATGGCAAATGGGTGGGGCATATCCCCCAAGTCGCAGCTGGTTAGAAAGACAAAACCAGAGTTGAGAGTAGAGTGATGTGAGCTGGAAGCAAACCAGCAAGCTGAGAAGACAGAGAGAGACAGCAATGTTTGATTCCTGTTTGAATCCAAGGCTGCAGCTATGGGGGAAGCAAGGCCCTCTTGTGGTGTTAATCCTGTGAACCCCTCCATTGTAGGCTCAGGTTGCATATATGTGTAAATAAGCCATATATCATAAAGACACCAGAGTCTCCATTGTGCCACATTCTGAAGGAAACACGAACCCTAAGTGCCAGGAACCCTGGAATCTCGCACTGCTCAGAGATTGGGGTGATGTGCATCCGTGCTTTCTCTAAAGCACACTCAAAATTTTAGGGTTCACTGTAGCCAATCACTAGATGGTGAAATGTTGCTTTGACTGAGGGACATTAAGCACCAACAGTTCCAGGGGGTTCCATGCCAGTGTCTGGAGGGTGAAGAAGTTCTAAAAGTTTCCCTCCTCTCTCTCTTTCTCCTTGACAGAGACTGGCTACTTTATGCATTTTAACACCAGTGCTGGAAGTGTGTCAGAACGAGCGGTTTTAGAGAGCCGATTTCTATATCCCAAAAGAGGTTTCCAGTGCCTACAATTCTATTATTACAACAGTGGAAGTGAAAGTGATCAGCTGAACATTTTAGTCAAGGAATACACTGATGCAAGCCCCAATGGTACCCAAAGGCTTGTGAAAACGATACAAGGTATGAAAGCATTATTTTTAATATGTATATGCTCCTCTTCTAGTTAACACTGGGGTAATAAATCTGTGCCTGCTCTGTATCACTTTAGACTGCAGGTGGGGGCTCAAATTATTGCATGCTCCTCCATTAAAAAATAACAAAAAGTTCCTCTGTATAGAAGGCTAGTGTGTCAGAGAGAAGATTAAGCCACATTCCTCACCCCATAACATCAAGTTTTTGATGTGGAGGGTTTTTTTTTAAAATGGAGATCAATTAAAAAATGTAGAGTTTGAAGCTGTATAGTCCAGACACCAGTTTACTATGCTGGTGAGGACTAGGCTAGAGTTTAATATTTCACATTTGACAAGAAAAGTTCTGAGACCACAAGTATTTTATTCTTTGGTTTGGGTTCTCCGTAGTGTTTTTAATGGATTTCTCTTGCCCCAGCCCCACAAAAAGGAGGCCCGTATTGATCCATGGAAGTCTTGATCTGAAATTATAATTGGACACTGTAGTGATGGACTTTTAAATTGTATTTTGAGCCTAAACTGTTAAATATATTAATTAAAAAACCAGTAGATTGAGATCTGGCCAGCAGATGGTAGGGAGTCTAGCCATCTGTGAAGTAATGTTTCCTGTGATCCACCACAGTCAGGAGACATGCTACTGTAGTCTGTGTCAGGGGAAGCACTGGAAAGTCTTTAAGGATAGGTCCTGCATAAACCTCATGTACACAAATATGAATGACTAAATGAACTGTTCAACATTTAACTCCTTTTAAATTTCACTGGGAATGTGAAAATCTGTTTGTGTGACATTGAAATATGTTGTCAATATAATGCACCTCATTATTCTTTTCCAGGTTCACCTGCAGGCTACTGGGAGTTACACCATGTGTCTTTAAATGTTGCAAGTAAATTCCGAGTAGTATTTGAAGGCATAAAAGGATCCGATGCATCTAATGGAGGCCTTTCCATTGATGATATCAACCTGTCAGAAACTCAGTGCCCTCACCATGTTTGGCATATAAGAAATTTCACTCAGCTGGTTTCAAGCGCTACAATACAATATAGTCCACCCTTTTACTCTCCCAAAGGGTATGCATTTCAGATTGGTTTGCTCCCCACCAGTTCATTGAATTTACACATACATTTGCACTTGATCTCTGGTGCAAACGATGACCGGTTGCAGTGGCCTTGTGCATGGCAACAAGCTACAGTGCTTCTGCTTGATCAGCATCCAGACATCCGCCAACGTATGTCAAATCAAAGGAGTATAACTACAGACCCAAGCCAACTAGGTAGGTTAATACTTGGATCAGTTTACCCTAATGGTTATGGTTATATATATATATATATATATATGCTTCAATAATGCCTTAAAAATTCTCTTTCTTTTGCCAACAGTAGTGTATTAAAATTCCTAAGGTGCATGAGAAACTGCCCCCGACCAGATAATGCAAAACAAAATAATCTATATTAAAAAAAAGTTGAGCTGATTACTTCCTTGTGTAGACACTGTGAAATACCGTACTTTTTCGTGTATAAGACTAGGTGTTTGGTTTTTTTTACTAAAAAATAATGTTAAAAAGGGGGGGGTAGTCTTAGACACGGGGGCAATCTCCCCCCTCCCCATTTTCTTAATTTTGAGTCCCCCAAAATAGGGGGCTTGTTATAAACGGAAAAATATGGTGTATAGTGGCTGTCATCATTCTCCACTCTTTATTTTTTAATATATATGTTTTCCATAATCCTCTGGTAAACTTTTAGCCCTCCGGTCTATTTTTTCTTCCCTCATAGAATTCACATTCCTTTTTCAGCTCCATTCCTTGAAAAGAAGTAAGAATCTTTTATTTCTCCTGAGGTAGCAAAGGCATGTGTGTTGACTCCTCAGTATAAGTGCACTCATGGGAGTTGTAGTCTACATATGGAGGCTACCTCTGGCATAAATAAAGTATATTTGCCAGATGCCAGTAATAATAACCTCACTGGTCTAGACCTTAATGGTGACAAGTGGGGACAAGGTAAGGCAGGATTACATAAAGCCAGCATTTCCCTACTGTGCACTACATTTCCTTTCACATATATTTATCTGCAGCAGGACTGAAGAGTCTCTGGAAGTTGATAGCAAAATGTTTTGTTTTGAAACACTAAATGTGAGATATCCAGGTTTTTTTCATTTTGTTCAAAGCTGGGCCTCAGTATCTGGAGGGCCTCCACTTGCTCCTTAAAGGTAAAGAACCCCTGACAGTTAAGTCCAGTTGCGAACAACTCTAGGGTTGCGGTGCTCATCTCGCTTTACTGGCTGAGGGAGCCGACGTTTGTCTGCAGGCAGTTTTTCTGGGTCATGTGGCCAGAATGACTACGCCGCTTCTGGCGAAACCAGAGCAGCGCACGGAAACGCCATTTACCTTCCCCTCCAGAGTGGTACCTATTTATCTACTTGCACTTTGATGTGCTTTTGAACTGCTAGGTTGCTCCTTAGGATGAGATAAAAATGGCAGTAAGAGACCAACAGTGGGCAATAAGGACGCTTACAGTCTATTATTTGAGTTGCTCCTCTGAGAACCAAGATAAAGCCAATTGAGTAGTGGTAGCAGTGGAGGGAACCCCTAGAATAGGAAGATGAATAATGGAGATGCCAAACTTTCCCTCTCCAAATGTTTTGTGGCCTTCAGGCAGTAGACCTAGTGGGTTGGAACTGAAATGTTTTTAGAGGTTGGTAATTTTTTTGTGCCGCTGTGGATTCGGTGGAAATCCTCACAGCCAGTGCCCATCCAGAAGGTTATCTTTGGACTTTTTAGCATTGCCCAGGCTACATAGTTTTCCTGTCCCAGTTGGAAGTGACAGCTCAGCTTAGATAGTCATTGTGTCTTGATGTTCACAGCCTACAAGAGTTAATTGAGTCACATTGTCTTCCTGCTTACACAAGAATCTTGAGTCATTCTTTTTTTTTCTTATTTTGCTGGAAAAAAGGTATATAGTTAGTATCATTTCATATTTTGCTGAACCCCTTTTCTACCAAAAATATTAGCTTTACTAATTTTTTCTTCTTTCACAGTATACGATAGACCAGACAACGTGGGAATAGTCGCTACTTTTCCTAATGGCACTGAATTCATGAGAGGTCCTGCAACTGAATTCAGTTCCTTTATAACACAACAAAGGCTTGAAAGTCGTGAGTTTGTTAAAGAGGATAGTGTTTTCATTCTTACAACAGTGGAAGGTATGTGGGTTTTGCTATGAGTGATATTGTTAGTATCAAGGATTCAGCAGAAATAATCCCATGACAGGCAATGGGAGTCTCCCTAAAACAAATAGTTCTGCATATTTTCTTCTCTCTCACTTAAGAGTTGAGACTAGAAGGTGGGCCCTGATTGCTTATGAATCTGCTGATGGCCACTGGTTGAAATGTTTTGCAAAATGTATGCTGAGCTGCTTAGACAGGCAGTCATTTGAATATGCAAAGTTCCAACATCTGGAGGCGTTAATTTTTCCAAAAGGCAAATAGATCAACCTTTATGGCAGCTGCCACATATTGGAACTTGCAACTTTTGTAATAGTTCCCTAGTTTAACTGATATAGCTGCTCAGAGGCCTTTTGTCAATGAACCTGGGCAAGGCTTGGACTTAAACATTCAGTGTCTCCCCTCTCCTTCCGCTGAGCAGTTGTGAGAAGTTTAGAAGCTTTCACTTTTCAATTAAACACAGTGTTACTTCCAAACACCAAACTGTGGTTAATATTTACTGTCCTTTATTTTAAGTAGCCAACTGCATAAACAAAGGTTTAGAGGTGGCTTTTTCTGACTAGCCATAGTTGAGACAAACGGCAGTTTATCTGGATTCAGGCATAATGTGACTAGTTTAAAACTGAAAGTTTACCAACTCTTCCTCATGGCTGCCCCAGAGAAGAAGGATGGAGCATGTGACATTTGCTGCAACCCATTTTCATAATGCTGAACTATTATTCTGTATTACACCTTTATATATCTAAGCAAAAATCACAGGTTAACATTTATTCCAAAAAGCAGTTATACATCACTCATAGTTAATTTCAAATTGTTTTATAATGGGAAAATGATTGTTCCTTTGCCATTAAGCTTATAAACAAAAGATCTCTAAACTTCTGAGCCCCAAACCTAATTTAATAAAAGTAATAGCACCAAATACTTTAAGATGTATTAGTTAAGCTGCAAGAATTTATGTTTTGCCTCATTTATTCACCTCAGATATATCACATTTAATATCAACTCAGCCAAATTCTACAGCCATCACTCCAACTACAGCCACTAGTGTCTGTGAGGCCTATGGTTGTCAAAATGGTGGAATCTGCATTCTTGAAGAGGGGAAGCCAGTTTGCAGGTAAGCAATGTGTTCTTTATTGTGGAATTCCTTCTAGGGAGGCATCGTGTTTAGCAATCTTTTATTTAAAAAATCCAGTGTGAAGTGGGGGTGAGAGAACCCGAGATCTTCATCTTGTGGTACTCCCACAGAGGATATATTGAACTGAACTTCAGTTGTGCTACATTTTGTGCACATTCAGCATTTGTCACTACAGTAATAATCTGCTATGTTCCTTTAGCTGTTTTTGACAATAAGTAATGATATCCAGTCCAGGTTTGTGTTTGTGGGTTTTTTGCATGGGGGTTAACTATTTTAGGCCTTCATGCTCATCTGTTTTTGCCAGTTTCTCCCTCCATCCAGTATGGGCTTGGAAGGAATGCCCACATATTTCCCCCCTACAATTCCCAGAAATTAGACAGGCTTTAAGCATGCTTAACTGGGTTATACACGAACAGGCAGTGCATGCCAACATAAGGAGATGCCAGGTAGGGTAGGAGATCCTAACCTTGCATATATACACTAATATAGGAGTGCTAATTCACCAGGAAAGATGTGCTGGGGTCATGGTGGAGAGCACATTCCATGCTCCGTATTATTTAAAGCAGCCAATATAAAAATGCCTTTCTGTAGCTCCATGATACTGTGTGCAGTTTTGTCACTTCAGCTATGGGGATCCACGGGTTCCTCACTTCTGGGTGAAAAGGATTGTGGGCCATTTAGCTTAGAATGGGGGTTTCTGGCCTGTGAGCTTAATTCGGGGGTGGGGCTGCAGTGTGTTGAATTGTCTTTGTGATTTGCTTTAACCGCTGCCATGCTTTGCAGATGCCCTGTAGGTGCAGATTGGTGGTATGTGGGAGAAAAATGCGAGCAGAAGGGATCCACACAGGACACAGTTGTGATAGCAGTTGCCTCGTCTCTGTCTATATTTGCCGTTATGTTGATCATCACCATTGTGACGACCAGCTGTGTTAAAAAGAAATATAGGAAAAAAATGGAAAGCCTGGGTTTACAAAATGTAAGTATTGCACTTCCGGTGGTGCAAACTTTTAGGTGGCTTTGCAATATTGAACTGTTTTCTTGCTAGGTAAGATTGTGAGGTGCAATACTTAGTCTGCCCTCAAACGTATTCTAATTGTACAAATAAGGGGAACTTGTGATGAAAGGTTGTGTGGCCTTTGCCAACGCACACAGAGGCTAACACAACTCTGGATGCACTATCTACCGAGCCCCACTGACTTCTGTTAGCTTATGCTGCATAGTGTGGCATTTATTTGGGCAGCTACATTTTTGACACAGCAATCCAAGTGAGGGAGGGTGAAACTGAGGCAGAAAAACAACCAGATTCCCAGGGTCATTGCACAGGGTAGAGGGTGGGAGGGGAAATGTAGATTTCCTTCCCATCTTCTCCTTTCTTTGGACTTCATTCCTATATAAACCTATGTGTGAGTAAGTTCCACTGAACTTCATTGACACCCCCCCTTTTTTGGTAAAAGGGCTTTTCTCTCCATTGATGCAATGGAAATGAAATTTGGTTCCCCAACTGGAGTATTGGCTTTCTCTACTCCCCCCCCCCGCCCCCATTACATTGGCATGTCACGGGAATGCGAAGGGTTTGGGATCCAAACTTGCCTCAGTGTGCACCTAAACACTTCCTGCCCTCTTTCTGCCATTGGAAATTTCCGCAACTGCATTGAAGAGGCCTCTGTGGGCAGACCTCCTGGTTGGCATGTGAAGACAGAGTCACAGAATCTTGTGTGCCCTGGGCAACCCTCCCAAGGACTGCACCTTGAAAATGTGATTAAACTGTGTAAGAACTAAAACAAATTTCAAAGAATGAGGCTCTCTCAAACTACCTTACCAGTCCTTGAATATATTTTATCAAAGCAGCATCAAATAATTTTAGAAGTAGCAATACATATGTTTTATTGCATCCCTCGCCTCTCCAAAAAGAGAGCAGTTGCATCTCCTTACTTCTCATCTGCAGCAATCAGCTATCTTGCCATAGAAATGTCTGTTTCTATACCCGTTTTGAAACAAAGAATACAACTTTGGATAGTTTGCCAGCAGTACATTAGCCTACTGAAAAGCATCACCTTTTGTATTTCTCATTCTGGGTTTGCAATTCCTCTCGGATGAAACGATTTAAGGGGAAACAGCCATTATTTTGCATTAAAAACAAGACAAAAGCTATATGCTACTTCTAGGATTTAATTGAAATAAATTACTCTTCCATTGAAATTGAAAAAGCTGTGACTTTTTCTGGCCTAAAATTCTGCACAGGAACTCCAATTTGAGACCCCCATTTCCCATCTAAGAGTATGGAAAAGCAAGATAAACTTAGGCCAGCAAATATTAACCTGAGCTTGATTCATGCTATATACCATGCTCTATGCAGGATAGCCACATTTATTTTGCAATTACTATAATTGTACTCTATCCAAGTTATTTAGAAGATGCCTTTTGCTCTCTTGACAGAAAACACCTCTCTGAAGATAGTGAAAGTTTGGAAACCAAAATGGATGGCCTCACTTGAACACATTATTCATAACTTCATGTCCAGCACAGTTTCTCCTTTGCCAACAGACATTTTACTTACAGGAAAAAAGGGAAAGGAAATTATTTGTGTGAGAGTTTAAATCAATGCAAAAAAAGCGGCTAAAAGTGATATTTTAAATTTTGAGATGGTGCAAGTTTAAGGATTTCTCTAGCATGGTATATGTCCTGGATAAGCAAAGTGGTCAGATTTCTTTATTTCCACCACATAATTTATGAAACGAAACTGGGAGGTTTCCCTTCTGTATAAACAATATGGACCCTGAGTGAAGACATGTGTCCTAATTTTTTTCCAGAGGGGTGTCATTTGCAGGTAGTTCCCCTCCAGAATCTTTAAATGGCTTTTTAAACATGTGAGTTCAAAAAATTGTTTGGGGATTTGGCACGATAGCATTTCAAGGGGGAAAGTGGGTGGAAAATCACATATGCTTCAGTGGCAGCCCTTTTCTGAAAAACTCATCAACTGCCTGGCTGCTTTGTGAACTCAAAGGTATAAAAAGCTGTTAACCTCCCTTCTAGGGAGGTAACCGAAGTTCTAAGATGTGTTTAGGGCATTTCCACTGGGGATGGCTATATCAGTTGTGCTAAATATTAGCAAAACCTCTTTGGGGATAACAGAACCTGCCTCCTTTCTTCCAATATACTGAATGATGGAGCTTCCCAATTTTATTTATTAGGTTGTTAAAATGTGCCCAAGGATAAAAGTAGCTTATTGTAGGCACCATCAGACAAAATGGGGAGAAGAGTTGTATTACTGAGGTTAGCCTTTATTATCTTGCTAACACTGCATAACAGAGTTGTACAAGTATGATGAGCAAAGGATAATAAAAACATCAATGCCCTATTAACTTCGTATGCTCCTATGTATTAATAGGAGATGGATCTTCTCTACTGAATGTCCCCATTGTAAAGAACTCTCATTACCTTCAAAGATCAAACACAAAATAGCTTTAATATACTTGCAGCCATGAATGTATTGTATTAAAAGGTGCCAGTGAAGAAAAACATGTATGTATCATCTTAACTATAGGCTGTAAGTCTTATTAGCTAAAATATGAAATTTAATCAGTTGCTTTAATGTGAACTCTCTGAAAACCCTATCTTTGCCATATCATTAATATATATATATATATATATATATATATATATATAAAATAAAAGAAAACTGATTTTTGCACATGTTTTCCAAACATAACACCCCATCTTATACAATATAATAAACCTTTGGCTATCACAGTCAACCTCGACTAATGGTTTTCTAACTAACTTTCTGATTTTGCATTTTATTTTAATTGTTTAGGATTTGGATTTTATAGCAATAACTAACTCCTTCTTAGTCCTTTTTCGCAATAATTCATATAGTTTTCTTTACAAAACTTCTTGCAACCCTACAAGCGATGTCAATTGATTATAATTGTCTTTCAAATATGATATATCATAAATTTCTTCCAATCTTTCAGGAAAGTCTGGTCTTGCAGGTTCCAAATTTTCCCAGTTAATTTTGCCAACTCGGCTGCCATATCATTTCTTTAAAATTATTGTCTTTGATCTCTTTCTCAGCTGATGAGAAAGCTGGGAATGAGAAGCAAAGAATGGACAGTTCTCCCAATGAAAGGATGTGGGAAGTGGAGTCTTCTGAGAATCTATTCCTTTTAACTTATAAATGACCTGGAGTTTGGGGTAAACAGTGAGGTGTGGAGTATGCTGATGATACCAGATCATTCAGGGTGTTTAAAACAAAACAAAAAGATTACAAGGAGCTCTAAAAGAATCTCTCCAAATTGAGGTGAATGGGCAGTAAAATGGCACAATGCAACTCACTGCAAATGATGCACATTTGAGGCAGAAAATTCTAATTTCACATATGCATTCATAGGATCTGAACTGGCGGTGATAGACCAGAAATGAAACCTTGCAGTCAGGGTGGCTATCTTGATAAGGATATCAGCTCAGTAAGCAGGAACTGAAAAAATAGGGATAATTAGGGACTGAAAAATAAAACTGTCCAAATCATTATGCTGTTGGAATAATACTTAAATATTTCTGTAACAGATCTATAACAGATTTCTGTAACAGTAATACCATTATGATAATGCTAGCGATTAAATGGGAATCAGACACACAAACATTAGGTAAAACTACAGTCTATTTACATCCATAAAGTTATTTATGGCAGGGGTGGTTAAGCTGTAAAATATTATCGACCACCTGAGAAACACACTGAACTGGAGGACAGATTAATTGCATACCATTTACATATCTTCAGAAAGTATGTGGTCTGTACATCAGATGGTACTGCCACCACCATCTCCCCGTCTTCCTCTCCTCCTCTCTTGCCAGGTGGGCAGGCAGCAGACGAACCTTGGCTGGATCCAAACAACCATAATCAGGACAAAAATAGCTGCTGGCAGTGTTCTTCAAATATTTGCACCTGAGTTCCCATTGGAGTACAATAGCTAGCCTCTCTGAGGGTGGAAGACACAAAGAAATGAGAATGCCAGTGGAGTACTGTGGTTAGAGAGCACAGAGTTCAAATCTTCACTCTGCTTCAAAGTTTACTGCTTTTCTTAGATTCCCCAGCCCCCCATCTATCCTACCCAAAAGGGCTGCTGTAATTATAAAAAGGGGTTACCATCTAGGTTGCTTTTAGCTCCTTGGAAGAAGGGTTTGAGGGAAATAAAAGGTATCCTCCTAGACTAGAGATTGTTCTACATATTATGCTACAGAATACATTAAAAAGTGAAACTAAATCTAAAGATGTTCAGGATGCACAGGAAAAAGTCAGATAGTTTCTAAACCGGCTTTCTTTAAAATGACATAAACACTTGCACAATTTCTTGGGTGCTAACAGCTAGCGGTTATTTTCCTTCTGTTCTCTGCACACAACCCAGATTAAAAATGTCAAGCTGCATATGGTAGGCATGACTGAAATTTGCAACCCTGTATTATGGCAGTTGTGACTCAGCCTTTGAAAAAAGGAATCTTAAAAGTTGTTAATGCACTAACCTACTATAGGTTAGAAATAGGTTTGCAAATTTTGGTTAATCAATATTAGGGTATGTTCATGTTACTACTTACTGTGACACTCAACATGCTCCCACCACTGTTTTTTTTTAAGTTGGGGTCACACATCATCAGCCTCAATCCACCTGTGTCCTGCAGCTTTTAGGGCAAACTCCTCTTTGATGTGTTTTTCTGGAAACCAGCTCCCATCTAGTTTGAAAATGGAAGTGACGCTGTGCTGTGGACAGTTCGGGCGGCTTTGGCAGGTGCGCAGATGATGGCTTCACATGGCGCAGGGAAAGAAATCATGTGAAGGCACACACACTTTTGCGCTGGTGTGCACAGTGATGGGAGAAAGCCACTTGGAAATGCAGCAGGAGTATGGGACAACTTCACAGCTTCTGAGGCTGCTAGTGTGAGTTCAGATGAAATGCTGCATCATAGTTAATGCTAAGGTGGAGAAATCCATCTGACTGAGGAAACACTCAATCATCTAATCATGAATCTTCTAAACACTAAACCAGCCCTAAATGCAACTCTTTCGATAGCAAACTAGGATGGTTAATGCCAGCAGGATTGTAACAAAAGGGATGTGTCAGTATTCTCAGAAAAACTCTTAAGGTTTGCAGAAAGTAAAAAACAAAATTACAAAAAGCCTGAGGGCAAACCCTTTCTCCAAAACCCAATATAGGCCTGAGCATACTTAGTAGCCATGGACTTTTTACTGTCAATCAGAAAAGAAAAATGGAAAACTTGGGGAAGTGATGGAATGAACTACTGAAGGAGCACATGGCGTAACACCCAATACACAGTTACATTTTGTTGCAGACCCACCTGTGCCTCTATATTTGTGACTGGCGGTCAAGTAATAGTGAAATAGCAGAAGTAGTCTGATCTTAGCAATGGACAGGGCTAGTTTCACAGGAAATCATAGGCCCCAACAAGTTGTGGTGAGCCTCAGGCTCATACATTTTCCCTCTTTTACATGCCATAGGAAATGCAAAGAGTCTGCTTCCTTTTTAAAGTAATCACTGCTTCCGGGGATGTCCAAATTCATGGAACTGTAGTTTGTTCAAACTATCATTAGTGATAACAAGTTGTGATTATGCCAGTTTCCCATTACTTCTGAATTAGGACAGAAACCAGACTGTGCATCTGTACAGATTCTGAGACACAGATGCATATATTAAGATTGCACAAGAGTATTTTAAAAAAAGATTCCAAGAAACAGTCCTGAAAATAGATGAGATCAAGATGTGCAATAAAACCAGCAGACCTTTTTTTAAAAAACCAGATCTCATAAGTATGCAGACAAATTGATCAGCTTTGCACTTTGGCAGTATTCCAACTTAATGAAAGAAATTCATTTTAAGAACTCCTGTGTTTCACTTCAATTATTTTACCCAAAGAATCTAACAATTAAGACCTTAGCATGCCAATACTGTGTTTCTAATCTGTCCATTTAACTTCTAGATGAAATAATAAACTCTACGCATTTAAAATATCATGAAAATAATATCTTTAATATACAGTTATATATATACTTACAATACACCGTTGACATTTGTTCATATACATAGTAGGGTTATTTATTTGCTTCTGGTTTAAATAAATGTTCCTCACCCCAAAACCTGTAAAGAGATTATCAAACCGGCACATACTTTCACAAACACATACTTAGTTTTAGCAATAGAATATATTTACCAAGCCGATAAATTGGGTTTTGTTTTGAAATTTGTTTATTTTTGGCATACATGGAACCCATTTGGAAATTGAATAGTTGAGCCCAGAAGCTAAAAATTTGCCTTTATCCTTTTATGTCTGATCAGCTTCTTTATTTAAGAATTAAAGGAATTCCATTTTTTTTTAAAAAAGCTCATTTGTTCTAGATATTATTGAGCCTTATGTGTTTCATTTATGCATGATGTATGCATGAAAAGGGTCTTTTACTACTTTGCTGTTATTGTTTATAGTCTCATCTTGTAGTGTTTCAACTATAAGGCAACTGCATGCTGAAATACTAACTTTACATTTCAGTTTCATAACTGACACCTTTTGTGGAAGTTAATGCTCATATTGCAACTGCCCCAGCACAATACTAGTAGTAGCGGTAGGAAAGGGAGTATCATTTTTTTTTGGGGGGGGGAGCTGCATCCATCCCACTCTCACACCCTGCCACTTAAGAGGCAGCTTGTTCCTCATACTAAAAAGGTTTTCTTGCCACCTCTAGTTTCCCCGAGGCAGTACAAGTAATTAATCAGATGCAGGATTGTTTCTCCAAACCTCTTACGGGCTTTTGGGCTGACGTTAAGAAGTTTTCATGGCCCAGACTGCATCAGGTATGACTTACTACTGCTTTTCTCAATGCAACCGTTAAGAACCCACTTACAGTTGTGTATACTGGTAATGCAGATCAAGTGAGAGATGGAGCCACATCCATTCAGCAATTCTGTAAAGTGCCTAAGTGTGTTTGGCCAACACATCTCTCCACCTCCTACTGTATCTGAAAACAAACTGGATGCATTAATAACCTACAGGGAGGAAGAAGGGATGGAAAACTTTCCTTTCCTGAACGTCCTGAAGTTAACTTACCTTACAACCCAAACCACTGAATCGATCATTGTGTCTACTAATGAAACTGTTGCCATTATGAAATCTTATTATACAGCATTATATATACCATAGTCATAGACATATTTTGGGGACTTTGTTATAAATTTAGCTTTAACCCCCCCCCCCAATTTAGTTGCCCACTTGGCTTTCAAAAGTGAATTTTCCTTATGCAATTAAGCAAACGTTCACTAAGACAAGTGTGGGAACCCTTTGGCATTCTAGAAGTTGCTGGACGACAACTCGCATCATCTCTGGCATTTGCCCATGTTTGCTGGGACTGTGGGCACTGTAGTTCAGCAACATCTGGAGGGCCAAAGTTCTCCACATCTGCCCTAAAGCTTTAGTTTTTGCCATTAGCAGTCTGATGCCACCCCTATGTACAATCCATTCTTACTTGGAAGAATGTTCCACAGACTTAAGCACGGCTGCTCCATCCCAAGTATGCACACAGGAGTCTTCCTGAACTTGATGGGCCTTATTTCCAAGTGAACAGACTTAGGGCTGCACTGTAAGCATCTTAAAGAAACTGAACACATCACACTGCACTATAGGATTAGCCACACCAGAGCAACAGTTACAGGTATCTTATGGATGGCCTCAATGCTCCCAGGCTGCCTCCTATTTAAAGGAAAACCTACTGAAATCCTGTTGTGAAACAAGAACACCCATATATAAAGGACTATTATACAAGGTATTATTGTGATGCACATAAAGGGATTTTGCAGCAAGATGATTAAATACAAAACTATGTCCATCGCACTGCTCCGAAACAAAAAGCAGCATCAATTCTGCTTTCAGCCAGCACTTTAGTTATTTGTCAAACATGAATAGAACAGGGGCCATAATCAGTGGCACATGCCCTCCTAGCGTTAACTCTTTACAAAGACCTGAGGAACAATATTATCATGCCTCTTTTATTGACCCTTCCGGGTCACCCAACCACTGCCACAGTGTCGTTTTTCCTGGCAGATCAAGAGGAGCAGATGACTACAAAGGTTGCAAGGTTTCTAGCTGGGGCAATCAGAATAAGGTCCACTATTTGACGGCTGATTCAGGACCCTAAACTGTGTTTATATAATCAACTTTTTATTTGTTCTGTGTAAATCACAATTTTTTTTGTTGCTATGGCCGATGGCTGACACAAATAAAGTTTCATTCATCATCATCAGGGGCTGTAAGATGGGATACTCCTTTTAATCATAATATATATGGGAGGCTGCACGATTAACTTTGAGGACTCAGTCATATGAGAGGTCCTTGTTACACCTCCCAGTCCTATGCTGCAATCTGCCAAGGAGCAGGCACTGTCCCGGCAAGAATGCTGCCTGCCAGCTTGGGTGCTTCCCCTTGCTCTGAATGCTATTTGCATGGCATCATGGAAAAATTCTATCTCTGATCCTGCAAGAAATAAGATCTATGAACATACTTTGGGAGTGAGGAGACACTGGAGTCCTTGTGTAAGTGGTCAGGGTTGAAAGGATTAGTATTGCTCCTTGGGTGGTGCACAAATGCTTAGGAATGCTCCCTCAGCCATTAATCTGCCAATAGACTAACATTGTTAAAAATATTTTACTGGGCGATGCTGGTGGGACAAATGAATTCTCAAAATGCTACAAGGCAACAACAATGATCTGTGGAAGCAAAGGCAGAGAACAGAATATGGGGGAAAAACCCAACAACATTCCAATGCAGAAATGAGAGTCACTACGAAGTCTGGGATAAAAGGACATGCAGTGTGTGTGTGTGCTACTAATCTCACCACTCTAAGTCAGGTGTGGGGAATGTTTGGCCCTCCAGATGATGCTGAACTACAACTCCATTGACCATGCTTGCTAGGGCTGCTGGAAGTTCAGCAACATTTGAAAGGTCACCAGTTTCCCACACCTGCTCTCACTAACTTCTTAAATATGATGCCCCAGAAGGCAATAAAAATTACAGCCAGACATGAAACAGAGTAAATTCAGTGTGCCATATAGCACTTACGAACTGAATGGATTTATTTGTAAATTAAATTAAGGTATGAGATTGTTAACTGCTTTGATGCCACACCAAGAGCAGAACCACAATCCTAAACACTTGTTATTGAAGTAAATCCTACTGTGTTCAATGAGGCCTCCTCCTAGGAAACATGCATAAGATTATGGTAGGATTAAGGTTGCCCAAAGCACAGAATTGTTTTCCATTAAGAGAAAACTTGCTAGAAATTGGAAACGTTGCCTCCCCCCCCCATCCTGTAAACCCTTCACTATTAAAAGATTTTAACCATGTGGTGAGCGCTTGTCAAATCACAAGGGATTATATACTGAGGAGCTATCACAGGAACCCTTGCTTGAAGTACAAATAGGTTTCTGAAAACAGAAACAAAGATGCAACTGCAATTTAACTTCCAAACTGATAGGCCAAGGTTTGCTATATGATGCCAAACCACAGTTAAAGTTTCTCAATAATGGTTTGACATGATTGTCTGAAGGAACCAAAAGAATGTTGGCTTGGCTTGGATGCTAAGAGAAGTTGAATCTAAGAGAAGTTGGATCTTAAGAAAGTTTTACACTTTTCTCTTTCCTTAGCAGCCCCCATATTGCTCAGAAGGGTCAATGATCCTCTAGAGCAGGCATGGCCAAACTTGGCCCTCCAGCTGTTTTGGGACTACAACTCCCATCAACCCCAGCTAACAGGACCAAGGGTCGGGGATGATGGGAATTGTAATCCCAAAACAGCTGGAGGGCCAAGTTTGGCCATGCCTGCACTAGAGAGTCTTTTCGTGGGGCACAGGAGGCTGCAAGGGGAGGAAGAGTCAAGAAACTCTCCTTCCATTAATTTCCTTACGTTAACTGATCTTACAACGGAAACCATTGGCCATGTTCACACATAACACTAAACCATGGTGTTTATCAGTGCTTTTCTTCTAGAAAAGCTTATAGAAAAAAGGGTATTGGTAAAAAAGCACCAGTAAAAAAGCACCAGTAAGTAAGAAGGAACTATGGATAACACAACAAGTCAACATTAAGGGAAAATACAAGTAAGTCCTGGTGATATCATCTAGAGCCTTGGGCTCACTCCAGATTGTGCACATAGGGTTATCCCATGGTTTAGCATTCCATGTGAACTGGGCCACTGCAGTTAAAGTACAGGCTTTCCCCCACAGAATTTCTTCCTATACATATGCAGTCCAGTGCTGGACCTGGCCACTGAAGTGCTTGTAATCCTATGAGATGGGGGGGACGGGGACATTGCATCATGAGAATTCCTGGGATCATCACTGATTTCTCCTCACATGAGAATCCACCTAACTACACTAGTTACTCATGTATGGAGAAAGTACTTTTAATCAAGTCCCCAAAGTGTTTTGTTTTGCTTTTTTAAATCAAGCAGTCTCCCCCCTAATGGCAAGAACGTTCTTCAGCTTTCTCCCACAATTACAGCATGCAGTCTTCTGTAAGCTTCCTAAGTCATTTTTTTTCCAATGAACAAAGATAACTGAAGAAAAATTAATGAAAATACCACATTAAGGAAGACTGCATTAAGGATTGGATTGGGGGGGGAGCTTTAAATACACACATGAAATCCTTTATCCTAGCTGTTTAACTCTTATGAATAAGCAATGGGATTATTAGTGTTGTGTTAAGACCTGGATTCTCTTCCTAAGATTTCGGTGTATTTGTTGTCTAGAATAATGAAAACAGGCTGGCTGGGTAAATACATCACACACCATGTGGCCAAGTTTGCATTCTCCTCACCCGACTTTTTAAATAGTCAAATGCATTTCATAGATTAGGATCCTAAAATATCCACATATTATTTCAAGAATAGTAGGGTAACCTCAACTATTCTACTTCCTCTAAACATTTTTTAATCATCATTTAATCAGCTTAATTTTGATTAGACTAGATTTAGTTTTGGGAAATGTGAACACGTTTAATTTAGGTTAGTGTTTAAGTTTCACTCTTTCCTAATTATGGTTTTTTTAAAGAAACCTTAGAGAAGCAGCAGCAATACAAAGCATCTAGGATGAACCACTGAACTGCTGCATCTGTGTCTTATTTCCTGAAAACTTGCACTCCAAGGCAGATCATTCTCACCTTGTGTGCATTTTACACCCAAGACAATGGGTGCATTGTTCTCTAACAGTTATTTGTACTAATGCAAGCCATCAAAATTTGCTCAGATTGAATGCAAAGTAGTTTCAATCACATTTTAAATCCAAATCTTTCTTTGTTTCTCTAATACAAAACATTTTCCAAAATAAATTCTGTAAAACAGCACATTTCAGAACAGCACATTTCAGAACAGCACATTTCTGCATTTCAGAACCCCTTTGCTCCCCAACACTGAAAGGAACCTGTGCTTATTCTCTCCCTTTCTGTATCTGTTATCTGCTATGCAAGAGAACTTGATTGGGTAAAAAAGAATACCTGCCTTGACTGCGACAGTTTCTAAGGGAAACAGTACGATGGTAAATCAAACTGGGGCCATTCTGAGAAGTAGATTGGTAGGGCTATGACTTCTAAACCGTTTGGGCTGAACTACCCCAAATCCTGCCCTTCCCACAAAGCTATATGAAAAACCAAGGCCTTCCTTCTCCCTCTAGTGCTATTAGGTTGAAAATTATGCTGCGTTCATAGATCATTGCCCCTTTATAAATACATGTGTGTAGAAGCTGAATGTGCTTTTTGCTACCTCTCTTTTCCCCTCCTCGCCCTGTAAATTATAACTGAGCAGAAAGAGAGGCCACAGGTGGATAACAAGGCAGAAAGGAAAACAATGCATGTGTGAGCAGGGCAGTGACAGCTCACAATAGATTTAAGAGCAGAGAATTACCGGTAAGTATTGCTCTCCTAAAGGCCAACAACTCTATAAAAACCAACCCTGTTTTCAACTAGACAGAGAAATAAGTGGTGAACTTGTATTGCCTTTTCAATGAGAAATCTGCACTCATCTGGAGGTGACGCGAAGCTACTAAATTCTTCGTCGGTTTTTTTTGTGGTTTGAATTTCCTACTGGAAGATGGATTCATTCAGAAAAGGGTTCTAATCACAACCCACATATAAAAGGAATGCTATCCCAACAATTAGAACGAGTGGGAGAAGGACGCTAACCACTGGATAAATCAGAACTGAAGGCAAGGTATGCAGCCATCAGAATACAAAAAAAAAACCAAAAAACAAAAACAAAAAAAAACCCCAAGAGGAAATACATTTATTGGTAAACACACAAAAATCAAGGTGATTTGTGTGCTGTTCAGCTTTGCCTAGTCAATAATAATAAATATAATGTCTTAATAGACTACACTGAGTACAAATTAAATTCCCTTTAAAGCCCACTGTTTAGCAGCTTCTGAATGTTCAGGGATGCACAAGGCACACCTCCCTGTTTCTACTATGTACAAGAGTCTGCTCACCACTCAGAATATCTGCATAGTAAGAATGTTTTTTTCCTGCTACGATATTTACATAAGAGCAACAGAGGATTTTAGTGCAAAAACAAAAACAAAAACGAGAGACTGTGTGTTAGCCCCGGTGCTTCTGGCACACCTCTCTCTGAGTTTTATTGCACCGGCTTCGTAGCACTACATTTTAGGTCGCCAGCCGTTAATGAACTGCAGTATTTTCTTAACCTGCAACTTGCTTAGCTTGAAGTCCTCCAAAAGGATCTCTTCATTGAGCTGAACAAGCAAGTTGCCGTCAATCTTCTCTGTAACGAAAAAGGATATGACATCCTCAGATAAACCTATAAACCTCAGAGATTTAGAAACTTCCTCTATTGAAAGTCCAGACAGATCCACAGGGGGCTGCCAAGGAGAGCCGTCGCCGCAGGACCTTGGTGCTAGCTGAAGGTGGAGGGGGGATGAGAAAGGATAAGGGATGGCAAAGATGTCTTGCATGCCCTTTTTGCCAAGGTACTGATCTTCAGAAAGGTCTGGCGAGCCTGCCTGCGGCTCTTCCTCCGCACCATCTATTCTGAAAGGCAGTGGACACAAGTCAAGGCCGGGCTTCTCATCTGCCGCTTTTGGTGCACGAGGGGGTAAGGCAGGACATGAGAGAGACTGCGGTGTGCTACTGACTGCCAGGCTCTTCTCATCGGTGCACTCGAGAGAGTAACTCGCCGACTTTGGGCAAGTGGGCACCGCACAACCAGGCTCTGCTGCAGCTGGCAGGGTGTCCCCTACAGGAAATTCACTTCTATCCAAGTCAAATGTAAAAGTTGCTGGGCAGTTTCTCTTTGGTGTGCCAGGAGTCTTCTGTCTTGGATAACTGTAACTCCTGCTTGGGTCCAATAGGAATTCACCCCTGTTAAGGCCTTCAGCAGCTCCGGAACAATGATTTGGCCACGACAGCCTGGAGGACAGAGCATCAGCAGAGGGGCTTCCAAAAGGCAGCAGATTGCCAAAATCTTGTAGGTCAGCCTTCACTGTGCTGCACGGATAGCAAGCAACAGGAGCACTCTCGGAGGCAGACTCAGCTTCTCCTTCTGCAGCATTGCTTTTTTTTTTAAAGATAAGCAAAAAGATAATTACTTTGGCACTTGGTAGTCATGTGAGAAAGCTATTACTTTGCCTTACATTATGTCAAGATGGCAGTCAGTGTCTTTATACAATTTCCCTTCTGCAGGGAACTGTTTGTAGAACTGTTTGCACATCACAAATTCAAACACAGGAATTAGATTTGGGGGGCGACACACAAAGCCAAACAACACCCTCATTCTCTGAAAAGCAGTTAACTGTACTGACAATTATTTTCTAATTTCTAAGCAAATTTGTTCACTTAAGTGGAGGGCACCACATTGATTAAGCTTGCTGCTATACACCAATGGGAAGTTTTTTAAAATCACTTTTCATCATGCCAGTAAAGCTTGTGAAGTTATCTAACATTGCATGTTAGACTAAATGTATAGGGGGAAATAGGGTGGTAAACTGTGTATTCTGAACTGAAAGAATGAAATCTGGACTCTGCTAATTTAATAAAGAACAGATGTCTGGCCCCTGTACCTTAAACCTAGTAGGTAGAAGGATCTAGACAGATATGAGAGATAATTCTCATGTTCATTCTAAGGGACTGAACTTGCAAAACATGTGCTCTATGACAGTGCACTGTAGTGCTTCCTTTGACATTAATATCCAGTGTGTCACAATCCATAGTGTGCCCATCTACAGGTGGACCAATTTTCAAAGCACAGTGCAAAACTGCAGGGATTTCTTGTTACAGTAATTTGGATTTCCCTAGTGAGATGGGGTTTTTTTTTTTTAAATGGCTGGAGTAATCCACTTCAGTGACTGTTCCCTTATACAGTGGTACCTCGGGTTACATACGCTTCAGGTTACAGACTCCGCTAACCCAGAAAGAGTGCTTCAGGTTAAGAACTTTGCTTCAGGATGAGAACAGAAATCAGGCTCTGGCAGCGCGGCGGCAGCAGGAGGCCCCATTAGTTAAAGTGGTGCTTCAGGTTAAGAATAGTTTCAGGTTAAGTACGGACCTCCGGAACAAATTAAGTACTTAACCCGAGGTACCACTGTATATTAAGCTGTAAGGAAAACCCAAAGCTATCTATTAAGACAAATACCTTACCTATTAAATGTATAGTTATTACAGGGAAACTTTGCACAAGACTGTTTGAAGAAATATCTTGGAAGGATGCTCTTCACAGTTACTGTAAGCATCCATGAACAAGAGAAGGCTGAGAGCCAGAAGTGTTCCGTACTTACATGTTGTGCAGCCCTGATGAATAGTACGAGAGTGTTGGACTAGGAGAACGAGTCTGCTGCCGTGCTGGTTTGTTTGCCCGCGGAGGAACAGATGGACTGGTGGATGTTGGCTTTGAATTTCGTGGAGGAACAGGAGGGGCATTCAGGAGTCTACATTCTTCTCTGACCTAGGAGGGAAATAAAACTTTATCATTCGGCAGAACTTTAGTATGTTCAAAGCACACCGCATAAGTAACCAGCAATCCGTACAGAAACCCTGTAAACAGTGCTTTTCTTCTAGGAAAAAGGTACTGTGTACCCTTGAGTACCCCCAGAAAAAAGCACTTACTACAGATGCAGAACAGAAGCTGTGAGAGAATGACTTGCTTAAGCCCACCTAGTGAGTGCACTGGTCAAGCAAGATCTGGATTTCCTGGGTGACTTCCCAGCTCTTTTTCTTCACCCCCACATCACACCTGGTGTGCAAGAATTTAAGACAAGGCTTGAGAGTCCAGGTGGGTAACCTAATCGGAATCAGAGGTAGATGCATCAGCTCAGGTCCCAGTTTTTTAAGGATCACAAAACAAGAGGAATAGGGGTGGTATTCATCCTGCAATGCCCACAAAGGTGGTTAAAAACAAGCAAACCCAGAGTACTGGAATACAACGTTATTGCCTTCTTAGTAGCAGATATGTATTCATATAAGAAAGCATAGCTTGTCTACTTATCTGCTGCCAGCAGAGGGCATATGGTAGCCACTGAAGGATTGCATGAGCTGGTACAGATGTTACTGGGCCCAGCTTACTCTGGTCATCTGCCCATATACAAACAGTCTACCTATGTGAGCAAGAAACGTCTGAAGAGGAGACTAGAGTGAAGGAGAACCTCTTCTTCCATAAGTAGAAGCCATGGTAAAATATTAAAATATGCAACTACCCAGTAGGAAATGGGAAATCATTTAGAGTTGCTATTAGAAGAACAGAAAACTGCAAGCGTTTTAAAACTGGTGTTTTAAAAACCAGGCAAGACAGTCTGCACATTTCGGTTGTAACCACCCTTCAATGTTGTGATTGCAGGTTTTGTAACTGTAAGCTTTTTTAAAAAAACAACAACAAAGCTGCAAGATAGCATACTACAACAATGAAAGAATTTCTCCCTCTGTGAATACTAGCAGTGAATACAGTGGTGCCTCGCAAGACGAAAAGAATCTGTTCTGCGAGTCTCTTCGTCTAGCGGTTTTTTCGTCTTGCGAAGCAAGCCCATTGACGGATTAGCGGATTAGCGCTATTAGCGGCTTTTAGCGGCTTATCGGCTTAGTGGATAAGCGGCTTAGCGGCTTAGAAAAAGGGGGGGGAAAGGAAAAAAACCCTGCAGGAACTCGCAAGACATTTTCGTCTTGCGAAGCAAGCCCATAGGAAATTCGTTTTGCGAAGCACCTCCAAAACGGAAAACCCTTTCGTCTAGCGGGTTTTCCGTCTTGCAAGGCATTCATCTTGCAGGGCACCACTGTACAAGGCTTTGATTTTTAATGCTTATTTCAAGATATTACAATGTTTTATGTATCCAGAATGCAGCACTATACCTGCCATTGTGCAAGCAGCTATGCATCATCGTCATCAATTTATTAATCACCTTCTACACATCAAGGTGATGTACAATTAAAACACCAAAACAGAGCTTAAAACACAAAAAGCAGAGATAGTAAAACTAAAACAATACAAAGTGGACACTCCTGGCAAAGACCAATTTATCCCAGCTGTGGCAAAGCATCAGAATAATAGGGGTGACAGGTGTGGGCACAGAGGTACTAGCTGTACAGTGGTCAAGGCAATGCTGTGTCAACTGAGTAGAAGTGAGGGGCCAGAGGATAGCACTTTGATGGCCTCCATGTGAGGAGCTAATTTTTAGAGAGGCCTTCAATTCAGCCAGAGCACCAACAAGCTTACAGTGTTGCCCCCTAGAGTACAATAAATTAATTAAATTCTGACTGGAGCATCAGTATAGTATGCAGAGCAATAATAACACTTTTATAAAGTGCAATAAAATGTTGTCTACATATTCAGTGTGAAGAAGCAGCTCAGTCCTAGAGAGAACTTCAACCCAGAAGTTCCTGTACCAAGAAAGGCTCCATAGGGCACTGTTTTGAAGCTTTAAGAGTAAAAAATGTATGCTCAGCAGTAACAAATGAAGCAAACATGCTCTGTAAATATTGTGCCAGGAATAAACAAGAGTCTTACTTACTCACTGCATTAAACCAAATATATAGAGAAATGCCTTTACCTTCAGAAACATGTATGTTTTTAGCGTGCGACTACCAACTGGTGTCCATTAAACCAAGGCATATTTAAATAACTTCTAAAGTTGGCTAACAATATGCTACAACACCATGGCTATATAATTCAGGGAAATATTTTTGATGTGTCTAAGAGTTTCTACATGCCTAATGGATTTTGAGAGTGTGGAGGATAGCTAAATGAAAATGGCTACCCCGTGTCCTGCAGCTGTACGAAAGGCAAATTCCATGTCAGGTATAATTAGGAAAGGGATTGAAAACAGAAACGTCATCAGCGTAAGGGCAAATTTATTGTGTGGCCACACTTGGAATACTGTGTACAGTTCTGGTTGTCACTTCTCAAAAAGGATATTGTAGAGCTGGAAAAATATGAAGAAAAGGCAACTCGAATGACTGAGGGGCTGGAACAACTGCCCTATGAGGAAAGGCTGTAACATTTGTGGCTTTTAAGTTTTGAAAAAAGGCAAGTTGAAAGGGACATGAGAGAGGGAGATAAAATGGTGTGGGGGAAGTGGGTAGAGAAAAAGGTTTCTCTCCTCATATTAAAAACTGGAGCAAACCAATGACAGCAAATGGTGGGATATTCAGGATAGGATACAGGTATCAATGGCTGCAAGTCGTGATGGTTATATATTAGCTCCAGCATCAGAGGGAGCATCCTGGGGAACAACAGTGGGAGAAAGCCATTATTCTCATGACCTGCCTGCTGCCTTCCTACAGGCATTGGTTATTCAGTGTGGGAAGCAGGATGTAGGCGTAGATGGGCTTAGGGTCTGATCCAGACCTAGTTTTGGACTAGTTTTCTGTTCTTACTTTCACCTCAGTTTTGTAGCATTTCGCATACTTTCGAAAATCTGTCTGATGAGAGTCAATGTTGGGACAAAAAAAAAAAAACACATGCACGTACGCTGCCAAAAAAGAGTCTCCAGTGACCCTTAACTCCTTAAAACCATTGTCTATCTCTACGCCATATTTTATTTAATTCCACCATTTTATTGATTTCTACTGCTGATTTTTCCATTCAGGGCATATTATTTTTTGACCCATACACCAGACATATGCTCATCTCTAATGCAATTTTAATCATACTGTTCCTTGATGCAAAGTATTACATGGAATACTTACGGTTTGCAACGTAGAGACCCCTTTAAAAAAAACCCAAAAAAAACCTGCCTGTTCAATTTGCTAAGTCAATTTCCATCACTCAAGTGTTTCTCCATTTTTCTTCTTCCCCAGGAGCATCAAGCAGGTTCCAAGCTGGTAACCTTTTGTTCTTGGGAGGACTTATTCATTCAGCATTGAGTTTCATCTTACCATTAAAAATGGCAAAAATTCTTTGCATAGCAAAAAAACATTTCTCCATTCAATTTTACATGTGAAGTTGCACAATGCACAGAAAAATGCATGCTCTACGGGGAAACATTTTAATTGGATGCAATAAAATCCTGTTCTCAAATGTGGTTTACTTCCAAAACAATCTAGAAAACTGCAAACTCTAGAGGGGGGAAAATGAACACCAAGGCTGCTATCCTACACCCATCTTATTGTGAGTAAGACCCACTGAGCTCAGCGAGGTATACTTTTAAGTAGATATATACAGGACTGTACTTAAGCCTTCAAGAACTATGAAATGGGTATGGGCTAATTGAGGAAATAATTCTTTCTGCAGAAGATCTGGGGGATCCCAAAGCATCTGAATTCACAATTATGACAGTAGGACTTGCAATCCTGGGTCAGGAAATCAGGTTCACCCCATTATCCAGATCAACACTTTCAAGTTTATGATCTGGACCTACCATCACCCATCTTTATTAGAAAAAAGAAAGACCATGACTTACTGCTTCTGATTTAGGAGGCACAGGTGGTGGAGGTAGGGAAACTTCTGGAGATTTTGATGTTACTGTTATAGGCCCAGGTGCTGGAAGAGAAGAATTGCCACACTTGGACCGGAAAGAACTCCTATAGCTGTCACATTTGTTCTTCTCACTTTGTGAGCGAGTGAGAGGCTGATCACTCATTTTCCCACCCCCCTGGTCCAGCCACAGTTCCTCATAAGGAAGTTCCGGTTTGGTAGGTAAACACAACGATTCTTCACAAACTTCAGGGAACAGGTAGTCGCTGCTGCCATCGCCAGAGTCCTGGCACTGCAGGGCATCATGGGAGAATAAAGCCCACTCGTTGCACAAGTCCCTGCAGCCGTGAAGGTTCACCTCACTATTTCCATGGAGGTTGTTTCCATAAACACAAACCGAGAGGCGGTGGAAGGATTGCGTCAACTCGTCCCGAGCGTAGCTAAGAGAGTTTGGCATGTGGTTGTGGCTGTGGGGCCGGGCTTTCTGCGGACTTTTGCACTCTTCATTCCAGTCGGCTTTCACATCTCTCACGCCACGGGAATACTCGTCTATGTCAAACTGCTCTTGGCAGAGACTGAACCAGTGCTTGACAAAGGCTTCGTGACCCACCTCCCCTTTCACAAGGCTTTCGGGGAGCGTGAACTTTGGAAGAGCCAAATGCAAAGGGAAGTGCATGGGAATGATTTTGTTGCTGTGCAGCGCACAGCAAACCACCACAGTCTTGGTCTGAATGTTGACAAACTTGTAGCGGTGCCCCTCGCGGACAAAATGCAGGTCGTAAGGGTTTCGGGGCGGAGAGCTGGGCACGGTCACGTTCACGGGCAGCCGCGTCTTCTCCACGATGTTGCGAATGGTGTGTTCGCCCTCCTGCATCTGCAGCTCCAGGGGGCTGCGCGTGCTGAAGCGGCCCTTGCACTGGAAAGGAAGGCTGATGCTCTCGTTGGTCCTGTGGTTCATGCAGATCAGGCACGGCATCTTGCCTCTGCCCAGCTTGCTGATGGAATTGAGCTTCCCGATTTTCTTGAAGATGGTGTTGAGCCGTGACTTCTCCTTGGAAGATTTTGCATAGAGGATTTCCGCTTGCCCCATTAACGTCAGCTCGTCTCCCGTGCAGAGGGTGATGTTGTAAAGCTCGGTGTCTTCGTTGCATTCGCCCGAAGCCACCTGTAGCACAGAAAATTTAAGAGATGCCCAGATAAGTCATTTCGAACACGAAGCATAAAAGCAACAGCTGCAGAAACAACAAATTAAAAATTATTGAAACTGCAGATAAGGGATCAACATTTATTTAAAATGTCTTATTTAAATTTCCTCTACAACCAACCTGATTTCTTTACTGAATATGAAATTCTATGAATCCATATGTACACAGGCAATTCTGACATATCCTGGAAAAAATTATGCCCCAGCCAAATAATAAAAACAATGCAATTAATGTAGGGAAAGCAAACATTTGAACCGAGTAAGACCACCCCCCGCAAAGCCTTGCAAATTAGGACTGAGTCACTCTGACCTTGCTGAATTTTTCATCCCACTCCCATAACTGGCAGTGTGGCAGGTGCCAGCTGCATTCTCTCTTTTCTGGCTTAAGACAGCCTCTATAGTTCTGCCGTGGATCTGTGCTTCAAGGACATAATGGAGTACTACAATGGTTGAATACTCGTGTGTGTGTGTGTGTGTGTGTGTGTGTGTGTAGGAGGTTAAAACATAAAGGAGAGTATACAAGTGCTATCAGTGAAGATGACAGAGAGTTGGGCTACAAATGCTAGTGTTTCCTAAGCCCAGGAAACAATCAAATTCTATTGTTGTAGGAAAGGTGACAGGTAGAGCTTACTACTTGGACTGATCATGGCCTGGAGGAATTGCAGCTTATCCCAAGGCAAGTAGCCAAGTGGTAAGCTACACGGCTGAACCAAGAGTCACAGAGAATCAGGAGTGAGCAATACTGAATGCACAAGTTAGGTTGCAGAGCCTGCCTCCCCTTGATGAAACTTTGCAGTTTCATAGAAAGATTGCCACTTTTCTGGTCTACACTCTTTAAGAGTGTAAGAGGCAAGCTTCTTCAGCTGGATGCGGGGAAGGCTCAGCCTTGGGTGTATATTTGTACTGTGTGGTGTAGTGGCTAAAGCACTGGACTGTGACCTGGGAGGCCAGGGTTCAAATCCTCATGCAGCCATGAAGATCACAGGGCAACCTTGAGCCAGTCACTGTCTCTCAGTCTATCCTACTCCACAGAGTTGTTGTGAAGATAGAATGGGGAGTGGAAGAACCATATTTTTGTATGCCACCTTGACTCCTTGGAGGAAGGATGGGTTATAAATATAATAATAAATAGGGAATTTTTTTTCAAAAAATGTTTTAAATTTAATTTGTTTTTCTCAATTGCTTTTTAAACCTGTTCTTATTGTATGATTGGAAATCACCCTGAGACTTAAATGAAAGGAGATTCATAAATTTAAAAATAAGAAATAAATATAAGCTAACAAATAAGAAATGGAATGGAGCTAGTAATGGCTAGGGCTCCAAGAGCATGGCATGTGAGAAAGCATCACATTTCCACACATAAACAGAGTACCGCCTAAAATCGTCGGCTCTTTTACACCATATACATTTTTGTTACTGAGTTAAGTGTAGACTGAGATCCCAATCTGATGATCAGCCTAAGAACTACTTCTTCCAGTCATACTGGAAATTGCACAAATGGAATGCAGAAGGAATAGAACAAACCCATCAGACGTGTTCGGGCATCCACTATATTCATGTAATTCAAAATAATAATATTAATTGCATCCACACAAACTAAACAAATGGGCTACAGACTTTTAGCTCTTGATACATTCTCCAGTCCTTTCTCAACCCTTTCCTATTTACTGAGGCCACTGTTCCTTAGTGAGCAAAAATATTGAGTTCGCAATACCTCCCACAAACACATTGCCAGAGTTAAGAAATCACAAATAACTTATACTTTTCCCAATAGGAAAATACAAAAAAAGGTTGCCAGATTTGGTCATGGAAGATCCAGGTTCAAATCTCTGCTGAGGCATAACATTCATCTGCGTAGCTTTAGGCAAGTTACTGTCAAGCTTAACATATTACACAGGAATGTGAAAAAGAAAAGTAAGAATATATTATAAACTCACCTTGAATTCATGAGATAGGACAAAAATGATGGCCTTTTCCCAACCCGTTTCAGTACTCCCTCCAATGTTTTTGAATGTATGTATGTGTGATTCTACCCCACCCCTGTAATTAACAAATCGCCTGGTAACTTTAGGAGACCTGGAATTTTATGCTAGAGCAGTGGTGTCCAGAGGGCCAGATTTGATGAAGTGAAGGGCCGTGAGGGAGGGCCGACCAAAGTTGTTAAGCTTTTTTTAGGATTTTACCCCAGGGGCAGGATTAGGCCCCTGAAATGGACTTTGGACATGCCTGTGCTAGAGAGTGCATGGGAAACAAATGAGCTGCCACCCTATTGATTCTGGTCTAGGCAGAGGGAAGCCTTGGCCCATCCAGCTCCCTCCAGTGCAATGGATCAGAGAGTTGGGTTGCACGCTTTTCCAACACAGATAATAACACAGCATAATATATTTCTTTTCTTCCAAAAGCCTGCTCATATTCAGAGTGGCATTCAGTTTCTGCTTCTTAGTATTTCTAGTTGTTAACTGCATGCTACCACATAAGTAATGAGCATAGCAATCCTAACTCGCATTTATACTCTGTTTGGGGATAAGGTGAAATATCCTGGAGATCTGTTTGCACAGAGACTGCCACATCCAATTCCCTATGGGAATCTTACCTCCACTGACTAAAATAGAAGGGAATGAACTGTGCCAGCCCCATAGTTAAATGAACCTTTACTGCAACCAAAGGGGCTTTGTATCATGCCTACACCTACCCATGGCACTATCTGCTTTCCTCCTCTCTCCTGGTCAAACATTGCTGATGGAGCACCAATGCTGGTAGAACATCGATGCCAGCAGAGCTTTCCACTGGTGCAAGTGTTGTTCTGTAGTGTATGTCTACCCTCAAAAACATGCAAAGCCCCTGCTAAGTGTGAATAACAACTTGACAAAACTGGAGGAGACGCATCTTATGCATGTGCTTAAAGCTGAATACTTTGGCATGAACAGCATGCCTGGCTAGTATTGCACTTTCAGAGTTTCCCAAGAGGAAGTAATTCAAACGCTGTGTTCAAATCTACACATCCTTAATAGAGCAATCCAGGAAACAATCAGGATTTCCCTGTACGTGATACTCATTCACAATTCAGGTCAATGCCATGGCAGTATTATGAAACATTAATATTAAACAATGGTAGATTTCACACCGTGATTACCTATTCTCTCTCTCTCTCTCTCTCTCTCTCTCTCTCTCTCTCACACACACACACACACTCACTCACTCAAACTCACACACTTCTAGAGCTGCTTCACACAAGACTTTTTTGCTCCATGAACATCAGTGCTGCAAGGAGAAGGGGCATTTTGGACACATTAGTCTTTTAAATTAAACATAGACATGGTAGAACAGGCACGTGGAGTGTCCCCCCCCCTTCAAAAAGCCCTCACACGTTTTGTACACATTTTCCTACAGAAATACAATATTCATTGAAGACAGATATCCTGTGTGATGTAGACTTCCAAGATGGGATTTAGTTTCAATTTAAGTAATATCAACTGGAGATAAGAACACTCTGAACTTTGCAGAACACTCCCCTCTCCTCACATTTTTGCATTACACACATGGTGACATCTCACATGAGAAACAAGAAGCAACAGAGAAATCAGTGGCCCCTGATTCCTCTTTTTGCATGGTCTATGTCATGTGTGAATAGGCAGCTTGCACACTTGCTCTATGGTGATATATATGAACTCAACACACATCTGAGTGCAAAGATATGCAAGTCCTTGTACTGCAAATTTGACAGGATGGGCAAGACTGTTGCTGCTCTAGTTTAACACCTGAAGACAACGTCCCTTGCTTAGAGCAGTAATTTCATGTCAGTTTTGTTATTCTGAAGCAAAGGTGCGCATAAAAAGGTGTTCATTTGAATTTTCATTTATTAATGGCAGAGACAAAAGAGATATGTAAAGCATTATAAATTAGTAATTTCTGACATAGCTCAAATACAGTTCTGCACTACCACAGATATCAGGCTCAGCCAGCTATTAAGTGACTACGGCAATTTATCTTATGTGTGTATAATGAACTGAAATAAAATGCTAGGTATCAGGGAAACCTAATTTCCTAAACGGTATTTAAAACATCTAACAATAAGTACATTAACTGGGTAGAGAAAAATGACATTTGCAAAGTTTCTTCTAAACTATGCTTCATGGCATCTAACTCCTCTCCAGCTTAAGCTACAACTGCTATCCAAAGACAAACCCAGTGAAGTTGTGCTTAGAAATGCCATGGGGAACTATAGCTCAGAACTGCAACGCTAATTGCTTTGTCTAGGATTTCCACCCTCTGGCATGCCAATGGCATTAATGAGCACATCACTTAGCGCAGCCACCCTCATATCCGGATCTCCTCCTTTTGTGGTGGTACACATAAGCGACTTCAGAAGAAGTGATGATGTGCATTCATTGCCACCACCTCCACATTATATTGCAATGGTCAAAGACCTCTATTAATACCTTCCAGCGTTCTGAAAGTGTTTGCAGTGTGGTCACAACTTGAGATCAAGGTCCCAGTGTGCTTGGTCTGACTCCTCTGCTTCCTCCCTCCCACGCTGGAGTCTCGGCTGCAGAATAACTCCTTTTGTTGCCTTACTGTACAGTTTCCAGCCTCCTCTTTCCCCGCACATTTGGAAACACATTTTTAGAGCTGAATTTGGGATTAGGGCCCCTTGCTGGTCTCGAAGCAAACTGTATGAGACTACATCGCAGAAAGACTGGATTCAATTTTGCATCAACAAAGTAATGCTTCAGTGTACTGAAAATATTTGCATTCATGGACTTGAAGCTTTACCCAGAGAACCTGAAATATCTTGCAGTTAGCTTATTGGGTAAGAATCCTCAACAACTTTTCCCTTTTTCTTCAAAGAATAAACCTATTGAATTACCACCTCCAGGATCAGGAGGCTCCAGTCCATTTTCTTCGGCCACTATGCTGGAAGGAGTGTGTGTGGTTAAAACTTGCAGCCCCAAACTCTGCTTTCAAGAAAGAGATGTGGAATGGGTGAACACTCAGTAACTTAAATTAGACTTGGGTATGATTCATGTCACTGATTCCCATCTGGCCAGTTTTGCGATTCAGGCATTGCACTAGAGCAGGGATGGGGGAATAGGTACTGCTGGAGTCCAATTCACATCTGCCCCAGCTAGCATTGCCAGTGGTCAGGGAGTTGAATTAACATCTGGAAGGCCAAAGGCTAGACACTTCTGCACATATAGGATGCACATATGGGCTTGACTAGCTGGCAGATTTGAGTCTTGGCCTCAGATTTAACACCTAACTCAACCCTATTAACCTGATGTATTGGTTGCATTTGTAACCCTCTGTTCTTCCAAGGGGTTCAGGGCTGCTATTCATGAGGTCGTCACATTTTAGCCACATGACAAAACCTGTGAGATAGTATAAGCTGAGAGATAATGGCAGGTCCGAAGTCACCAAATAAACTTCACAGTTGAGATGGGATCCAAATATAGCCTTCCAGTGTGGGAAAATTAGCTCCTAACAACTCTGGTGATTATAAAGGGCATACCAGACAGGAAGATTTTATCATAAGTTTGATCATTGGCAATTTAGCTGTTTTCAGATATCACGTTACTGGCTCTTCAAATTATTTGGTTAGAATATGGTTCAAGAATAGGTGATGAGAAAAATTGATTCTTCCTTCTCACTTGCACCTTGAAAAGAAGACCTGGTTTCCTCAAACCAGTTTTCTGTGACATCCTAACTGGCAAACTGTGGTTTAATTAATCCCTCCAAACCAGGATTGCAAACCATAGTTTGATGAGTAAAGAGGAAGCTGTCTTATATCAGGTCAAACTATTTGTCTCACTAGCCTAATATCATCTTGGCAGGGGCTCTCCATTTCTATCTCCAACAATAGTTGCCATGTTCAGGTGTTACATTCTAGACCCTCAAATTGTGATTTGCTGATGGACTGTAGCTCATTCCCAGGTCCAATGCCTGTACTGCCAGTTAAAAGGCTCAGGTAGCAGGTGATAGAATATATTTTTGCCTATATTATCTTACAGGACTTTCATGAGGACAAAACAATATATTTATAATATTTGTAAAGGTGTTCACTGTGCACCTCTCATGCCTTATATATGAGGAGCTGTAAAACTGAGGCTGGAAAAGACAATTTTTCTACCTAGAAAATGCCCAAATGGCTTTGCCAATTATTATTTTTTTGCTAAAAATATAATGTCCACCTGCACTTTATACCAAATCACCATGAATACTTCAGCTTCTAAAATAGGGGAAAACAGACAGTGCTCTTGCAGCTTTGGGAAGTTACATACTCCTAATTAATTATTGCACTAATATGATAACGTAAGTTCAGTGTGTGAATACCAACACAGACATATTAGCGGTCATTATAATCTCCCAAAGTGCAGAATATGCTGTTCTGTTCTGCATCTAATCAATGTACACAGATTTGTGTGTTGTGTGTTTTACAGACATAACCCAAGAGATCCTAGCAGGAGATCTCCCAGTTGGCACCATTTAGAACTCCCATGAGACTCACTTGGCTTTTTCTCTAAACTTGTGTGTGTGTGTGTGTAGGAATAAACCTGAAGATCAACAGGGCTGAATCCAATTCTAACATGCTTAACTTTCTGACTTAGATGTTACACCCTCTTCTCAAATTTTCCTGAATATTAATAATGTTATCTTGACTATAGATGAACTTGCTCAAATGAGAGGTCAAGCATACATAGCCACATCCAAAGTACATAGGAACATAGAACTATGCCTTGTACTTAAACAACCCACCAATCCATGTAGCTCAGTACTGTTTACTCTAGATTGGTGGCAGCAGCCCTCCATGGTTTCACAGACTGGGAACATTTTCCAGTCCTACTTGGAGGTGCCAGGGATTGAACCTGGAACTTCCTGCATGTAAACCAGTGCTCTACCATTGAGCTACTGCCGTTACACAGTGACAGACCGCCATCTTGGATAGGCCCATGCAGTATGTGCAGCTCCCTAGAAAACAATTACTTATTTTTCTAAAGTGATTGTGGCAACAGGAAATAGCTTGTGGTATTTAACCGTTAAGGTAAATCCAGAACAAACATGGAAACTGCTAGAAGTCATTCTAACATACAAGATTGGGAAGAGAAAGAGAGAGAGAGGAACAGTCTACAGACACTGCAGTCAGAATTTATGTGGGTAGTAGTTTCTGACATTACTCTGTTTGACAGTGATACGGCCTCCCTATTTGCAGGGCTTAAAGAAAACAACAACATTTCATTTGAATCATGTTATTTCTCGTGGCTGTTGCATAGATTTTAAATCAAGGAATCATTAGTCCTTTCTGTTTCCATGTAAATGCTGATAATCTTCACCAGTGTTGGGGGGTTTCAATAATAGTCCATACAGCCCCTATGTAGCCTAAGACATTCTGTGGAGTGAATGAAGCAGCTGCTCCTTCACCAATTAAAATCTAAGGGGTCGGAGGGGAGGGAGAGGGAAGGGGAGTGAACGACAAAAGAATCTCTGTCTAAAATTTGGAGGCAATTAAACAGATCGGAAAAGAACATTGCTTATTGAAGGTGGTTCCCTCTTTGAAAAAGTCTTCGTATATATCTCACACTGATTCACAGAGATTTCAGGATGGGTTTCGGGGAAATGTACACAGTAAGTTGCAGTTTAAATACCATCAGACTAAGACAACTCAGTAACCCAAAATTATTTCTCCCACAGAGCACAGTTGCTCAACTGCCATGTATATATATAAAAAGGGTTTAACCATAAATCATTTCACTAGGGATAAATATTAGTTTAGGGGCTACCTTAACGTTGAATGTTATTTCCTCCATGACGTAAACTCGTTCAGGAAATGCTTTAGCCACCTCCTCCACACTGTTAAAATACTGCACTGGCTCCTTAATATCACGGTCTTGTTCCAGCAGCTTAAACTGCCCTGAAAACAGATGATAAAATAGAAGAGCAATAAGATATTTATATTGGACGGCTGTTTCTGTGGCAACTGCTAACGCATTCCCTACGCTATTTAACTTGGTCAGTTTCCTCCAATTATTAACAGTTAGGCAATGGAAGAACAGATTGCACAACTCTTTGCGAACCTGAAAAGGAAAGAGTTACCAAGCTTTGCTAAACCGGAATTAGAAGAATGTGTGTGGGCCGACGTGAAATTTAATAGAATTTACAGGCAAGCTCTCTGGAAGCGGACTGAAAGCACGGATGCATTCTCATGGTAGAATTACACACAGATTTCTGCACATTTAGAACTTTCCCCAACACGTTACAGTACTTTATGTGTAAAAACCACAAACTCAATTTTTACAGGAAAATACACCAGAAAAAGAAAAGCACAGATGTGTAAGAACTGAAGAAATTTCACTGGCCAATTCACAGTGTTCCCAAGAGCCCCTTTTGAGGGGCACAAAGCTTAGGGATATTCACCAGTTTTCAGAATTTCTGTTCTGCTGCTTCACAAAACATTGCATTTTTGAAGCCACTCCCATGGTCACATAATAGGTTAAACTGTCAAGTCACTAGAGTTCTGTGAAAACAGGCAGTGTTATTACTGTTTATCACAATGCACTGATATGCTTTCTGGTTGTTTTATAGTACGATGCCAATTAGCCCCAGGCAGCATGGCCAATGATCAGGGTGATGGGCATTGTAGTCCAACCAGTGGCGTAGCGTGGGTTGTCAGCACCCGGGGCAAGGCAAGTAATTTGCGCCCCCTAACCCGTGGATTTGCGCCCCTAACCCCCAGATGTTGCGCCCGGTGCGCCCGGCCCCCCCTGCACCCCCCACGCTACGCCACTGAGTCCAAAACATATGGAGAACAGGATCCCAGCAAGATGGCTTTTGGGAAACCGAAGTCTTTATTTCCCATGCTTGATACTTATTGTATATGGGCAGTACAAGCTAGTCTGGAAATAAAGCCTGTTGTTGACATCACAAAATACTCACAAAGGGTTATCTGCTCCACATACCAATACTTTGTATATAAATTTGGGGTCACATACGGGAAGTTCATTTAAATAAAACCTAATTGCATTATGTCTTGCTGTAACCAAATAGAACTAGCACAATACAGTTTTTATACAAACTGGGAATGTATGGTAAAGATTTACTTTTGCTTGGAATAAGAACTGGATGGTAAAAGCACCATTGCTTGGGGCCTATTCACATGAACATTTTATCAGTGGTAACAGCCAGCACATGAAACTGATATACAGCATTGCATGAATCAATTCCTACAATTCAACCATGGTACTAGCTTTGCTATAATGTGGACACAATATCAATCAATGAAGATAAGCTTATCAAATGATAAGATTAATTTGTAATAAGTACCACCAATGCAATACTGTGGATTTGACATCCGTGACTGTAATTTATAGAAACTAATTATCAGCAACATGCACTTAAAATATCAATAGTGTGCGGTAGAATGTAGCAGTCATGAACTCACCAATAATTTAAACCTTTTTTTCATATAGGTATATACACCCCCACCCCAACTTACCACATACCTTAATTCAATACTACTTCCTAAGTGCAAGCAGTTATCTGAAATATTATTTGGAATGTTATTATTCTACACTAATGCGATTTTTTTTTTTTTTTTGCAAAAACAATACTTGAGATTACCACGCTCCCCAAGTTGCTGAAAACAGTTGGCTATCCTAGGACTAATTTATATGTTCATTTTTGGAACTGTGTTTGGAGACTCTTGAGAGTCCCATGAACTGCAAGAAGATCAAACCTATCCATTCTTAAGGAAATAAGCCCTGAGTGCTCACTGGAAGGACAGATCGTGAAGCTGAGGCTCCAGTACTTTGGCCACCTCATGAGAAGAGAAGACTCCCTGGAAAAGACCCTGATGTTGGGAAAGATGGAGGGCACAAGGAGAAGGGGACAACAGAGGATGAGATGGTTGGACAGTGTTCTCGAAGATACAAACATGAGTTTGACCAAACTGCGGGAGGCAGTGAAAGACAGGAGGGCCTGGCGTGCTCTGGTCCATGGGGTCATGAAGAGTCGGACACAACTAAACGACTAAACAACAACAGCTTTTTGCTGTTTTCCCCTGACATACAGAACATAAGAAGAGCCTGCTGGATCAGACCAATGGCTCACTTAGTCCAGCATATCCTCTTCTCATTTCTCATAGTGACCAAACCAGATGACTGTGGGAAACCTGTAAGCAGGATTCGAACACAGGAGCCCTCTCCCCAAGCACGCTATTTCAAATGTGCTTCCATGTTCACAGCAATCCAGCACCAAATCCCCCTTCTATTCAGTGTGGAATCTCATTTATGTGCCATGAACCTTTAGTTGGCAGATAATAATATAAAGGAAAAAAATAGAGATATACAATACAGATTGCGTATAAAGTATTTGAAAGGCACTGTTGTTAATTGAAAATCCTGTGGGAAACAGCAGAAGTGCACTGTCCTGTTATTTTGAGTGAAAACAGACTACCCACTTAGCAAATATTCCTATTTAAGAAATCCTGCATGGCTATGCTAAGTACATGGGACTTCAAGTCTCTGGGTGAGCTGTATCTCTGGAAGCACAGGTATGGAAAAGTAACCACATATGGCATTGTACAGCAGGGACTATGGACGGGTTCTCAGAAGATGGCAAGCCAAAGTATGGTTTACCAAGACTGTGCAAACATGCAGGCTCCCAGAGACGAGCTCACAGCTGTTTGCTCCTTTCTAGTCCTTTTTGCTCCCATGCTGCACTGAGAGATGCCAGATTTGGCATAGTGAGTCGTCTGAATCCAGGCCTATGGTTAAAACTCACTCATTAACCACAAGCTCCAACCAACTTTTAATTCTGCTCTCTGGGAGCCTGCACAATTCCAGCAAGCTATAGTTTACTGTATCATGTGAACCAAGTTGATGTGGCAAACAATCTGCTTTCACCCACTCTTAACTGCACCATATTTGGCACGCGTGTGTGCGCACACACACACACACACACAATACATACATACAAATATATATTGAAATTGTTGCAACTCTTCAGTGTACTGATGCCATGCTACAGAGGACAGAGTTGGGGGGTTGACAGCAAACTCCCACTTCCTCTGATTTTTATTCATTTGCTGAAAAGTCTTGTTGAGTTTGCTACTCCTACATCAGAGCCTCCTTTTTAAAATATGATGGCTTAGTTCATTCATTGACATCTTGCTTATTGCGCATTCTTCTGTGCCTTTCAGGTTTTGACCCTGGTCCATGTTAAACAGGCTGCGGTGGAAGTGTAGGATGCTGTATAGTAAAAAATTCCATTTGACAGGGACAGTTATGTAAACATTTCTGCTTCTGCCTGGAACTCTGGATAGAACAAGCAAGCCTTGAAAGAACTGCTTTCGAAAAGCAGGATGTTTGAATATGTACATAGAGAAACCCCATGTAAAAGACTGCTTTTGTTTCACAAGGAGAAAGCTTTTAAATTTACTGAATGGGAGGATTTAATTCCAAAAAAGAGTCTATATGGCTATATAGTTTTTGGCAATATGTATTCATAGTACATTATAATGTGGGAAGAAATTAATTCTAGTTTAACCAGCATTCAGCATTCTAAAACCCAATAGCCATACTAAAGTGTGTACATACATTAAAAGAGATATTTTTTATTTTAAAAAAGGTTCTCCTGTGTATTCTTGAACACAGGCAGTGTTTGATTTATATTCTCTTTGTAGCATGCATACTGTATACATTTCTCCCTCATAGAACACCCACAGTAGAATGAATTTGGGAAACATTTTCCCATCAGGGTCCTTCCAACTCTACAATTCTATGATTCTATCAGCAAAACAAGTTGCAATGAATCTATTCCTTACTCCTAAAACTCAAGAGATGAGACAATTATTAACACTCATTGAATGCACTGGATAAACATTATAAAAATATAGATGTAAGAATTGTGAATGTGCACACTTCTCTACATTTGGGACCTGCAACGTGATGTTGCAGCATGTCACAATTTCTGTTTAGTGTTCAAGCCAGCCAGCCAGCCTTGCCTTCCTCCATATGTCATTCCATTCCCCTCTCCCATCCACCTCCCTCGCTTCACCCCCAACAGTCAACTTTCCATGGTCATTGAACACATTTGGTTCCTATTGGCTTCTTCTGTTCCCCACTTTAACTAGCCTCCCCCCCACCCCCCGATTTTGTACTTCTGCAAATCATGACATTTTCCTGTACGTGGGAGGTGCCTTTTTGGCTACATAAGTACTAGCATTGACATTTGAACAGGATCTTTTTAGAAGCTATTTTAAGACACTTTAAAACTGTTTCAGATAACAGTTTACAATAAAATAGCTGGAAGCACATGGAACCATCTTTTTACATGACTTTAACCAATCCCGCAGGACAAGCCCTCTTAACATTGGCTGAGGTTATAAAAGGATAGTAGAGGAACATAGAAAAAAGACAATGAGGCACCAACAGGAAAGGCAGTTTTCCTGCCTGGTGCTAGGCTCTCATTTATCACCTTGGTTGCAGAAATGTTGCTTAGAAGGACTTCTTAAGTAGCCTTTAATTGCTGTCACCCCAGTAAAAATGAAAGCCTGGGCCTAATGTAATATCACCACTTTCCTAACCTACACTTTTGACTGATTAGTTGCGAGGTCATGGGGATGTGGCATACATAAGGAATCTAGACGGGAGGTCTGCAATACATAGCCTGCAGTTGGCTATTCCCTGATCTGAAACATCAGCTATCTGGTTCTCTGGTTGCCATTGGTTCAGCTGCTCCACTGTCACACAAAACTTTGCACGCCTTGGGCACTGATTGGGAAGAATGGAAAAACCTTTAATTCAGAGTTCTGAGCTTTGCTGCCAACTTAGGGCTAAATTTAAGTATTGGAGTGGATTCATCTCATGAACACAGCACAAGGACAGAATGAATTGCTTCATAGCCTTTACTTGAAAACCGGGGGCGGGGGGCACTTGCTGCTTATAATACAAATAATAGAATCTCTTATATACTTTGCAAGAAGTCTCCCCACCACCACCACCACTTCACAGATATATGTATATATTCAGTGCCATAGCAAGCAGGCATAGAATATCTAGTTACTTTCTGAGTAACAAGTCTCAACCTATTAAACCTCACATCTCACTCCTCCCTATGAAATCTGAACCATCATAAGGTATTGTTCTGAGTTTGAAACAAACGTAAGCAGGGACAGACTCATTAACAACAGGAAGCTGAACTTGCGGCTTCTAAGGGCTTCCAATTTGTTGTGCTTGTGGTAGCAAAGACTCTAACAGAGACTGGCTGAGTTGATGGGCTGTCACAAAATGTCCATGAACATCCAATCTGCTTAGGGCAGGGTTGGAGAGCCCTCCAGATGTTGCTGGGGCTGATGGGAGGATGGAGTCCAATCACATCTGGAAGGCCAAGGGTTTCCCATCCATGGCTTAGGGGATAATAAAGCTGTCTACCTTCTGTGAGGGAATGAGGTATTTTTCTGTTTGGGTGGAGTTATACTTCACACAGGCCTTTGGGAAAGAGGCAGCTTTGTGAGAGAAGCTGGAGAACTAGGAAGGAGTCCAAATATTCTAAGGAAGGCCCAAGGATTGGAGGAAGCCCAGGAGCAACATGGAGAGTGCAGAGTGGCCACGCAGGTCAAGCAGCAGATAAATTTCACTGTAGATATGAGCTATCCAACCAGTTTTTTGGCTGAAGGCACCTAGAGTCTTCCTCTAATAAGCATGAAGAATGCTGGACAGCCTTTGCCTTGAGGGACTGGTTTGGCCACAATTGCAAACTAATTGAGAAACAGACGAGCATTCGCTTTTTAATAATATGATGCATTATATTGGACTCCTTCCAATGAGATTTGCAAAACAGGCAACCTGACAATGAGCGTTAACATCTAAAGCCAACAAGGTACAGAAACACAAAATAGCACTTGACATCTGAAACTGCATTTCCCCCTCCCTTTAATCTTGTTTTTGTTTTAACAGTTTATTTGACCCTACTTCTTTCCATGTATAACACTTTATCCAACTATTCCAAAACATGATGCTTTCAGTATATCATAGAAGAGAGAGATAAAGAGCAGGCTGAAGGCCAATGAGTTAAAGAAGAAAGCACTGCATAGCTGTATGTAAATTATACTCCTAAGAGCTTTGGAACCCCAGAAACCTCATCTCTTGGTATGGGAAGGGAAGGGATGATAACCGTTTCTCTGAGCTAGACTTTGGTGTACTGCTCTGAGTGTTAAAATTCACCCCAGGGCAGCCCCTATAATTGAGACTAGTTTGAAAAGTACCTGTATAAGTACTATCATTTAATGTGTGTGTGTGTGTGTGTGTGTGTGTGTGTGTGTTCGTATGTTTGCATGTATGTGTATATAAAATTTAAAACAGAAAATGCAAAAACAATTAAAACACAAACAAGAACTTAAAGGCAGCTGTGAATTTTAGAGGCTCTTGCCTTTGGGAGATCAGTATGACATCAGATAAAGATTTTATGTGCCCTTGGAGCAGGATCTTGATGGCCAGTCAAAATTTGTGGAGCTATGGATGAAGGAAGGGAGGAAGCATTGTCAAAGATATGACATTGTTAAAGTTTGGCAAGTTGTCACCGTATTTCATTTCAGATGCTAAGATGTATACAGCTTGAAAAAGGCAAATTATAGTTCAACAACTGGCACTGTGGCACTGTGAGAAAGTTGTTGATAACACATTTCCAATGGTTAATTCAGAAATGCATTCTCTCTGTGAAAGTTGGGTTTCCACATACAATTAAAAACACTTTCCAGTATAGACAAGGAAATTAACCAGTTCTAGGTTTTTGCTGGGGAGTGGAGGAAAGACCTGTCTGAGCAGGAAGGAACCAAAAATGTACACAGGTAGGCATTTCAGCAAAAACATGGATATGCGTAGAGGCGGGGGGGGGGGGGGGAGAAGAGACAAAAAAGTTCAGAGGAATTTTACTACTAAATACAGTAAGCCACAACAAAATTAAAACTGACTTGCAGTTGCAGCAGGGAGAGAAAGCACAGGGAACACATGCACACAAACTCCTACACCCCAAGGCCACAATTTTATTGCTTAAGCTTCCATGAATTTGGTGTGGGAAGGACACTATCAGCAGACAAATCCAGAGGTCATTTCCTGTGTAGGAAGAATGGCCTAAAATAGAACACAGAATTAAATTCTCATGCTACCCAGGGTCACACAAAACTGCCCCATATTCAAGACCGGGGTGGAGCAAGGTGGAGTAATCTCAGTCAGGGTCTACCTGTAAGTTCCTCCCTATCCCAGAAGCATTCAGCTGGTTAGTTTGGATGGGTAGGACACCCTTATTAGGTGGGTGACACTCAAACATAGGTTAGCACACCCTACAGCTCCTGAACCTTGCCGGGCTTCGGGAGCAATGAGATAAAAAAATGCCACAAACCAACAGGCAGGGGAATCACTAGGCGCTTAAAGGACTCAGGACAAAGTCCCATGGCACAATTTCACATATGTTATTTTATATATGTAGCTGCCTCTACAAAATTAAGATGTTGAGTGGATCAGGTTTTACCAGCGCTGCACTCTGCAGTGTGCCCAGACTCACAGTAAGTTTTAAAACTTATTAAGTTTAAGAAAAGGGTGAGAAAGGCGCAGGAGAGGAAAGGGCTATGACAGAAGCCGCTGTCAAATGCATGCAGACCGGTAACTTAGTATCATCAGCCTGTAAAATAAAACTGGGGAAAATACCAGTTTCCTGAGCTCAGCAAGATATCCTCACACCTGAGAAACAAAACAGAATTTGAGACTTCCCATTTTTCTTTTACAAATAATATGGTAAGAGTGACAAGTGATATCCCTCAAGACAAGTAGAATGCAAAAGAGCTGGGACCCACTATGTAGCTATTTCATTTGTTCCTTGTCAGGGGAAAGAACAACCTACCACCACCAGACTTGCAGACACAGAACAAGGACTTTCAAAGAAGATAAGCGTAGCTGTTGGTTTAAGACTTATGTTGTACTTACAACATGAGCTTCCTGTAAACCTTGAAGAAGTTTAACATGTATTGGGGGAGGGGGGGAATCTCTGTTTGCCCTGACTTCTTCACTCCTTAGATTAGATGCTCATGTATCATGTAAATTTTAAACCCCAAAACATATTAACTCAGAAAGAACCACAACATGATTTTGGAAGCCAGTAACTGTTGTGTTCCATTGGTTGAACACCTCAGACAGAATCTCAAAGCCAGACAAAACAGTGTTCACCTCGCTGTGCAGAGTTAAAGTGTATTATTCCAGAATATAAACCAGCCAAGCTCACAAAAAGTACCAAGTTGCTTCTTCTTTGCACCTTTTAAGTATTTCCACTAAAATAAATAAATAAATGTAATGACAACATTTATAGGATGGTGCAAATAGGCATGTTTGAACTACTTTAACAGCACATCAGACATGCTTTTTATATATTGCAGATGGCAACAGTAGAAGAAATGGAGAAAGAGGAGCTATAAAGAAAATTATTGGGGTAATTAATGAATTCTGCTGGTATTCTGCATGTAAAAGTTGGATGTTCTTGACTACCCATCCCTCCACTGCTCCAAGGATGATTCAGATATGCCCAGGGAGTGGAAACTGTGGCCCCAAAGACATTATTAGACAACAACCCACATCATCCCTGACCACTGGCTATGCTGGCTGGAGCTGATAGGAATTGTAGTCCAACAACATCTTGTGGTTCACACATTCCGCATCCCTGAAGAAGATGAAGAAAGAAGAGAAATCCTGCAGCATAATATTTCAACCTTCATGTGATTTGGCATGCTCAGTGCAGCAGTGCTGGCTTCTATTATGAAACAATCACCATTTTGTCCACTGACCTCAAAAGTTGTCCAAGAACCATGGAGTTAAAATCCGCAAAACAGGCTACCGGCATATTAGTTTCAGCTTCTGGAACTAGTCAAGATTCTAGGAAATACACCCAGAATGGACAGCTGTTTCTGCTTTATCTGGTAAGTCAGAAAGTTCCATCTGTATCTCTCATCAGGTAATTTGCCTTCCTTGAAATTCTGCTTACAATACATTTATTTGTCTGCAGAAGAAGTTAACAACTTCCATATATATATATATATACATATATATATATATATATATATATATATATATATATTCCTTATTTAGACAAGAAGCCCTGGAAAACTCTCATGAGAATTTGAAAGGGAAAATAATTATGAAGCTATCTAATCCTATCATATTTCTCTGCTACTGCAAGGATCTTGCAGTAACACATGATAGTTTTAATCTAAGTCTAAGTAATCAAACATCTACTGCTTGTTTCCCACTTCTGCTTACAGAAGGAGAACTGCACTCATGAAAGAAGTCCTTCCGTGAGTGGAAGCTCCATCTACGAAATGCTTCTTAAGCCCATTTAGGTCAGGTTTTTAAAAGGGAATCGTTTTTGAAAAAGCTAAGTCATATTTTTAGTTATAAGAACAGTGGACCTCTTGTCATTTAAGTAACAATGATTGATGGCTGAGAGATGGTAATTTCTTTCTAAGGTGGGGGTACCATCATGGAGCCTTTCAGATGTTCAATTCCATCAACTCTGGCCAGCATAGCCATTGTTTAAGGATAATAGGTGTTATGGTCCGACAACATTTTTAGGGGTTTTTTTTTTAATCTCATCCCGTTTTTGAGTTATGAGGGCTTGAAATTTCAAAAAACTGACGATCGGGGGGCCTTGTCGGACTACACAAAAACCTTAAAAACTCAGCCCATAATTGATAGATGTCAAAACTAAAAACACCAGTCTCTTCAGAACTTCATGGGCTTTAATATTATATGTCACATGGTGTAAATTTAAATTTAAGTTACAAAAAAAGTTGGATCAATTGCTACCCTTAAATGAAACACAGAATTCCTTTTTTAAAAAATAAGGCACTATTTGGACTTACATGTAGTGGGAGAGGCAGGGTGCTTATCTGGAGCATAGATGGAAAAAAAGAGAGCAAAACTGAAGACTAAATCAATACTGGAATCTGAAACAAGTACATTTGCTCATTGCAAAGGCAAGAGGAAGCCAGGCTCAACACAAAGGAGAAACCCGCATTTTCTGAAGTATATCTCATTAACAAAGCAGGGATTAGGTCACATTTTCTACATACCGAATGGCTCAAACAAGAGCAGAAGAATACAAAACAAAAAACAAAAAAATACCCTGTTTTATTGTATAAATGTCTTGAGGTTTTGCGCTCCAGTTGGTCTTTAAACCATCAAAACATGTGTCCCTGCAGCTTTTGTTAATGAAGCTGGGAGTGTTATAAAAAATGAAGAGGTGAAAATAATCAGAGATTCATTCAACAACTTGGCTGCTAGAGATAATAACTGAATAACTGACCACAAACCACTTAACCGACTAGTGTGGGGAAAGGAGAGGAACCTACTTCTATCCTGCCTGTAGAGGAGAGAGAGATTCTTATCTTTTCTCCCGCCCGCCTATAGCCATGACACATGATCACTGGCATACCAGCCTGCACAAGGATACATTGTCCCTCCCCTGGGACAGAAAGGTCTGTGTATGCTTGACCACCCACCTGCTCATTTTGTGAATCCACAAGGATCTGATTCTTCCAAGATTCTGAGGCAACAAAGATTACACAAATGAGAAGAAAGCTTAAGATGGTTTACCATAATTTCACACTAAGCACTGGTGTGTCGGGCGAAGAAATTCCACAACTCTTGATTTTATAAGAGTGAGAATATCATAGGACCTCTAAATGTTGAGAGGGGAGGAAATGAATATCCCATGAGAAAGTACTGAGTACCTTTCTTTAGATTCTAGATGTGCTTTTTTCTTGAATGTCAGCTGTTTCCAATATTTTCAGAGGCATAAATCAAACCCAGCAGACAGCTTCCAATGCTTAACTCATTCTACATAGTCAAATTACAATAGTCCAAAACTTGAAATGATCTATTACAAAAGCAATGAGGAGATACATGACTCTGTTATAGCAATGTTACAAGTTAACAAGCAAAAAGGAGAGACTATTGTTTACCATGAACAAAATAGAATGTGACTAGAATTTCAAGCTAGATTATAGATTAGTTGAAATTCCTGCAGTTCAAATAAGGATAATTAAGCTTGCTATGGTTACCAAAGCATGGTTGTTTGTTGATAATATTCAGGGTTGTTATCTTGTGGCTGATTTAGAAGTGATTACTTGACCATTCTTTTTGATCATCCTCTCAACGGGGCGAAAACACAAAACAAGGATTCAACACTTCAAAAGACAGATTATCTGATTTTGAATTTCCCACTAACTGGCCCAGGTCAGTTTTATGGATTTGGGTCTGAACCCAGGTTGTAGTGGATCTAGATAATCAGTCTCATCAAGAAATACCTGCAGTTGCTCCACAAAGCATTTATAATATTCAAAATATTCAAAACAGTTAAACCTAAGATCTGCTTCTCATACGTGTTCGGATGCGACTTTTCCTCTAGAAGTGCTCTCATGAGTGGCTGTGTGGAGAGGAAAAACACAGATGATGTGCTAAGCTACTCTTGAACCAAATTGCCTACCATACTAGACGAGAGGTGTAGTTAACCTAAGGTACAGGTTTGCAGTTTTAAAAATTTTGCGCCTATGGAGGCATTTCAAACAAAATTCTATCGGTGTTTATTGGGGATCCCCCCCTGTGTATCTAATATAGCTGTCCGCTTAGAAGTTGGACAACTACCCGTTAACGCGCGGTTGTGGATTCTAAAGATACACTATTGGTTAAAACTTATTTTTTCCCCGGCCGGTTTGGCTCCTTTAACACTCTTAGACACCTTTCATTCTACCTGGAAAGCTTCCCTGTTTGAAAAGATAAGAAGCTTGGGATTCTCCCCACAGATCTTGATAGCGGCAGGATATGAGAGAGCCAGAAGTCAAGTGCTTCAACGCATTAGGGACATAGAGCTGCAATGTCATATGGGCAAAATGGATAAACATGCCACAATTAGAGACTTTGGGAGAGGGTTCTCACCCGCAAATTATCTGGCTGATTTACAAATACCTAAGTACAGACACTCCTTTACCCTGGCCAGATTTAACGTTCTGCCCTCTGCCCTGCTGCTAGGCAGGTACGAGGGCAAACCATATGAGTCACGTGTTTGCCCATGTGGCTCATTGGAAGTGGAAACATGTCTGCATGTATTGCTGCACTGTAGTTACTACGAGGATCTACGCCTGACCTTTATTGCCCCAGTTCTACAAAAGCTTAAAAATGAACCAGAACTCCAATGTATGAGAGCCTTGGTAGAAGATAAGGTTCCTGAAATTACGATCAATGTTGCCAAATTCTGTGTAGCCGCTATTAGGCGCAGGAAACAAGAGCTTTCCAATGCCAATATGCAGACGAAGGTAAATACTTAATTTTATTTATGCTGTCTAACTTTAAATTGCTGTTATGACCTAATCTGTATTGAAACTGTCCTTTGTTTTTTGCAGTGTTATGCTTTGCTGACTAGCTGTACGAGTTAATCTGGTCTGTGACCGTTTAATAAAATTTGAGTTAACCTAAGGTAAAGATAAAGGGACCCCTGACCATTAGGTCCAGTCGTGGCCGACTCTCGGGTTGCGGCGCTCATCTCGCTTTATTGGCAGAGGGAGCTGGCGTACAGCTTCCGGGTCATGTGGCCAGCATGACTAAGCCGCTTCTCGCGAACCAGAGCAGCGCACGGAAACGCCGTTTACCTTCCTGCCGGAGCGGTACCTATTTATCTACTTGCACTTTGACGTGCTTTTGAACTGCTAGGTTGGTAGGAGCAGGGACTGAGCAATGGGAGCTCACCCCGTGTTGCGGGGATTCGAACTGCCGACCTTCTGATTGGCAAGTCCTAGGCTCTGTGGTTTAACCCACAGCGCCACCCGCTTCTCATATGTGTTCAGATGCGACTTTTCCTCTAGAAGTGCTCTCATGAGTGGCTGTGTGGAGAGGAAAAACACAGATGATGTGCTAAGCTACTCTTGAACCAAATTGCCTACCATACTCGACCAGAGGTGTAGTTAACCTACTTCTCTGCTAACTGCATTGCAGCTACTTGGCAGTGCTGTAGTACTGATTAGGGAAATTAAACTGCAACTGGCATTCCTCTACAGAATCAATTACTTATTTCAAGGAGAGCTGAAACACAAGGGTTCAAATGCTGGGTGGTGTCTTTTTAACTGTAGTCAATACAAAATGCACTTGTACTCATTCTCAAATTTACTGCCCTATTTTCTCTCTCCACACATATACATTTTAATGAAGTGAAAATCCATTAATGCTAAGATGTCAAGAATTACTTTGGTTGATTCATCCTTTCTGGCTTTTAGCCACATGTGAAATTAGTACCACATAATCTATAGACCATGCAAAACTTCAGTTTGTTTCATGCATTGGCACTCTGATTAAACAGATTTTTCCTCAAGCATTTTCCATCTTACAAGATTACCATGCTCCACAACATTCCTGATTCCGAGCTCATTGCCCTCATTTCAGAGACAGAGGGACACAGCTTAAGCTCTCATTCCAGAAACGCAGACAAGAAACTAGGTTATTATGTATGTTGGGTTCTTTTGCTCAAATGAAAACTTTAAGATTCCAAGATCCTGTATAAAAGTCAAGAAACTGACAGGAATGAAATACAGAAAAGGCATATTAAGAGAAGTGTAAACTAGAACCTGCTCTGGTTCCTATCCAAAACCAGGCAACCGAGGAGTTTTCTTCTAAGTAAGGAAGTATATCAGTCCAACAGTACAAACCCAGCAACTAGGAAAGGGTAGAATTGAGTCCAGGTGCTCTCACAGTGCAGAGGAACAGCAACAACAATCCAATCTAAGGGCAAAGGCCAAGGCTCAAGAGTCCAAGATTACAGCAAGAGGTCCAAAACTGCATGGGAACTGTAACATTGTTCCAACAAGTTCTCCCATCAAACTTTTAAGGAGAGGCAGAAAACCCAAGAAATGTGCCTCCCCACCTGTCCCTGGGAGAGATTGCTGGATGCTGCTGCATAGTCTCATCCCCCTCCCCTCTCCTCCTTATACTCTGGTGCTTCCCACTCCTGGTCAGAATCCAAGTACTCAAATGGAACCACAACACAACTAATTCAGCAGAGAATAAAAGGCAGTAATAAAAGTATTTGAAGGAGCACCTGCCCCTGTACTTTCTGACCCAGACTTTACAATTGAGAGAGAGAGGCCCTGGGTGGTCCCATCAGCAGGATCAGGAAGGGGCAGGGCATTCTTGGTGGTGGTGCCCTGATTATACAACTCCCACCAAGGTGAAAATCAGGCATTCCCCCACCTAGGCTATATTAAGGCAGCATGTTAAAATGTACCTACCGTATTTTTTGTCCCATAGGACGCTCCGTCCCATAGGACGCACCTAGTTTTTTTGGGGGGAAATAAAGGAATTTTTCCCCCTTTATTTCCCCCCCAAAACCAGGTCGGGGAACAGCGGGATGGCGGCGCTGCGCCTCCCCGCTGTCCCCCGAGCTTGTGGGGCTGGCCGATGTCTGCCTGGCGTGAGGGGCGCTCTGCTTCAGGGTGCCCCTCGCACCGGGCAGCAGGCTGCTATCCACAGCGTGGGGAGCCCTGCGGGAACTCCCGCAGGTCTCCCCACGCTGCAGATGTCTGCCCGGCGCGAGGGGTGCTCTGCTTCAGGGCGCCTCGCGTGGTGGGCTGCTATCCGCAACGTGGGGAGCCCTGCGGGAACTCCCGCAGGGCTCCCCACGCTGCAGATGTCTGTCTGGCGCGAGGGGTGCTCTGCTTCAGGGCACCTCGCGCGGCGGGCGGCGGGCTGCTATCCGCAACGTGGGGAGCCCTGCAGGAACTCCCGCAGGGCTCGCCACGAAGCAGATGTCTGTCTGGCGCGAGGGGTGCTCTGCTTCAGGGCACCTCGCGCGGCGGGCTGCTATCCGCAACGTGGGGAGCCCTGCAGGAACTCCCGCAGGGCTCCCCACGCTGCAGATGTCTGTCTGGCGCGAGGGGTGCTCTGCTTCAGGGCACCTCGCGCGCCGGGCGGCGGGCTGCTATCCGCAACGTGGGGAGCCCTGCGGGAAATCCCGCGGGCTCCCCAGGCTTGCTGATAGCTTCCTGAAGCCTGGAGAGCGAGAGGGGTCGGTGCGCACCAACCCCTCTCGCTCTCCAAGCTTCAGCGAAAGCCTGTATTCGCCCCATAGGACGCACACAGATTTCCCCTTCATTTTTGGAGGGGAAAAAGTGCATCCTATAGGGCCGGTATATTTACCAGACCCGTGGGAGCATAACTGAAGAAGGTGTCAATTGCATTGATGGAAGATATTAACTGTTGTCATTTATAGTATGTTTTGACTGATGCGTTATCATTTGTATTATTTTCTGTTGTTAGCTGTTTGAGGATCCCCTTGGAAGGAAGGGCAAGATATGGAACTAATAAAAATGAATAAATGCTTATATAAAACACAACCTCTCTATTCCTTACCTACACCCCTTTCCCCTTGCAGTTCCTTATTACTAGGCTGTCCTTTTTAGGTGCCTCCTTAGAACACATCAGTTCACCTGGCTAATAAGCTTCTCCCCCTTTACTTTCTTTCTCCCTTCCTCACCAATGTGCCTTGTCTTTATCCTTAGGTTACAAACCTTTTGCACGGCACTAAGAAATGTTAGGTGCCTTCTAAATAATCCATTTTAAAATGTATGTCTGATAATTTTTGCCTTAAATTTATCCCATCAAATTAAAAATAAGACCCGTAAGATGCAAATACTCTAATCCGAAATATTTTAAGTGGAAGCAAGTCCCACTGATTCCAAAGAAATCTGTCCTGATTATATACACACGTGATTCAAATTCAGTCACCTATTTCAACTAGACTTGCTCCCAAGTACACACAGAGCAGTAGCTTTGGTGACACTTGCTGTGCTCTAGATCAGGGAGAAAAGAATATTATATAAATTTCAACTCTTCTCAACCCAAATAGAATTGTGGCAGCGTGAGATATTTGTTCATCCAGTGCCAGACAGAGTGGAAATTACTTGACAAAGGAGTTCAGAATGACATATTCAGGTGGGCCGCGAAGCAGCTGTGTCACGGTCAGGAATTATTCAAGCATGCTAGAAATCATGTGCTGTGAACTTATCAAGAGAACCAGAATTTCATTTCCCAGAGATTTGTCACCTGTGAGCTTTAAGCTGTAGGCTTTTAGTACGGTCGTGTACACTGCCAATTCCCGAAGCGTTTCTTCTTGAATGAACACACAGTTAACCAAGACAGAGTAGCCGTCTTAGGTTATGAGATATGAACTCGGGCTAATATAGCACTCTGTGGAAAGCCTATATTTTGCTCACTGCAGCTTGTATTATGATCTCTACACAAATAGATTTTAGAAAATAGTAGGGGGAGCACAAAAGGTTTCTGGGATGCATTGAGATAAGTACCTTTCTTGATCCTGCTATTCTAAAATGCACAGGGGGGAAACCTCTAACTAATTGCAAAGTTTTCACTTGCCTTCCACTCTGTGGCGTCCATGGGGATGTTTTTGGTACAATCACTGGGCAGTTATATACATGGGGATCAGTATGACAGAACTGCATTCCAATCCTAAACACATAAACTAAGCATACTGTATTTATATTCATAAATAAAACACATGATTTAGTTGGCGTTTTACACAAGCTTAGGGTTGCAGCTTAGGGTTGTGAATTTCCCCCTGCCCCGTCAAAAGCGTCATCAGCAGTACTTGATGAAAGGCACGAATACTTTTCCATAAAAAGTATACAGCTAGTGCTCAAAACAATCTTCATGAAAACAATGAAACAGCTTATGCTCATTCATCCCACCCTAAACTTCCCTTTTCAAATTGTGAACTCTTCTTCCGCTAAGCAAGTATTATTGCTAAAGATGCAGAGTGAAAAGTGTAACACCCAGCACCCATATTTCCCATTGGTGCCTTGTAGTACTGTACTGTACTATGTTGGGTAAAGCATAGTATTAGATGTGGAAAACAAAGGGGGCCCCCTGTGGCCAGTCTCCTCTATTTGTCTGCCAGCAGATGGATTGGCTCCACCCATTACCCACTGATCTATTTCCCCAGACGTGGCTACAACCTATGCATGCTCAGAATGCAAGTGCATTGCATCTGCAGCACTTCGATCTCTTTCTTGAATGGGCAGGTGCTAGACAGCAGCACAACTGCTGCCACAGTCAGCTAGGGATGGTGTCAGTGGATAGATGCTAGCTGGAGGAATACACAGGCAGGAGATGTTACCTTTCCAGTGCTCTCTGGCAGAAGACGTGGCACAATTCTCAGAATAAAACTCATGCAATGCAAACTTCTCAAAAGGAAAGACTTCCATTCCTTGAACAGTAGCAATTCATTGTTTAATCAGACCACAGAATTTCAGGCATGGACTGGGAATAGTAAATAATAGGCTTGCCATATCTCACCTTTCATTAATCTCTGAAATTTGCCTCCCTCTGCCCCCGCATAAAGGCCAAACATTCCTCGGCAACATGCTCTACTATATTAGGTGTTTGACCAGTGGTGTGTGAGTGCTCCAATATTGCCTTTGTCTCAGGTTCTCATTAACTGAAGCAAGTACAGTGGTACCTCAGGTTAAGTACTTAATTTGTTCCAGAGGTCGGTTCTTAACCTGAAACTGTTCTTAACCTGAAGCACTTTAGCTAATGGGGCCTCCTGCTGCCGCCGGAGCACGATTTTTGTTCTCATCCTGAAGCAAAGTTCTTAACCCGAGGTACTATTTCTGGGTTAGCGGAGTCTGTAACCTGAAGTGTATGTAACCTGAAGCGTATGTAACCCGAGGTACCACTGTAGACACTGAGTTTATTACAGCCAGGTGGCTAGATATTATTTCAATAATTTTGAAAACTAATTCCACCAATATATTTTTAAAAATCTAGCTTTTGGAAACTTGGAAAACCAGGTGATGACTTTGTCAGTTTGTTTAAAAAGGAATTCCAGTTGTGAAGTAGTATATATTTCCTGCAGCCCCAAGCAGGCCTTTCTTAATACAGAAAGCAAACACAGACAGTTTGCTTCTAGACAGCTGCTTATTGTGGGATGGGTTCTCATCACAAACTGTTTCACAATATTCATGCAGCATTGTTGGCATCAAAAAGGCCAGTTCAATTCTTTTCCTCCCCTTAATTCAGATCTAACCTTTCTGGGGGAAGTCTGGTAATTAAAAAAACGACAAAAACCTGAATGACCCAATTTCAATGTGGGGCAGAGCAGTCCTACAGATAGGAAGCCATCAGAATTTACATAATCTTAAATTAAGCCAGCATAAGTTACTCATATTCCAAACTCCTTTTAGGAGTGGAGCTTCTGCTGGCTGAGCATGCCTGAGGGAAGCCAAGCTTTTAAAATAGAGTTTGCCTTGCACCAGTCCTTTTGTCTGCACAAGTTCCACCAGTTTGCCGGGTCACGTGACTGAGCTAAAAGCAACCTGAATAGGTGTAAGCCTCTCCTTTCCCCATCTTCCCCCTGCCACATCTCTGGAACACCCCTTTTTAAAAACTTATGTCAATTTCGCCCGCAGAGTTAGCATAGCCCAGGGTTCATCCAAGTTGAGCAGGGATGAAGGAAGTATTACACCAATGAAGCCCTGGCTCAAGTGGGAAAGCCCAAAATGCACCTATTCCAAACTTACTCATCCTGGCAGATCTTGGGTTTGGACTGTGCTGTAAGCCCCCCCCCCCGGATGCTTTGCAAATGGGGTGCTTTTCCCACAAAACATAAAAAAATAGTAGATTCACCCTTAACCTGCAAAGTTTTGGCTTAAGCTGGAATCACAGGACTTACTGTTCCTCCAAAAAGATCTATTTCAGAAGTCATGAACAAGGAAACTTTTTGTTGAGTACATTTCCTTTGAAAGGTGCCAGATAAGAATCTTTTTCACAGAGACCAGAACTTAATGGATTTTAAAGACCGATTCTCACTAACACAACCAATCGATCTAAATCACTACAGGAAAGAGAGCAGAAGAGACAGTAAAAATTAAGCTAAATAACATACTGAAACTGCCTCTAATTAATGGCATATTATTTTATTGGCTTAACACTGAAGGAAGCCTGGCAATCACATGTCAGACATTTCTTTCTATGGAGAAGGGAGAAGTCCACATTGATTAATTTCTTTGGAATATGTTTAGCGCAACTGTTTTTATCATTACATTTTAAAAGCGATTGCCCTAAAGTGTCCTCAGATGAACTGTGTCTTTTATGACCAGTGCAGCCCGGCAAAGTGCAATTTCAGGGAAATAATCTCTTTAATTCAAGCCTGCTCCTGGTGCCTTTGGTCTAACTACTTGCTTCCTGTTGCTCCTCCTGGTGGCTTTTGCCCAATTAACTAAATTGAGGGAGCCCATGGTTAGGAAGTAGTAAGGACCTTTGTCTTTCTTCTAAAGCTGGAGAGCTAAGCACCAGCTGGGTTGGCTGTTGCTAGCAGGATTCTGCCCTGCAGCATCCCTCTGCTACAGTGACTCCACCTCCTAACTTGGCCCCACAGTGGCCCTGATGACCAACACTGCTCCCTCGCCCAGTGACTGCCATGAGATCACGCCTGCCCCAAACACATACATTTACCGTATTTTTCGCTCGATAACACGCACCTGACCATAACACACACATCGTTTTTAGAGGAGGAAAACAAGGGAAAAAACATTCTGAATGAAACAGTGGATGTATCATTTTTGTGCTTCATGCTGTGGCCACAGACATGTGATCTGATGGTGAATTTGGGGTGACCCAATGCAAAAATCCTGAGAATCCCTGTGGATCCATGCTTTGTAACCACGTTTTTGCACCATTGCAGCCCCAGGCAACAGTGGGTGTGTGATTTTGGGGGGGGGGCAGGCTGTAGCCATGGACATGCTATGTGATCTGATGGTGAATTTGGGGTGACCCAATGCAAAGATCCTGAGGATCCATGTTTTGTAACCACGTTTTTGCACCATTGCAGCCCCAGGCAACAGTGGGTGCGTGATTTGGGGGGGGCAGGCTGTAGCCATGGACATGCTATGTGATCTGATGGTGAATTTGGGGTGACCCAATGCAAAGATCCTGAGGATCCATGTGGATCCATGCTTTTTAACCACATTTTAAGTGGGGAAGGAAGGAAAAATACAGAATGGACAAGGAGCACGAGAGGGGTGTGCAGAGAAGCAGCTGGCTAAGAATGCAGGAGAGGGGTATAACGGGAGGGAGGAAAGGAAGGCAAAAGTTTTCCCTCACCTACCCACCCAAGCCAGCCAGCCAGCGCTCTCTCTCTCTCTCTCTCTCTCTCTCTCTCTCTCTCTCTCTCTCTCTCCCTCCTGCATGTTTTCAGCAGCACCGGAGCACAGAGACGACACTCTGCTTTCCCCTCTGCTTGCCTGGAGGGGAGGGGCTTTCCCTGCTCTTTGTTCCGTTTGAGCAAACACAGCAAGGAAACAGAGGAGGGTGGGCAGTAAGACCCTGAGGCAGAATGCAGGAAAGCAGCCACTTCCTCTTTTCAGGTTTCCCTTCTCCGAGACGCGCAATTTGATTTTTGCCTGATTTTTTTTGCCATTTGGCTCCAGGGACCACACATTCGCTCAATAACACGCACAGACATTTCCCCTTCCTTTTTAGGAGAAAAAATCTGCGTGTTATAGAGGGAAAAATACGGTACTTGAGGCCTCCCTCTGATGGTGCTCCTGAGCACAGCAGTACAATTCAGTCAGTGGCCAGGGTGGGTGGGGAGAGATAAGAATCTGGCTTGCTGGACCAAAAAGCTTCCCCACTGCAGGTGGCGAGTAATGATGAGCTGAAATTGTTTCCCACCTCCAAGCCATATTTTTTAATCTCCCTGCACTCCTCATTTCCATGGGGCCAACTGTGACAAGTGAATCATCTGATGTGATAATGACGCCAGATAATTGTCATCTGTCAATGGGAAGTGCTGCAGAAGAGGCTTTTCAGGCACTGCCAACATAGATTGTCTGTAAAGCCCCTTTCAGCCGAACTTCGGTCTTGTTGGTTCCATACTTGATGTCATATGACATCAGGTGTAGGGCAGGCAGGTTTGGTATGGCTGAAACAGCCAGGAGAACCAAATTTGGTCCATGGGTCACAGGTTCTCCACACCTGTTCTACAGCCACAAATAGGCAGCAGCAGAAGGCTGCTATCCTAAGTAAGTCCTATTCTTTGAATACTTACTACTGTTTGCATCATTTTGCTGAAGTGAAACTGCACAAATTAAAAATAAAAAGCAAGAGAACAGCAGACAATTAAGGGTGAGAAGAAGAGGAGGAACATCCTTATAATTAAAACTGATTAAAGTGATGGCTTTGAGAAAACTCTGGAGGAGGTGGGAATATGGATCATCATCAATCTGGAAATGTTTAATTAAAGCCATTCCAAAGGAGTAGGGGAAGGGGGAGCACAAATACTTGCCCACCCTCTGTGTGGTGGAACATAAGTTGTGCATAGGGAAACAAGCCTGCTAAACTTGGCAGGTGTAGATGCTTGGCTGCAGTTTTGGGCATACTAAAAAGCAGGATGTAACTATTGGATTGCATTAAGAGTTTGAAAGCACATGAGCCCACTTATACCTGTACGGAATACCTTGGAATAACTGTACTGTGAGGTTTTCATACCTACCAAACATACCTGTTTCAACTATGCAGCTTTTCAGACAGCAAACCTTAACTTCAGTTCCTAAAGTACCTTGTAGAGCTACATGTAACCCCCTGCCCCCCAAAAAGTACCATGGTGGTTGGCTATCATCCTCCTTGGCATTAAATTCTTCCATTTTCTTCTACCTGAGCCTGTCTGTATATTGAAAAAATCTCTGGAGGTTCTTCCTTGTCTGCTAACACCTTCTGAGGTTAGGTAGGTGGGAAGAGGAGAGGGGGCCTTGTTAACAGTAGTAACAAATGATTCCTCTTACCAGGTGCCTAATTTACTATATTTTTGGCACCAGGTCAAAACCTGCTTACTCTCCCAAACTTTTTAATTTATCTGCATTGGTTTTTAACTTGACTTCGTGTGCTTTCATAACCTTTACTGTTTCAGTGTTTAGTTTATCTGCAGTTTTTAACATTACCCTTCTTTTATTATTTTATTATTTTAATTATTGGATTTTTGTCCTGCCCTTTCTCCTCAAGGAGTATGCAAGGCACCCTGGCAATAGAAACATTGAAGAGCAAACAGGGCACACACTTTTTAAAAAAATGAAATAAATGAAATAAAGAAAGGTTGGCGATTTATGGCTGAACTCAGCCCTATTTTGCAAAATGTACTGAGAACGGGCTGAGCTGCCTGTTTTGCTTCCAACAATGACTAAAGGATTTCAAAGAAGAGGGGAAGGATAAGAACCAGAACTTAATGAGGTAAGAGGCTGGAAGTTTTCATTCTGAAAAGGCAGAACACTATCTTATCTGAATAATATTTCAATACCATGTGGGGTTATGTCATTCAATTCCACCCTTGTTGCAGCAAAAAATTTCAGAGCAATGGTATCCTTAAGTGGAGCCTATAGGGTGACTTCATGGCTTCAACATCTAGCCTTATTTTTATTCATCCTACAACTTCCTGCTGTGGATAACAGATTGTCTGGTGAAGAATTTTGGGGAATAAAGACTCGAAACTATATTACAAGAAGAGGAGCTTACTGCAACCAATTTTCACCAAGTTACCCTTGAGGTAATTGGAGAGGAAATCTGGTGACAGCAGCATGTCAAGGAATGAAGGGAAGGGGGAAGTAAACCTAAGTCTCTCTTAAACACCACATGTTCCCTGTTTTGGCCTCCTTCCACATGCCATTACAAAGCCACTAAGCTGCATTTGGCAAGTGTAACTCTTCCTGTGTAGGTCTACATGGGAGGTCATTTTCAATAATGCTGATTTGGGAACCTTCTATAGGAGAGATCAACAGTACAGAGCAGGACCCTCTCAGTGATGGCCCCACCTCCGCTTGCTGATTTTTAGACACAACTGCTAAGCACCGCATGGTTGGAAAGGCCTTGTATAGCTAAGAGGAGGGGTATCTTCTTGATCATGATTTGCTACTGTTCTAGGTCTTGTTTTTTAAAGGAACTCTCTTTATACATATTTTTAAATTAGTGCTATCATCTCAATTTAAAAAAAAAAAAACTTGATCAACTGTATTGAGCCCTGGGTTGATCAAACAAGTGTGCATGCTGGGAAAAACAATGATATATCTATATATGTCTATATCTATAACACGCAAACTTCCTGATCAATCAAGGCATCTGTTTGTCCCACAAGCAAGACATGAGAGCAACATAGCCTTTTCCTATTGCTGCTCTCCAACTACAGTGGAACCTTGGGTTATGGCGGGGATCCCACCGTAACCCGAAAATGACGCACATCGAAGTGCCGCGTCTGCGCGATTTAGCACTTCTGTGCATGCGCGAGTGGCGAACCTGGAAGTAACCCATTTCGGTACTTCTGGGTTTGCCACGGAAGTTCACAGAGGTGGACGCAGAACGAGGTTTGCTGTAGTGGGAAATGAAAAAATGATTAAATGTTGCTGCCTTAATTTTTATTTTTTTGCTTTTGAGAGCCATTTTGAGCACAAATATTTTAGAGAAATAAGTTAAATCCCTAAAGCAATATTTTGATGTCAAGGTAAAACACCATGAAACAGGATCCCAGAATTCAACCTCATGTACAACTAACTTGGGCTGGATATTGATGCACAAAACAGTCACTTTTCTGAGCCAGGAAAATCTACTGCTCTGCCCTTATTTAAGGGAATGGCACATTCCTATGTACAGTTACTTGGGAGGAAGCTTTATTGGACACATAGAACTGTAGAGCTGGAAGGGACCATAAGGATCATCCAGCCCTCACTTCAGAGAAAAAACAGATGTATAGGATTGGGCACTGTATTATGCATGCTTAATATTAAATGTTAAGTGAATACATTTTGACCATCACAATACAACATTCACTTGTTTTCAGTAATTTTGATCATTTTCCAAGATACATTTCCTACATTAGCATTCCACAGCTGGTGCTCTCCCCTCCCCACGCTTAATTGTGGGGCTGTATTACCTCATCTGTACATCAAAATTTAAAAAATGAAACTTCTAGTACTTTTTCTACTTTGATTGCTTGCCAACTTCTAAATCTCTTCAGCCTCTGCTAATCACATGTTTAAAATTAGGCTTCTTAACAAGTTTAAATTTGGGCTCAGCAGTGCTCCAAGCTATCGCTTCCCCTTTCCATTCATCCCCCAAAACCACACCCCTGGAGAACTTTTCATGGTGACTTAATGCCTCTATTTCTGGGTTGGTTAATAACAAAACAACAAACACAAAACTACCCCCCCCCTCAAATCTAAAACATGAACAAAAGGTTTCATGGCACTGGACGTGTTTAAGACACGCGAAACACAGATTGTGCAATGTATAGAAACAAAAGAGCATTCTGAACCCTTTTAAAAAGTATCCCAACTTAACCATAGGACAAATAACTTAACTTTAGAACAAATAATTAGTTCCACCATGTAATGATTTATTTATTTAATTCATATGGCACGTAAAATTCACACCGCATACTTCACTATGTAAACAAAACTAAAAGCAAGCAAGCACAATCCTATATCCACCAATTCACAGCAGCAGAACATTTTCTGGGAAACTTTCCCATTCAAATTTTTCTGAGCACACACTTCACTGCTTTTGATAGTCAGCTGATGTGGGGGGGGGAGAAGAACTTGCATTTTAATTTTCAAAAGATGAGAAGCGCAAGATAAACGAATATAAAGATTAAGCCAAAATTTGCTTTGAAAGGAAAGGGTATTATATTGTATATAGTTACTAACTGAACAAAGAGCATTGATATTTTGCATGAGTAAAGCTTTCGTTTTGAAATTGCATTATGCTTCTCTTGTTAAAAGTTAGAAGACTAACCTTCCTGACATTAGCCACTTAAGACGATCCATTAAGGATTCACCGTTACTCAGACAAATATGACAAGATAAAGCATCAGAGAGATAACTCGGGCAGCCTAAGGTATTGTCTACTATTGCAAGTTCTCGGAAGTATCCTTCACTCTGAGAAGGCACATTTGTATGAAGCTCTCTGCAACAGGAACATGGTATTCCACTGGGGTCACAGTCAAAGAGAAATAAATATCCGAACCATTTAAACATGGGATCAGCAGTCTAAGAGATACTTTGCTATATATAGGAATAGAACAATTAGTAGAATATGGGTGTACCTCCATGAATGCCCCTTGCTAATTACCAGGAGCAGCACCAAAAGAGTCTGAAGGTGCAGCTTAACATAGAAAAAATTAATACATGAGAAATAAGGCAATTATTTTAATTATAATTCTTTTTCATTACAGACCACTGAGCACATTCCTCTGCAAGAGTTTCTCACTGATCCAATTTGGAATATAAAATTTCCTCTGCTATTTTCTACACCTTAAGGTTACATTTGAGGGCTACACGGCTGTAAAGGGTAGATCCTGTCAGGAGCAAGACAGCAGCAAATCACACTGAGTAAGTGAAGTTAACTATTTATTAGAAGAAATAGGATCCACACAGGAGTGCCAGGCCGAATGAGTACAGAAACTCTTCTTCAGTAGGCCTTGCCCTTCCAAGGCAACTGCGGAGACTGAAGGCCTAAGTGGGTTTTTCTCAAGCAATCTGAGACTGCACCTGCAGGTCTGTCTCTGCTCCTCCCACTTCATGCCTCTTTTGCTCCTGGGGAGACCAGGGGGGAGGGAGATCTTGTTGCAGCAGGAGAGGGGGACACCTGTGCTTCTTCAGCCACCTTATTGATCTCTGTCTCTTGGCCTCTCACATCCCACTTTCTTGGTTTCACTTCTATTTCTGATTCAAGACTACTCCTTGCCACAGACTCTCCCTCCTCACCAAGCCATGTTACCTCTTCAGCTTCCAACACCTCCTCCCCCTCAGTCTTCTCCCTCTGACCGCTCATTGTTGTCCCACCACCAATCCCCGGGCTCTGAGCCGTCTTCCCTTGGGGATGCTCAGGCTGGTTCCTTCCACCATTCCTCTGTATCCAACCAGTCCATGACAATACCTCAATATTTTCATTGGAGTCCGATTGTGTCTTTTTTGTAATGTCTGAAAAACATTAAGGAATCCAATGGCACCTAAGAAGCACACCTGAACATCACAATGGTTGCTCCTTTACATGCATTTGATGGGCTTTTTCAAACGCAGTTAAACCTTACAGAAATGACATGGTGGGTACCATAGTAGAAATACGGGGGAAATAGACCCTTAGGGACTAACCAGGTGTGGCTATCAGGTGCTGGAACTTCCCCAGCAGTGTCCAATAAGAACAACAACATTATGTGCGCTCATATTTTGAAAAGGGGGGAAAAAAACAATTGCCAGAAAGACAGGGGTTGCCAGCAGTCATATAGTCACCTGACTTCAGGTCCATGAAATATAATATGAAATGAGAACTACAAAAAAAAAATTTCTATTTTCGAAACTCCTATTTCTGTTTGTGTTGCTCATCAAGTCACTGGTACCTCTCCGATTTCCCTGACCTTCATACACTATCTTTTGCCCCTTGCATCCATATTTTATTTCATTTTTTACTGCAAATAGAAATAGAACTCTTATAATTCAAGTTATTATGTTTGGTGTTTCTTTGATACTGAAACCAAGAGCAAGAAGGAATGCAATATCCCTGAAGCTTATACAGAATTAGACGGTCGCCACAGTTTGGTGGAGAAACATGCCATTCTATTTTACAAGTCACAAGGGTAGGCTCAGAAGCAAAAGAATGCTAGAGTTCCTCTAGCTGCTCAGGAGTTTATTTTAAGCAAATGCTGCTTAACCCATACAAGCTGAAAACATTTATCATGGTGTCAGTGATGCATTTAAAATCATCATCATCCCTTCCCAATATTAGCTCACTCTTACTTGGAATAATCTACATTCTCCAGCAAGCAATTTTCTAAGAGTCGCTTTAGGATACAAACTGTGCTGTCCCTTTTGACTTGTCATTAGCACTTGTGTAAAACTGAAGGGAATCAGAGCAACAAAACCAAATCACACCACAAAAGGAGAACCTTAAAAGAAAAATCTCCAATAGTTTGTTTATGTAAAACACACGTAGCTTTTCCAAGCAGATGGAGACAAATTACTTTCAGGAGTAAACTGGTCTAAGACTGCAAACGAAAAATGTATCCAATGTCTAGTTTAAAGAAACTTGATAGATAGCAGTGGATCAGTAGTAGAACGAGTGGTTTAACTTTTTTTAGAAGGAGTAAGCTACACCCACTGAAACTTAGGCCCCAAAGCTGGGGGTGTAGGGGCAAATTGCCAATAAGAGGAGTAAAGGAAATGAATTGTGCACATTCCTCCCTTAGCTGCATGATCCATCTCAAACTCATTTATAGAATTTGCAGCTAGCTATTTCATTCATTCATTCATTCATTCATTCATTCATTCATTCATTTATATACTACCTCCTGCTCCAAGGAACTCAAGGTGGTGTTATGTGGTTCTCCCATCCCATTTTATCTTTGCAACAACCCTGTGAGGTAGGTTATGCTGAGGGAGAGTGACTGGCCCAAAGTCCCCTTGTGATCTTCTGCACAGGGTGGGGGATTTGAACCCTGGTCTCCCAGGTCAGGTTCTGGATCTAAGCTATGGATAGCACAGAGGTAAAGAGTTGCTGGTGATAATGTGAGTGTAGGCATCATGTTTTGTCCCCATGTACATCAGCACCTCTGCATGAGCGCAGCCCTGCTGAGAAATCAAAGGTGAGTGGGGCAGGAACACATCAAGGTCATCAAATATGAACCAACCCCCTACTAATTATGTTAGCCCCTTAATTCCATAGCCAGAGATATTGTTCTATATAGCAAGGATGGGGGACTGTGATCCTTCAGATGTTGCAGGACTGCAACTCCTAACAGCCCCAGTCAGTATGACCAATTGCTCGGGATGATGGAAGTTGTAGTCCAACAACTTTTGGAAGGTCACAGGGCTGATGTCCTTGCCCTGAAGGAAAGTAATACAAGTTAGCATTTAAAAATCAATCAAATGAGAAGGAGGAGGAGGAGGAGGTGGAGAAGTTCAGTAGAGATGAATAATTTTGCTAATAAATTCACAAAATTGCTTTCATGTTAAAAGAATCCTTTTCCTGCTAAGGTTTCAGTCTGGCCAGGAAGCCAACTGTGTGAAAGAAAAGCTATTAAGTTGCAAGGTGCACTTTTATAGTCAGTGGGTCACCAACACTTGTCTGGAAAGAGCAGGCTCTTTGATAAATCCTAATTTATAAAAGGCCAAAGTGCTTAGGATTCACACGGAATCACATTATGCTGCCATCTGTTATTTGCAACTGTTAGAGACAATGGATCATGCACTTTCCCCAGGCTAACTCACACTACATAGAGAGCGATGCAGGTAGTGTTTTGCTATACTAGCAAGAAGATTATTAGTACTCAGACACTTTAAATAAATCCAGGTTAATTGAGAACGAACAGTGCATCTGTTCCTGTCTGCTTTCAGACTACTTCGATTTTTCTGGTTTCTTGCAGTGAAGGAGCCCCCCCTCTCTCCCCACAATGCATAGAGAAAATGCTTTAGCATTATAGATGACTTTTCAGTGATTGTACATTATGTGTAATGCACACAATAGGTATTTGTTTGCAATGAACCGCTAAGCAGTGAGCCTCAGTTCAGCAACAGCCGCTGCCTAGTACCACAATTCAGTCACAGTCCGAGAAATCTATGATGTCAGTTGCTTTAATAGGCCAGGCTGACGTGCCTGGCACTGACTCCCAGACATGAAGCGCTTCTGGTTTCCATGGGGAGGATTGCTGACTGAGGTATTCCAACCACACTTCCTACCAGCATTCTCTAGACCAAGGCGTGCACACATACACATCTGAGCAAACATTGAACAGTATGACGTAACCCGACACCATAGGTGTTTTCAATGCCTTCCTTTTAAAAGCATCAGGTGTCCCAAATCCATTACAGATTGAAACAGCCATTCAATTCAAACAGTTCCTTCCCCGGTGGAATTAATATTTCTGGGATCCAAGGGCTGTATTTGGTCTCCTTTACCAATGATTTCGAAAGGTGGCTGGAGGAGAGTTGGGTTGCTACAACAATTTACAGACAGGGGAATCAACCCCAGTGAAGACAAAATTGTAAGGGGAGAGGAGAGGAGGCTATGCTTCAGAGAGTGAACAGAGGTAAAGGATAAGGCAGCCTCTCAAGTAACCTGGTCCCAACACACACACACACACACACACACACACACACACACACACACACACAGTGGTACCGTGGGTTAAGTACTTAATTCGTTCCGGAGGTCTGTTCTTAACTTGAAACTGTTATTAACCTGAAGCACCACTTTAGCTAATGGGGCCTCCCACTGCCGCCGCGCCACCGGAGCACGATTTCTGTTCTCATCCTGAAGCAAAGTTCTTAACCCGAGGTACTATTTCTGGGTTAGTGGAGTTTGTAACCTGAAGCGTATGTAACCTGAGGTACCACTGTATATATGACTTTATATTTGAGTAGCAGAATCTGGAACTTGGCCCAGGAGGAGACTAGCAAGTAAGGAGCTAGCAATGTAGCCGCTGCACTCTGCAACAGCTGCAGCCTCCAGATCAAGCTTAAGGGTAGCCCCACACAGATTACATTGCAGATATCCAACCTTGAAGTTCCCTGTGCGTGTGAGCCAAACTATCCTGATCTTAGCCATGAGGATCTTAGCCTCTAATGACAGAACTAGATGCAGGAATTCGCCCAAACTATGCACCTGTTCCTTCAGGTTGCTGTCAGAAACATACTTCAGAAAGGAGGAAATGTTATGCAGGAGTGTCTGATAACAAGGAGTAGAAAAGACAAATGATTCCAGGAAGAAACTTCAGGGTTTGTGAATGAAAGAACATGCATTGGTAGAAATGTGAGGAGCAGGCAAGGGAACTGAGCAGACTTATTAAAAGGAAAGGGGAAAAAAAAGAATTGGAGCAGTCTTGGGTTCAAAACATTCTGACACATCTGGGGTACACAGATGTACTAGGCTCTGAAGTAGAGGGGACAAATAGAAGGAAGGTCTCCAGCACTTTTCCAGAAATGAAAGAGCAGAAAAGTGGGTGCATTTGCTCCATTTTCCAATGTGACCACCCTGGAAACACTTGGAAGAAAGCAGGGACTATGTAAAAGCACACATATTCCTAGTTCACCCCCAGAAAACGGCAAGGGAGGTTGCGGGGAGGGGAAGAGTAGCCTCAAGGGCGTAATTTCTAGTTCTATAATTTTATGCCCAAAGTTGGAAATGACTATGGAGGAAGAGATAATGGAGAGGTAACACACCTACAGATTACATAATAGGGGATTATATTTAATAGCAGTGTTAAAGGCTTGAAAACACCATGGCAAGCAAACAGACAAATGTAGAAGCAAGATTGGCTGGTTTTCTTTTTCCAGGATTAAGACAATCCTAGCCAGCTGGAGCCCAGCTGTTGGGTCTCCCTCTTCCTCCCTCTTCCTCCCACACATGCACAGATCCTCCCTTCTTGTTCTTTTATGCTTGGCTGTTAAGTGATCCTTGCAGGAAGCAACCTTGGCTCACACAATTAGCTCCCTGCCAAGTTTTTGCCCTGACCCAAATATTATTCATTTGGCACAGTGATTACCCTCCTCTTCTCACTAGGAAGCTTCAGACCCAAAGCAATATACATGCATACGAATCTGCAGTGGAAGCACAGCGATGCTGAAATAAAACACCAAGTTCCTGTGTCCATAGCCAGCATCCCCCCCCCAAAGGTGGAAAGACTTGCCCCCTACTTAACATTCTGCCCTATAGCATTTTCTAAGCAGAAAAGCTTCAAGGTTCTAGCCTGCCTGGAAATCTATTGCTTAGGAATGCCAAACACCTGCCTAACCCCCCCCCCCCCCAAATTTTAAAATGCTGTCCATAAAACACCCCCCACCAATACATGTGTGGACAAACATCTGTCTTTATCCTATGACTGCTAAGCTTACTCAACAGTCTTTGGCAAGTGACTTTATCAAAAGCTTTTTGAAAGTCCAGATTACACAATGCCCACTAGATCACCCCTATGCTTATCATTTTTGCAGAAGCTATGCCAGCTCTTCTTCAGCAAGATTTGTTCTTAAATGCTTGGTACTTTTATTTTTAATTATGCTTTCCACAAGTTTTCCCAGAACAGACAAAGCACATCCAATTAGGATTGATGCCATTGCCAAGTGGTGCCTCCTACACCCAGCCTGGACAGCCCATTCAGCTGATAACGTCAAAAGCCACAAGACATCCAAGAGAATCAGCAGGGTTGTACTGCCCCCCCCTCTCAGCAAAGGTCATCCCATAGGGAACCCAAGGCAGCTTATTAACTTGCTTGCATTTTGGTGTAACAGGCTTCTGTTGCATGGGCAAATACGAATAATCAGAATTAATGATATGATTACCGGTGTACAGATAAATAGAAAGATGGCTATCATATCTCATCTCTGTCTCTTCTTATCCATGCTAAACATACCCAACTCCCTCCAAAGTTCCTCTAAGGCTTGGTTTCCAGACCCTTGATCATCTTGGTTGCCTTCTTCTGCACATGTTCCAGCTTCTCAATATCTTCCTTAAATTGTGGTGCCTAGAACTAGAGAGTACTCCAGGTATGGTCTGACCAAGGCAGAATAGAGTGGTACTATTACTACCCTTGATCTAGACACCATACCACAGTGTGCCCAAAGTAGTAGTCCAATCCTTTTAGAAACTAGCTCAGCCAACAATGATTCATTGCAGCTCAACTGCTTCACTCATCAAATCTGTGTACAAAGTAGCATTCAAGTTTAGCCAAGTATAGCTGCACAGGGGGAAACTTTGAAAATATTCAGAAAAGCAACATGTTAGGACATGTGCTGATCATGTTATTTCCACTGCACTCAGAGGCACTGTGCGTCTATCACTCTCCATACAACACAAAGAAGTAAGCTTTATTCTTTAGGGTTGTTTTTTTTATAATTAAAGAATAGCTAGGTTTCCCCCACCAATTTGAATAAAAACTAAAGAGTTTCAAGAAGTGCTGTAGGCAAGGTTAATGCCCTAACAGTAGTTCCAGCTACTCTGTAGTATGAAGGAATTGCAACACACCGTAGTGTGTTTCTTTGTAAACAAGGAATTGCAACACAATTGATGGCGGCACTCTTCATTGCAAAGAAGTAGGAAGAGAGCTAGATGCCTTGTGACAGAGCATGCCCCCATCTGGCAGAAAGCCCAGATACCATGGGATGGCTTCAAGCTTGTTCTCAAATTATGTTTGAGGGTTATAGTTAGGTCTGAACATTAAGAGTTTTAAAAGATTTAAGACCCAACATACAGAGAGATCTAGGAGATGGTTCTGGGAAAGAACTTCCTTCTCTTCCCCTCTAGCAGCTCTTAAGATAAAGAAGCCGATCACCTGGAGCTTGCTGTAGTCCCCACCACCACAGCAGTCAGATTTCAAGGCACTTGAATGCCACAATGGAAGAACCTGGACTTCACATGTAGCCACTTTGCACTCACTTTGAATAATACAGCAATAACCCACTTTGAGGGCTGTTGTTTTTCAGTCAAGCAGTATATAAACCGTACAAAATAAATTAAATAAAATGTTATTCCAAAGACAATTAAAGTAAGTTTGCTCAGGCTTATCCCAACTAGTTAACTCATCCATTTCATTTGGATTTTATGTATATTTTAAATAAATTTGGTTTTATATGTTAACATTTTATCTTCACTGGAATTTTAGACTTCAAGATCTTTACACAGGAAGTGGTCTGTGTATACATTACTTTAATTAAAACAAACAAACTGGGCAGCAATATTATCAATTCCTTTTTCCCTCTTCTGGATTTAGAACTTGTATCCCTTTAAAGTTTGTCACAAGACGCCTGCATGCAAGACACATATTCTCTCTCTCTCCTCTTCCTAGAGCAGCATCCATCAACCACAGGCACTGAACAGATCCATGTTGAAGCTCTACATGGGTATAATTTCTGCTTTTCTGAGGCAAGCAGAAAAAATGCATGACTGCTCTTTCAAGAGGTCAACCACACTCTTAAATCCCTAACATGGGCACACACAAGCCGGAAAATGCTTAAGTCAATCCACTCCATTTTCAACCTTGAGCTGGATCAGGAAACAAAGTTCAGTTCTTTCAGAAAGCATATTGAGTAGCAAGTGCTCCTTTAATCATTTCGTAACATGGTTAACTCCCTGACACAGAATTTTACTCTTTAATGATGACAGACTTGGCATCACTAACCCTGGGAAAAGACACTGTGTGCTGTCAAACAAGAGCAAACTCTTGCCTTTGAACTTCTGCAATATTTACTCTTTTGCATACATCCCATATATAAAAAAAAAAAAAATTTTTTTTCTTTCCAGTAGCACCTTAAAGACCAACTAAGTTAGTTCTTGGTATGAGCTTTCGTGTGCATGCACACTTCGTCAGATACACTGAAACAGAAGTTGCCAGATCCTTCTAAGAAGGATCTGGCAACTTCTGTTTCAGTGTATCTGACGAAGTGTGCATGCACACGAAAGCTCATACCAAGAACTAACTTAGTTGGTCTTTAAGGTGCTACTGGAAAGAAAAAAAAATTTTTTTTTTTGACTATGGCAGACCAACACGGCTACCATCCCATATATACTTCACGTTATGCACAATATTTTTGATCTTATTTCCACATGGGTATTTGAGTTATTATAGGTAGCGCTGGTCTTCTGTTTTTAATCATTCTAAACTGAACTGGGTAGAACCTCAATTTCTAGATTCCACTCATGGATTTGTATCTGCACCACAAAGCATCTCGGTAACTGTAGCAGAAGAAAACCAGCACTCACACAGCAATCATAACCAGGGGACTTCAGGAAAGGCCATGGCAATCAATGTTTTACAACTATTTTCTGCTGATGGTGTAGATGTGGTTTGGGAAGCAAAAGGAAAGAAATGTTACAAGTGGAATGTATGAAGAAACCACATAACAAATATACCACACCAGTAACTGCTTTGAATGAGTTCCCCGTAGTAATTGTATCATATAATGGAGGGGATTAAGATTCAGAAACTGAAGATAGGAAGAGAAAGTGCCTCTAATGTGGAAGGTGAAGTTGCTTTTTATACTACTCATCTGAATTGCACCTCTGCATTGCTTTTTAGTTTCCTTGCAGAATCACTAAATTCATAAATGAGTTGTTTGGGTGAGAGAGAGAGAGCACATTATGACAAACACAAGTAACATTATCAGATAGTGATCAAATTATAAAGGCCCTCAGAGGTACTCTTTAAATTGCAGTTAAAGTCTAATAGTCTCTCAAGAAAAAGCCTGCCAACTGATCCATAGAGCCATTGAGTGTACGTAGCAGGAAACTGGCCTCTGATTGCCCCACAATAGATGTACCAGTAACTCTGGCAAATTTCAGTACTGTAAAATGCTAATAGGATTTATTGTTGCCAGCTGTGTTCCTAAATACCACTTTTTATTTAAAGGTGGTCAACGTGGTGCCTTCCAGATGTTGTTGGACTACACTCCCATCACTCTTGACTGGCACTGATTGGAGTTATAGTCCAACAACATCTGGAGGACAATAGGTTGGGGAAGGCTACCCCAGGTCCCCGTCCCTTCAACCCCTACCCTATAATTATTTTTCCTTTATAAGGAGAGGAAAAAAGGATATATTTCACATATTGCTGAAAACAGGAGGTTACTATTTCAGAATGAGTGGGAGAGTTCATATGATCATAACTCAGTGTGGTAAGTCGTGCTATGAATGTCCTTCTAGCCCCTCCCTAAATGCAACTCTTCAATTAATTATAGTTTCCCATTTTGTCTGAACTATCGTTAACTATAATTAATGGAAGTCTTCCTGATCTGTTCACTTGCTTGCACAATGGGAGGATCAAAAGGGCTGCCTAGGTGATTCTGAGGCTCATTCCTATCTTGTCTTCTTAAGCAGAGACATGATTGCCCCAACACTCATTGTTGAAGCCAAGGGACGTTTTGGAACAGTGAAGAGGACAATGTTTTGATTAGAATTGCAGTCTTGACCCAGTTTTAGAAAGATATAAGAGAAAGGAAGCTTAAATGCAGCTAAGGAAATTTCAAATTATAGCTGTCACTTTATTTATTTATTTATTTTAAAACCCTGCACTGAAAAGGGGCCTGGCGAGCCTTGAACAGAGGGAGAAAGAGAAATGAAAAAAGTCCCCAGGAAAAGCAACAGACTGGCCACAACTATTTATTCCAGACAACAGGGAACTCTTAGAACTCGGCAGAAAGGGAAGGCATGCATGAACTTGCAGCGATGTCATAGGTTAGACTAAACAATAGTTGTTTACAAGAGAAAGTAAGTTTTTTAAAAAAATGATCCTGATTGGCATCCGTTCCAAGTCCACATGCTTATTCAGAAGCACGTAGCACTGCTGCCAGGAACAGGCATAAGTAGGCTATCATGTGGCTCAGTACATTTTCAGGCATGATGTAGTTGGGCACCTGATCTTTTTTCAAAACAACTTTGGAGGACTGTTTTGCATGAGACTTGTACCACTTTTCTCCAGCAGCTAATGAAGCTTTCCTAGTTAAAATCACGATTTAGCAGTTTATACTGGTGCGTATCATCAGCTTGTAGGAATAAGATACAGCTCCTTTTCTGCACTTATTTTGTTAAAGTAATAGTCACCTTTGCTGTCAATTTTGCTTTCCTTTGCCAAGCAACCAAAAAGCTGGCGTAATTGGTGGGCAACTCAGTCACCCTTTATTTTGCAGTTCAGAGCCAAAGCCACACTTACCAGCATAATGCACAGGGATTTCTATCTTCGGCCCTATGACGTAATGTCCCTCCTCCAGACTATGAGCTGTAATTGTGGTCCACTGTCGGCATGAATGAATCAAAAGGTACTCACTCTCCCTAAGACCTTCTATAGCTTCTCCTGCAAAAAAAAATAAAAAATGAGAGCAAACAATCAATACCATAATTAACATGTAGAATACTTTCAGATACCACATACAATGCTTGAGCTAATATATTATAGTATATTAGTATAGTGGCCAACTGGTGGATCTGTGAAATCCCAGGTGCAAATCTAATCTCTGCAATGAATTTAGTATGTGGTCTTAGGCAAACAGCTGTCTCAGCTTTTGGACTGCATCTGCACTGTGGGTCTACAGTGCCAAATTCTCACAGGGATACAGCAACATTTATTGAACTTAATGCAAACATATATATTACAATGATACTGTTACTTTTTAGTTCTGGCCTATTGTCACTGCCATTTCAGTGTCTGGCAAGCAGGGCAAATCCATCCATCTTCAATTTCCATTGAAATTCCTAATCTTTCCCTACTTTCTCCAAAGCAAAAAAAAGTGCAAGCTGTGCCTCTTTTATAGGTTTCAGGAATATTATAATGATCCTTGGATTGCTATGCTGTGTTCTGAAGCCAGCTTTTGATAGGTAAACAGTGATGTAGGGTGGAACATTTTCCATAATGACATCTCCCCCTCCCAGTTATATTTTTCTGTGCAGGGATCTTTTCCATTTTTAACCCCCCCCCCCATTTCATAAAAATTAATGCCATCAACAAAGGACCATGTCAAAGGCTGCTCCTGTTCCCATCACTGGAGTTGGGGGTGCAGTAATTGTGCCCCTCCACTAGTAAGGAGATGCCATTAAAACACCTGATCCTATGAGCTACTATGCCATCCACCTGAGCCATGTCTCTTCAGAAATTGTCTACTAGTCTTTTACTTCAAGGCTACTATTATTCTGGATCCACCTGAATGCACATTATATGCTGAAATAACCTATGTTAACACAGAAACCAGAATCATCTCGATAAATTATGGCAAAGTCATGCAAATTCCTAACTTTAGTTTGGAAGAAACAAAGTAGGCTGACACAGGCCTAATATAGTTGAAATTGTAACTTAGGCTGGAGCCAAACCCATATAATTGGAAACAAGCTATCCTGTCACAATGTTTTCTAATTCTTTTAATGTCTCTCTGTTGGAATGGGGCAGAATGGATCAAGATGTGTTAGTAGAACTGAGACCAAAAGAAATTTATTAATACTTCAATTTGGCACTGGTTTTCTGTAGACATGTTTTATGATTTCAGGAGGAAATTTACTGCATTTCCCATCCTCTCCCAACCCATCCCGAATTCCTGCTTTCTGATTCAAGCCAATCCTTTTGTTGTGAAACACCTACTGGTGCTATAGCACAGTGTAATTTAGATGCTTTGTAATCCCTCCTGTCTGGGAACCAGGTCACTGAATATTGCGCTTGTGGTGATTCTGCATGACTTGTACCTCCTTCCTACTCTGCCTTCTTGGGTGGCACACTTGTAAAGTGCAGTCCAGGGCAGACACCCATCTGCCTACACGTAAGCACACTTTCTCTGCTACAGGCAGTGGAAAAATCCAGAATATGAATACGAAGGAGAGTCACACTTTGCTACATGATTCTTCTCTTTGGATGCTAGGGAAGCACATCCAGTGAGGTTTTCCTTAATACCCAATATTCTTTCTGCAACCAGATTGGTGAAGTGTTTTTCTGCCCATAGAAAGAAGTATGCTGCCATGGCTCCTATGAATGCAGTTTCCCCAAGACAGTAATCTTCCCTATTGTTCAAATCTGATGAAACTTGCTAAGACAGCAGGACAATCAATAAGCATCATCATTAACTGACTTGTTTTGTTCCTCTCTGCCATGCATCTTTATTTCCTTTATTTTACCTTCAACCCTGGAAATGGTTTGAATGTGTTCCGCATTATTGTATGTGGAGCTAAACCAGATCTGGGCCTAGTTAAAACATGACAGGAGACCACCTAAGAACCTGTGCAATCTCAAAACTTTTAAAAGAAAAAGGAAGTTATTCAGACCACAAAATGCATCTGTTCAGACAGGCATTTTAGACGACGCCTGTAAGTGAGTTTGGCTATTTTTGATGCTGTTGGTGAACTGTTTTCATTGACACAGTATGATTTTAAGTGATGTTTAAATTATTGTTTTTTTAATCATTTTCTTCTGTACACCCTGGAATCCTATGGGCCAGGACGTGGCTTATAAATATAAATAATGCATCAGTAATATAACAGGCGAGTCATACACTCCTCACATCTTACAATACAGGCAGGCAAAAGACAGCTTTTTGTTATTTTTAAAAGAAACTTTAATAATGCCCATTTCTGTTTTAATCTTTCTATAAACCTCAGGAATCTTAATTCTTAGCACACTACTCTGAGCACAATCAATTGTTTAATGTGGAGCAGCACACTGATAAGCACTCCCTTTTTCAAAATGGCTATTTCTACATTCATCTGCTATTATCAAGTATGAATACATTACCAAAACAATTTACATCTCAGACATCCTCAAATCTTTCATACAAATATATTCAATGTGACATTTAATTACTTTTTTTGTAACTCAGACATATGGCTCATGCACTTCAATACATGTTTTTATAGTCAGTGAGAAATAACACTTCTTGCCTACAGGCTGTTGTGCAATGATTCAACTAGCTACTGGCATTTTGCTAGCACTCAAACGTGAAAGTGCAAACACTACTATATTTCTCTGTGTTCTCCTGAAAGTTCATTATTTGGATTTTGGAAATCTTTTTAGAACGTAGACAAGCTCAGGAATTGCTAAGCAATAACATAAACATGCATCACGTGCTATGTAAAAAGTGTGTGTGTGTGGGGGGGGGAACCATCCCAGAATGCCCCATGCCAAAAAACGATGTGGCCTTTGTAGTGCTTGTATAATGATTTCTCAAAGTTTGATTGCCACACATAATTAAAACTGGACAGGAACAGTGAGGGTGTTGATGAGCTAATATTACAAAAGCTCATTAGTAATGCATTCATTAAGATGGCATCTAGCTATACCATTTGCCAGCAACCATTCCCTCTATGTACAAAATGCACACTGTATTTGTTAATTAGAGGGCGGCAACCAGAGCAGAAACCTATTTTCCAAGAATCCTATAACCAACAGTCTCAGTCTATGTTTCTGCCCTGCAAATCCATAAACACTCCATCAATCTGAGAAGGGGGGACGACAAAAATATGTTCTTCCCCCAAATCAATGGGATAAAAATGGAGCTGTAGATATGATCCTATTCTAAGCTGCAAAACAACCCAAGAACACAATGCCAATTCAATATTTGAACACTCACTATGGAGGAACTTGGGGATGAGGGTAGCGCTGTGGGTTAAACCACAGAGCCTAGGACTTGCCAATCAGAAGGTTGGCGGTTCGAATCCGCACGACGGGGTGAGCTCCTGTTGCTCGGTCCCTGCTCCTGCCAACCTAGCAGTTCAAAAGCATGTCAAAGTGCAAGTAGATAAATAGGTACCGCTCAGGTGGGAAGGTAAACGGCGTTTCCGTTCGCTGCTCTGGTTCTCCAGAAGCGGCTTAGTCATGCTGGCCACATGACCCGGAAGCTGTACGCCGGCTCCCTCGGCCAATAAAGCAAGATGAGCACCGCAACCCCAGAGTTGGTCATGACTGGACGTAATGGTCAGGGGTCCCTTTACCTTTACCTATGGAGGAACTTCAGGGAATCTTTTTTTTAAAAAACCAAGCTAAAGACAAGCACTGTAATTCCCAAGCCAACGAATACAGGAATACTGATAGAGAAAGATGTTGCCTTTACACTTCTAGAAACAAAGCTCAAAGGCACTGCCTCATCGCTCTAGAATGGAAGCAAGTGATAAGAGACCTATTTCTCCATTCATAATGATGAAATTTTCTATGCCTACGTAGGAATGAAATCAGCAGATGTGAAATACATCCCACTCCGGCTCATTTAATTGTACTCCCACATAGTTTGGCATATGATCTTTGAGGGAAGCTATAGCAAGGAAGAATGCAATCTGGTTCCTTCAAAGGAAGAAATATTAGGCTAATGAGATCACTCTGGCAATCTCTCTCTCTGTGTGTATTCCTGCATTCAGGGGGTTGGAATGGATGATCCTCAGAGTCCCTTCCAGCTCTATGATTCTCTCCCTCTCTGTGCATGAGCACATCAGGCCCTGCAAAGGGGGGGTGCAGCTGAGTACACTTGCCCTGGGCCTCAGAAACCTAAGCTGGCTGGGGCCCCCCAACCTCTGGGAGACACCACTCTTTGGGGCAGGTGGGTGGGACAGCTCAGAGACCAGGGACAGCAGCGGCTGCTGCCTGGAGGACTCCCAAGGAGAGGAGGCTGAGGGAACACTCCACAAGGGAGAGCATTTGAAAAAGGGTGAGGGGCTGCCAGCTCTGCAGGCAAGGGGTGACATAACTGGGCTCCTAAGCCCCACGGGTGTGCCACAGAAAGAATGTAGTTGATTAAGGGAGCCATGGACTCAAAAAGGTTGAAAACCTCTGATATAAGAGGTGGGTGTGAGGGGGGTCAAGATGAACCTTGGAAAAGTGTTACCTTGACCTTGACCCTAACGGGCCATGCACCAGCCTCCAAGGGAAACTGCACTATGCTGATAAAGCACACTGCATTTCCAACCACCAACCAACCATTCCCAACACCTAGAAGAACTTCCAGCTTAGCCTCCAACACAGTGAAACCAAGAGTAGCTGTGGGAGAAGGTGAGTTTGGCACATATAAGGAAAAACTTGCAGCACCTAAAATTTCTGGATCATGGCTGCAAAATGTTTTCTAATTACAGTGAGCCAGGCAGAACTAGAGCCAATTTATTTGAAAGGTGCCAAATATAGAGTGACATTAAGCGCATTTCCCCCCACCATAAAAAGTAGTTTTCCTTACAAAAGTAAGAAAACAAGTGACTCATTCACTCACAGAAATAGGCTGCAGTATGTGATATAAGCCTAGCAAAAGCTGATTTTTTTATTTTTAAAATGCCCACAAAAATGGTGACTGTGATAAGTGCCTATAATAACGAACTTCTTTCTATTCCTCCTGCCTTTCAACAGATAACATCCATGCTCCATTTTCTCTAGCTCTCACAGCTACCTAAGCTACCTTTCAGCAACAAACATATTTGTACTCCCTCTTTCCTCTTAAACGAATTCAGTTCTATGCATGCCTGTCTGATTTTTTTTTGCCTTCTCCTCTCCTTATTTGGAATTATAATTTTACTACCCCATAGCCATTACCAAAGAGTTGCCAACCTAGCTTAAGTACTGCCTGTATAATCAACTTTTTATTTCTGTAACAGCCTGCACATTAATCCATTTTTTTGCCATTTGCAATTGTTTATAAACTTTGATCTGCTGTCTGATTACTATTTCCCCCGGCATAAGTGTAATGCAAGTATAATTTGCCCTGTGAAATGTACATAACTGTGTGTTTCTCCTCAGTGTACATATGTTTGTCATGTACTCATGCATCTCTTCAACACATGTAAATAAGGCCACACAGTAAGAGTTTGGAGTCTAGCTTTAAGGCAGCACAATGTGCAGAACAACCTTATTGTTTACATGGTATGGAAGTGAAGATGGATGTCTGAACCTAACAGTTCCACGCTTTTTGGTGCATGGTTGAATCTGTAAGCACCTTTGCTTAAAACTTTTTTCAAACTCTAGAAATGATATTTGTGGTTTCAGGAGTGTGATTATGTCACTATAACATCCAACCGGACTTCTTTTGCTGGGAGTGCCTATGATTCTTTGATACTGTTATTCGTCCTGGACACTTGGGATAAAAGGATAACAATGGAGAAGCAGGAGCCAGTTATTGTGCACTTTGACCATCTTTGGTCAATGATATCTGAAGCCTCAAAATTAACAGACTGTGTACTTATGTACTATGTTTCAAAAACATATCACAGTGTCACAGCAAGTTACACATACTGTGAATTGTCCCTCCAAGCTCAGGGACTGCGAATTTCATGTCAATTAAGAAACGAGGAGATCACTGGCATTCTATAATAATTTTAAAGGCTGTCCATTAGTTGAATTGACTTTAACCTCAACAGAGCAGCAGGAGGAACGAATAAAATTTCACTGTGGAGAAAAGCAGCTGTCAATGCCAAACGCTTTGTCCCTTTCAGCCACCCTGAGGAGAAGGTTCTGTATCAAGATGAGCTTTCTTGGTATGAGGGCCACTCAACAGTATTTGAGGGGGACTATGAATGGACACAGTTTTACATTCTTACAGTATATTAGCGGTGATCCTGTTTCACAATTTGACATTCAGAGAGAAGCAGAGGAGCACAATACATTCTGCAAAAGCAAATGTATATTCTTTGTTCTTTTTTAGTACTACTGAGCAATGTAACTGAATTCTACAAAGGCAACTAAGATGACATTTAAAGGGGGTCTGTGTTGCGTACTGCAAATAACTCTGCTGACTTGAACAAGACAAAAGTGACCCATGTTTCCCCCCCCCCTTTTATTTGAGATGGCAGCTAGCCAGCTATACGTCTTTACACTCCACTGGCAAAATTTACTACAGTGCTGAAATAATTCCTGTATTGTAGCAGCACAGTAGTATATCACCATTTATACTCTGTTTGTTAGATGTCACAAGAGCCCTTTTAATATAAACATTCATTTTTTGCTTACAATCCTGACACCTACTGTGCTTCAGACACAAAAAGGAACTGAAGCCTTTTGCTAACAGCTGAAGCACATGTGCAAATTAAAAAAGCCTTCTTTTTTTATCCAAGAACCAAACAATGCTAATTTTCTGATCAATAGAACTTCACAAATGTTTTGTTTTATTTATGATGCATGGCTACTATTGTTATACCTCCTTCAATAGTAAGAAACTTCCTTCAAAGCTTTTCTCCCCCTAGTCAGTAGAAAGGTGAAAGAAACATCTCCTAAGATTTTTTGTACTTTGGTTTGGTCATCTAGTCCAATCCCCTGTAATGCAGGAATTACAGCTAAGAATAAAGTATGTAGTTCCAAAGGCTGGAGAACCTAGAAATGAATGTGGGTGGGTGGCCTTTATGAATATATTCACAAGACTTTAGTATTGCTAGCTAAAGAGCTGCCGGATGTTTTTAAGTTCTATTCTCCCCTTGCAGGACTATTAGCTTGTATAAGGCTTTTCCAACCAACTGATTCTTCCAGAGGAGAACTAGGACCATGAATACTGACTCATAAGCCAGCTAGCCCTTTAAGAGGCTCTTGCTGGTAAGCATAACAATAACTCTGTCATGCTACAAGGCCCTGGTAATAACAAGACTTGCAGTGATTCAGATCTAAATAAGTGCCAAGGCAAACCATATATTTTGCAATGTATGGAGCATTCTTTTTTTTTTTGTAAAATAAAGTCATGGCACACAACAGGAAAGGTGGAACAGAGGAAGGAAAACGTTTTGTCTAAGGAGAGCTAGTTTTGAAAACTACGGCACCTACATCTTTTTTAGATAAAGTGTGCAGGCTGTCACAAAAAAGAGAAATCAACCCATGGGTTGCCATGGGTTGGAGAAGAAAGTAACCTGTAGCTCTTCAGATGCCAACCCCATCTCCCATCAGCTCCAGCCAGCATGGCCAGTGGTCGGGGATGATGGGAGTTGTAGTCAAACATCTGGAGGGCTAAAGGTTCACAGCTCCTGCACTCAAGGCGCAGGAGCCCTAATACTGAAACATTGGTCAGCTTTCTTCCAGTGAGAATGCGCTGAATACCAAATGACTTTATGCTTCTTTCTCCAATTAATTGGATGTTTTCATGTGACAGTAATTCATAGGAATCAGTGAATTCCCCATGGCTTCTGCAAAAGAGCGCCCACACAGAAGCTTGGCAGCACTAGGTAGCATGGGTTGGACAGCTGCCCCTCTCCTTTGTCTTTCCCCACGATGCTACAACTTCTCTCATTGCTCCCACATCCTCTTTCCCTCTGCTTTGCGTGGAGAAGTCCCACCAACTCATTTGTTCGCTCTGAGGGCAAAAGGGTGAAAGGATGACGTATTAGAGCTCAGGCTTCCTGGTGCCCACTGCAGAGGATGTGGAGAGGGGGACACTCAGCGGTATGGAAACCTTGACCCAGCCCTGAAGATGAACACACAGCAGGATGTGTGATAGCTGGGAAGCACATGTTCTGTCTTTATTTGTCTCACAATTCAGTTCTGGAAGAAGAGGATTATGCTCCCCAGTAGAAAGTAATTTCTCTCTCTCTAATGCAGCTGATTTACCTTCTGAAATGCTTCCCCCCTCCCAGTTTTGAAGAGGCGGGTTGGCTAGCAGCAGACCCAAACTCCCCATTTAGGTGGACCTACATTAGAAGGAAACTTTGAATATATTCGCTGTCTTTTCGGCCAAAGTCCTCTAACTGCAAGTCATACAGAACTTGGCTTGGTTTGGTTTTTTAAATCACAACACATATCCTATTTTTTAAGTTTTGGCAGTCTGTTTGTGCAATGGGTAAATGGTCCAATACAATTAATTACCAAACGTATTGAAAAATTTCCCTCCATGTGAATGCTGAACTAATTTGGAGAGCCTGACAGAGGGATAATTTGATTTGGCTAGAGGCCAGGGAAACAGAAGGGAGGAGGGAGGCAGGAGTTGGACAGCATTTTCTGTTCTTATTTTGCATTTTAGGAAGAACTGACCTCTTGAACAGAAGTTCAGAGAAGGTTCAAAGACAGATGTAAACCAGCATAAAAGTTACATCAAATTTTCAGGTATTGTTCAAGTTCTTTGAGTTGTTCTACAATTTAGTAATGTCTTATTTCAACTAAAGTCATTTAAAAAGCTGCTATCTTTTTAAATGACAGATTAGATTTACTTCCTCTTTGCTACCGATCAGCTTTATGCCAATTGCTGTTAACTGAACATGTGTTAAATCAAGAGGTGTGGTGGTTTAAATACCATTTGGTTGACAGTTATTTCACATAGTATACCTGTTCCTGAAATTTCACACACTGAGCAAAGCAACAGATTTTAACACATTTAATTAGAAGACAGTGCTTTGACAAGAAAAAAGAATTTTTTCATCTGTAGTAACTTATTTTATACTATGTCCAGCAAAAAACAACAACACACACCTTTTAAATATGTGGTTCTATTAAGCCAAAGGTTGGCAATGTGGCATATGTGAGCATAGTGGTCTCCTTGAGGATTCAATCTGGCACTCACAGAGCCTCTGAAATCTCTCTGTTCATGGCTCCCTTGGCCATAAAGTGATACAGATGGTAAACTTTTTTCCCCATTGCAAAATATCATAGGATCATAGCCTTGTAGAGTTGGAACAGACTCCAAGGGCCATCTAATTCAACCCCTTGCAATGCAAAGTACATAAAACTGAAGGAGGAAGCTATAGGAGTGGCACTCTTTCCCCCTTCCTCTTTCAGCTCTATGTGCTTTCCAGGAGTCAGATTAATTCTACTGGATCCAACTTTCACCCAGATGCCTTGGAAAAGCAAGGTCTCTCTCTCTCTCTCTCTCTCTCTCTCTCTCTCTCTGTGTGTGTGTGTGTGTGTACACACATGCTGATATGGAAGAGAAGTGATTAGAGTGGATGGCTCTCATGGCACTCACTCAAAATCCAAATGTGCCCATGGGTCTAAAAAGGCTGGTGACCCCTGCAGTAAGCTACATTATCTAACAGGCCTGTCTTCTATGAATTTGTCCAATCCTCCTTTGAAAGCCATCCAGCTCTGCAGCTGTCACCACCCCTTGTGGCTGAGAAATCCACAAGTTATCTGCTGCATGTAGCAGCAATTTTTCTTGTCTGAAGCCATACCAGTTTAATTGGGTAACGTAGAATTCTAGTAACATGGGAGATGGAGAAATTTTTTTCATCCCACACCATGCACAATTTTAGAAATCTCTACCCCACTCCTCTTGCCTGGCTTTTTCTTACCTGCTAAAAAGTAAAAAGCTCCAAGGATGGGTGTAGCTGGGGGGGGGAGCTGCCCCCCTAAATCAACAAAAGTAAATAAAAATACATAGCTAACTGAGGTTCTGCCTGCCCCCTAACAAAAATCCTGGCTATGCCTTTGGCTCCAAATGCTTTAGTCTCTCTTTGTAGTGAAGGCTTTCCAGTCCCTGACTCATTTTGGCTGCAGCTTTACTACTTCTAGGATACCTCATTCAAGATGGGAGGTACTCAGGAATAAACCAACTTTAGGACAGTCTTTAGCATCAATATGATTCTATCCCTGACAATGAGCAAACCGTTCCAAAGTGCCTCCCTCCAGCCCTCTGAAAATGGGGGGTTAACTGAGTTCACAAGCACCCTTTTATTCAACAGGTGGTAGCAATGGCTCCCACACAGAGGATATATTGTGTAGGATGGCATGATGCAAGATGCAAGGATAGGAGTGTCGGATTAGAACTGGGGAAACTCTGGTTCAAATCCAACTCGGTCATGAAGCTCAAAAGGGATCTTGGTCCATCCACCAGCTCTCAGCCTAACCTACTTCACCATGATGTTGTGAGGACAATATGAGAAGCGACCATGCACTCTGTTTTGAACTCCCAGGAGGACAGGTGGGACAGAAATGTAACACATGAAATATGCGGTTCGACCACGCACACCACAAAAAAACCTTTGCTTAACCTAAAGTCTGCTGAGTTTCGCTCAAGGTCAGTTTTTAACTGCTCTTCTACTACTTTTCAGCGCCCAACTTAGGAGGCGTTAAAAGGGGACTATACAAATTCTGGAGGAAAAGGCTATTAAATGTGACTGCTCGTGATGGTTGTCGTACTACCTCTAGAATGCTATACCTAGTGAAAACAACAGTGCGAGAGAGCTCTTTGGCGGAAGAGTCACAGGTCAGTGGCAGAGCATTTCCTTTGTGCACAGAAGATCCTGGGTTCAATCCTTGGGACTTCCAGGCAGTGCTGGGAATGTTCCTTCTCTGAACCCCTGGACAAGTGACGCCAGTTCATGTATTGTAGACAAAGCCAAGCTAGATGACCAATGGCGTGACTTGGTACAAAGCAGATTCCTATGTTCCTTTTGTCTTCCTGCTTGTGAAATTCTCTTGACATCTGCTTAGTCACCATGGGAGGCAAAATTCTGGACTAGCTGAGGCCTTTGGTCTGATTCCACAGGACTCTTTTTATGATCAGCCTGAATCCTACTGGTTAGGATTAAGGTTAAATGTTGGAGAAATCCAATTCTTGCCAGGTATATATCCTGGTCCCCCTTATCAAACTGAGGCCCCACCCAGGCTAACAAAGGATTCAGACCAAAGTTCTAGTACTATCTGCAGATACATCCTCCTGAGAATTTTAATTGAGCCTTTCGACCTGCCTACTCTATAAGGATTTCCCTACTGGCCAACTACAGTCCAGCTCCGCCACTTACTCATTTAGGCTTTCCTGACTAGAGTATATGTGCTGGGAAATGGTTTAGAGCTCATTGACAATTATTTCCATTAGGGGATGCTATTAACCTGACGTGTTGCTTTGGCATATTACAGAAAGGCTGCTATATGACTGTTGCAGTGGCAGGGTAATATTAACACAGATTTCTCGCTGCATTAAATTGATGTAAAATATTAGCACGCGGTTTTTTATGGAAGTTCTAGACAGTTTCAGTGGGGGAGTGGGAATCCTTTGGGGAGGAAGAACAAGATATAAGATCAATTTAAATAAATAAATTGGTTTTTAGGGTGTGTTCTCAGTTCTCACATGCCCACCACTTGCCCTGATACACAAACGTTTAGGGGAGATGCACGCCTAATGTTTAAAACACACACGATACACATGACTGTTCTACACCATAAATTCAAAGCACACCCAACACACATTTAAAGCACATGACCTCCCCCAAAGAACATTGGGAACTATAGTCCCTTACAGAGCTACATTTCCCAGCACCCTTAACAAATTACAGTTCCTGATGTTCTCAAGGGGTGTGTGTCATATGCTTTAAATGTATGTTGGATGTGCTTTAAATTTCTGGTGTTGACCTGCCCTTTCAATTTGTTGCTTCCAGCAAAGAGTAGGGGAGAAGCAAAGTGGAGACTTTCAGCAGCCTGCACTAATACATTGCACCCTGGTGCTAGACCACAGTTAAACATTAACTATGGTTTGACATTACATGCAAACTAGGCCATTAACAATTCATTGTGGGAAGTTGCTTAATATATTTTGGAAATGTTTAGTATGCCTCAAGAAGAGTAAAGAAAACAGAGAGGCTTTAACTTGGGAGAAGGACTGAATTCACAATCATACCACCTTCATATTACGTATGGCAGGATGCCATATTGTATTGCTTCCCACGAATTTATCTATTACCGAAGCAGGAAGTTAACACAATACAGCATATTGGATTGCACATGATCGAACATAAAGCAATGCCGTCACACTGAAAGCTATAGTCACATCCTTTGCCCATTATCTGATTGTCTGTCAAAACACATTGAGGCAAATTTATTCTCAGCCTAACCGTCTATACAAATCTACTTTGCAAGTACTGGTTTCAGTGGGACTCACTCTCAGATATGTTTGCATAGGATTGCAGCATAAGACCTCAGACTAAACTGCAGGGAACAGTCTGGCACTGAGAGCAATAAGGTACTGAACATGTGGATGCTCCTCCTCTTCTCTATTCGATTGTACAATACAAAGAAAACCACTTACAAAACCTATGTTTATTATTATTTGTTATTTTTATTAATCTCTCTTTTCACTAAAGTAACTCAAGGCAACTTACAGAAAATATTAATTAAACAATATTAAGCTGTATAAAATATTGCTCAGTGTATAAACCAAGCAACTCAACCAGATGCTGTAGAATCATCATCACCATCATCTAAAGACGGGCCCTGACTGTGGGTTTACAGACTATAAGACAAGAAAAAAAAGCAAGAAAATAATTAAGGAACAAATCAAAGAGGAAGGCCTCTGAAATAGTGGGAACTACTGCAGAGAGAAATCTTCAAAAGCCACTCAAGCTAATGGGAGCTTTGGGAAGGGGGTGATGGGACCGTGGCGTGTGAGGAAAGGGTTGAAAGGTTCTCCCCATGGTCTTTATCAATGGCTATTTATAGTAGTGTTCTTTTTCAGAGAGATGCATGACATCAAATCATGGATTTGACGCCACATGTAGTTTGGCCCTGGGCATATTGTCCCCTTATAACATGCTAAATAACACCTTTGGAATGTGGCCTGAACTTCTTGTATGTGGACGAATAGGACTTTACAACACAATAATAACTGGTCTCTCTCTCTCTCTCTAAACAGCAGCCATCTCCCATTGCAGTTATTAAAAAGATCAGTTTAACCAGAGGTCACAAGTCATAGCTGCCTGCCTTACAACATCCTCTTGTAATAGCCTTTCTACTTCTCAAGTGCAACATAGTTCTCTCTCTTTCTCTCAGCGCAGCCTTGAACAATGCACACTTATACTGCCAATAAGGGAAATGCACTTTCCTCCAAGGCTCTTTTCATTCCTGAAAATGAACTTCACAAGAACTCAAAGGGAACTGTCAGAACCGAACTAAAATATATGTGCGTGACTCATACCAGAATGGTGCTATTGTCAGTTATGTTTATATGTACTTAAACGTATTTCTTTTATTTTTGGCCAGTGCTATAACAGGGGTTCTTGTGGCAGCTTGTAATAAGGCTAAAAACTAATGAAAAATATTCATTCACTAGAACAAGCACCATCACCTAACCAAACCAACAATTCATATTTACGCCCCTAATTCATATTTACGCCCCTTTATACTTTTGCAAACCTGCAAGCAACTGTTGCAAGCTGGGTATAGGCAAGAGGGGCTCAGCTCACTGGCGATATACAGAAATGAGATTCCCCCCCCCAAGGAAATAACATATGCCAGGGAAAGACAGCAGAGAATACCAGGTCAAAATGCTTTCAGAAATGGATATCTTGGGAAACAGCAGCAACAGTACAGTATTCCAAGCTGTCAACAGACTGAGCTGTATGTTTCTTCTTACAACCCGTTAGTGGACTGCACACATAACATGTACCCAACATACAGGACTCTGTACACATAATTGTGAATGGTGTGTACTAGATATTCCCCATGGCACACAAAGTTAGCTTTCTCTTAGTGAAGTTAGCTTTCTCTTAATGAAACTAGTATAGGACTTCACAGCCTACAGTTATTCTTCATCAACTTGGCAATTACAAGTTGCTTGGAATTACCCCAATCCACCTCCTCAAAAAACGTGCCTTCTTCCATGTCAGTATTATGGCCTCATTACACAGCCTCCTGCCCAGTTCAGACCTATCAAATCTCTCCAATGATTTGCCTAATCGCCACCTTCCACTCCTCCCGCCGTGATACACCAGCTCCCCTGCCCTGGCTCTCATTTTAACAATAGCATGTATATATGCATAGCCAAAGCCATTTGTTTAAAAACATGGTAGTTGGAACCTGTGGGACCTACCAAGGCCAGTAGCTGTGAAGGAACAGCACTTATTTTAAGTCATTTCTATACTGCTCTTCATTTAAAAATACGTCAATCCTAAGGTGGTTAACAAAAAAGCAGTATCTTACTGGCACAAGAAAAGGACTTCTTAAAGTTTACTACAGCAATTTCAAGCATACCAAAATTGGTGGTTATCTCAGGGTTCAAAGACATTGAAAAGGAAGTACAAGAACTGCCTCAAGTACCAGAGAAAGTACAAGGCTTAGTAGAAGGCTATGATAGAGGAAAGGGGGAAACCATTCCATATTAATCAATAAAAATGAATTAGCTGTTTAAAATAAAAGCAGCTTTAGACATCACATCACTAGGCAAAGAGCTAACATGAGCTTTACTGCATTGGAAGATGACCTACAGTAGCAATTAAATCTCCAAAGGACTGAATTGAAGCAGGAGGAAGTAGTTTGTCAGGCAGTTATAACCATGATGAGTGGAAAGAGGAGAAGGAACTCATTTGAGCACAATGGGCCACGTTCAGCCTCACAGCTCTTAGAAGCAAGGGCGCTAGCCTTTTTACAACATTTTGTTTTCACATAACGAGTGCCACAATATTTCATTTGTAGGTTGCCTCAAATGAGTGTGTCTGTGCAAAATACCTTAATGTGAGAATGAAAGCCTCACTCCACATTTAAGTGCCATAGGAATTACCCCTGTGGCAAGAACATGCTCACCGGCCCCAGACCGTGTTGGTCAACCAAAAAACCAAAGCTCTTATATCCAAACTGCTAAGTATGGTGGGACATATTCCTTTTTGAAATCTATCTGGCACCATCCTTGCCAGAAAAATAATGGACTCGTTTAATACTACACTGCTTTCTACACATCCATCATATCTTTTCAAGGAGCCAATAACATCAGCATGTCTCCCTAGTTCTTATGCAAGACACCAGCATGTCATGTGTATCTATTTTCCCACTGAATCACTTTCTTCTGGAAAAACAGTGCCATCAGTGTACTGTAATAAAAGAGCTCCTTTCTACAAAGAAATTCAGGGCCATGCTAAACAATGCAAGATTCCTTTACAGCACTTTTGTGTACATATAGGGAAAAAGCATGAAAACTGCTTTTAGACTGAAAAAATGCATGAATCTACAAAAATTGAGAAAAATTCTTTCTCTACTGTAATTAGTCACTGCTGTGAAGTGTACACTACACAATGAGAAGTGTGTGTTCACTTGACACAGCTTTCTACATCATTTTTGAACAGATCCACAGATATGTTTTCCTTCCTCAGCCCCTATTTTGTCTGCTTGCTATTCTTTCAAAGGAACTTGCTGCAATTTGCTTGTTTACCATTCATTATTGTTTCCACAACATTCCCTTGCAGGAATGACTCTTACATGGCTTTCCAATACCCTCATGCATTTTAATTGCATACTTTCTGAATTTCCAAAGTCACCCAGGCAAAAATACATACAGAGAGCTCTTAGCAGAAGTGTCCACACATAAAAAGAATAATACCAATGGTTAATAAAAAGCCAAGATACTGCAGTGGAAATAATATGCTGCACAAGTAAAATGAATTCTATCTCAAGAATGTAAAATGCAACTTAAGTTCTACATTCTGTAGTTTTATTTGCCGTGGCTTTCTGACTCCGGATGTATTTGGGCACATGTCTGTTCCCCCTCTCCATATCCTTAGACATTCAAGGCTAATTATTAACATAGAGAGGGAAAGCACACACACACACACATCTATTTAGAGCTATTTTCATATTCATTCAGTCTTATTAATAGCTCTGCACAAAAAGATACTGTCCTACAACCTTAAGCAAAACCTTGTTGTGAAAATAAGCTCATGCTGAAGGAAATGTCTTCTGCAAAACTCCTCACAAAGATACTGCTCTGGAAGTAATGCAAAGTTAACAATATGCACCAGACCAACCAAGGACATTCTACATGTGTAACAGTCCACAGAACAGTCCAAGTGATCTAGAGCATCATTTGCCAACCTGGTGTCTCCCAGAGGTTCTGGACCACATCGCCTATCAATCCCAGCCAGCACGGAAGGCAGGATTAGAATATACTGTTGCTGGCAGAGCACAGCGGCTAGGAAAATGAACTGTGGGCTCAGAGAATCCCAGTTCAAATCTTCCCAAAACTATGAACTCATGGGATGACCACCAGGTACTCCTTTTGTACAAAAGTGGGGTAATGACTAGCACAAGAATATTGTAGGGATTCTGTTTTTGTAATATATCTTTGCATGTAAGGATTCTTAAAGTAGTGGATGTTAATAACACTGAACAGTTAGGAAAATTATTGTAAATGCAAAGTTTGATGGTGATGATGTTGGCTATCCTAATTTATTCAGTGACAAAGTATAACAATCAGGGTCAGGTTGATATACACATACACACAAAGTCTAAAATCCGCAATTGGATAGTATTTGTATCCAACAAAATTGTCACAAGGTAGTGAAGAAGCTTTCAAGTTCTCCAAAACTCCATGCTAAACCAAAAGTGTTCTACTTAAGTGTATATGGGCAGATAGCCCTTAGGACACTCACACAAAGGAGCTGGGTTATTTGCCATCGGAAGCACTTGTGCTTTATTGAATATGCAAATGCAGAGGATTTTTTTCTATGTATACCATCAGAAGTAACTATTTAACTACTTTTGAAGATATTCAAGATCAAAGACTGAAGTGTGTCCAGTGCTGTCATCACTCGATATATCTAGATTCACACAGATACGGTTCAGAATGAAAATACAGGCCATGTATTTCTATCAGGGTGAAAGAGGTGAAGAAATTCTAAATTCTTAGAAACAACAGCTGCTAATGAGCAGATCTTAAATTTTATCAAGTCAACCCCCTAGTATCTCACTTTCTCCATTAGCCAAATGGAACAATACTATTTAATGATGTTTTCAGCAGTCTATTGTGAGAAGGACAATATGAAAGAGGCGTTTTGCACATTTTTAAAAATTAGGAATCAATTGGAAACTTAACCCCTCTTCAGACAATCAGGAACTTGGAAAAGCAACACGTGGGGGGGGGTACTACTTTAGCCTCCCCACATTGCTGTCCATGGGTTAGAAGACAAGTGCCCAAAGCAAGGAACCTCATGTCCTCATGGAGGCTCCCAAACAATGTAAACTCCCAGAAAATCAGGGTTCTTTACTACATGGGAAGCCAACACAAGTCATCCTCCAACTTGCAGAGGGGGACAGATTCCCATAACCCAGCCTCTGCCATGTACTGCTTCTTCCAGTTCCTGGAGCCATGAAGAAAGTCTTGGACACAAACAGGCAGTGATCATAGAAAACGGAGATGTGTGAATACCAGGAGACTAGGTGGATTGCAAAGGGCATTCAGAAGAGAGACTTGCACAAGAGCTGTAATACAGTGAGGAAAAAAGCCTTAATCCTAAAGTTATAATGACACCAAGGGTTGAATTCCAGGAAGAAATTATGATTAGAAGGAGATAGCAGAAAATTATGGAGAGCAGCTTAACAGTTCAAAAGCTGCAGTGGAAAACCTTCCCAGGTCAGTTATCCACTTCCCAACTGCTTGCCGATCACACAGTAGTTACATCCAATGCAAGGGGAAGAGAGGAACACCAGCAACTATTTTTGCACTGCTACATTTGAGAGGAGAGGAAACGCGGATGAAAACCCAGTAGACAGGCTCCTAATAATAGAAATGCACCAGTCAACAACCCTTCTATGCCCTCCTTTATTAACACGTTATATAACTTGGCTATTCGTTTTAATTCATAGACGTCATCTGATAATATGCAACCACTCGAACAGAAGAGTCAACTGTTAACTAGAGAATACTGAAGAAAAATTCAGGCAGGGTGCCCATATGAAATGTGCCATCTTTGGTTTAATGAATGTCTAGCTTAATCAATTGGGAATACATTGATAGATCTGGGCGAATAGGTGATGCAGGGTTGGAACCATTATCTATTCAATATTTAAAGAGGCATAAATATTGCATCATAGCTGTTGCTCTCCTGCACTGCATATGTAAACAAGGCAGATACAAACACATTTCTCCAAGACAGAGAATGAATAGCAATTCCTTATCTTGCCATTCTAATATGAAATGTTTTTTTCATAACTTGAAAGTTAAATTTGTGCAAAAGGCTTTTTAAAAAGAGCTTTCAAAGGATTCAATTGTAAATAAATCTAATTCAACGGTTGGCACAGGAGATGGGTACACAAGAAAATGGGTATTCTGTGGTGGGGATGGGGAAAACAAAATCAAACATACGTTTCAATCTGAAGCTACAAAAAAAAAAAAGCTTTTGGCTAGCTGAGAGAGCACAGATGACTGAAGAAGTAATTGCAATGGTTATAATTACTATAATGTGTTTGTTTGACAAACACATCTCCATAATAAAGGAGCTGGGGGGAAAGAAGCACATCATACTAACCCTTTCAAAGTTAAACACAGCTTGCCAGAATAGCCCTTCAACAGAAGAGCCTATCAACCATACTTTGAAGGGAATTGGATTTCTGCACCAAGCTACAGAAGCAATTCTTAGTTTATGCCCCTTTGGGAGGGGATTTATAACCATTTCTTCTTTCCCTGTACCACTCCTGTTAATGTTGCCCTCAGTAAGCGGAGAAGCTGAGAGCCAATAGCCATCTCAATAAATCTATGGGCGAGCACAATTCTTGCTCTGAGATTAGGCAGAGTCCTATACTTTGCGTTTTGGACCACAAGCCAACATAACACACCTGAGCCCATCTGCTTGAGTGGGTTTCTTAAGCACGTAGCTCTTGAATTTGCATTGTGTTCAGGGGCTCTAATATCCCAGCCGCAAGTCACCCCAGGTGATTTGCAACGGGACCTAACTTCCAGCTGAATTTCTTGGGATCGCAGCCAGGGCGACTAAGGGAAAGCCTCTCGACTTTCAGATAGTAAATTAAAAGGGCCCCAATTCGCGCAGGGAGCAACAGCGGGCAAGAGGCGAGCCAGGGGCCATTCCGGCGCAGCTCACTTGCCCCCTCCCCTCCTCCCCATTCGGCGCGCCGGCCGCACCAGCTCCCCGGGCCCCGACATCGCCCCCCGCCGCTTTGAGCTCCTTAAGATCAAAGCCCTGGCATTCGCCTCCTTCGTGCCCCATTCATATTTTAGTCACGTGCCCCCTCTCCCCAATGGGCTCTTCTCCCCAGAAGGACTCGCGCCTGGAGTTTGGCCGGCGTTCAAGTGGAGCAGAGGCAGAGTCTGGCGACTCTTTCCGAAGTGGCTGGGGAAGGAGGCGAGCCAGTGCCCGGCTGCACAAGCGCCACCACCGGCGCCGCTTCTCCCGCTCCCAACCCGCCGGAGTCCGGCCAAGTTACCAAGCGAGCCGCTTTTCCGCGCGGCCCTTTGCGCTCTTTCTACTCACCGCCTTCCAGCCTGACGACCTGAGGCAGGCGGTAGGTGCTCACCAGCAGGTCCAGCGGGACAGACACGGCGCTCCACTTCACATCCTTCAGACTGGAGCCCGGCGAGGGGCCCGCATCCATGTTCCCGCCCTTCTTGGGGTCCGGGCGGCGGCGGGGGTCGTCTGGTGGCGGCTTCGCCCTCCTCAGCCTCGACTCTCGCCGCCGCCGCCGCCGCCGCCTTCCCAGGCCATGATGGGCTTGGCTTAAAAGCAAGGCGAGTCGCCGCCGACAGCTGCTGCTGCTGCTCCTCCGCCGGCCCCCCAGCAGCAGCGGCGGCGGCGGCGTGGGTTGCACAGACGGCGGCGGCTCTTCCCGCTGGCTCCTCTGCTTGCAGCTCCAGCTGACCCAGTAAACGCCATCCCAGCACGGACTGACTAATCAACAAGGTGCGAGCGACGCCTGCGCAGTGGGCGCCCCTCCTCTTCTCCACTCCCCGGGAAAAGGGCAGCCCAGGCGCTCCCTCCTGGGGGCGTGGAGACAGAGGGAGAGAGCAGCGCCGGGCGCGGGAGGAGACGGGCGCAAACGCTGTCGCTCTCGCTCCCCCGTCCGGCCGCTCAGGCGCCCTGCAGTTAGGAAATCGGCGGAAGCAGCTGCTGCCCAAGTAAACGCGTGGAAAAACAGAAGCTCCAAGCCGCTTACTCGGAGGAAGTAAACCCCGTTGGAAAGAATGGGATTCAGAATAAACATGGCGAAGGTGACGCGGGCTGCCGCCAGATCGATATGTCCGTGGGATTAACCTACAGTTGGGTTAATACCATGGGCGGTGGCAACAAGGAGCTCTCGCCCCCGCCCCCCCACTCCCTTGCTGGATTAACGTATATATACTGTTATTTCTCTTAGCGATCTCGACGTATGGCACACATAAACCACTATCTAGAAATAAGCTTTTCCCCTTTTGTGCCCCCCCCATTTTTTGTCTGCTGCCGCCGCCACTGATTAATACTATTATTAGGATCAACCAAAATGTCACAAGACAGCGAGCAACGTTCTGAGTTCTCCAAAACTCTCCATTAGATGAAATGTTACACGAAAGGGGGGAGCGAGGACAACGGCAACAAGGAAAACAAACTAAGGGAAACTATAAAAAATGAGGCTGCATCTTATTTTGTTTTATTTATTACATTTATATCCCAGGTGGTGTACATGGTTCTCCAATCTCCCCCCGTTTTATCTTCACAAGAACCCTGTGAGGTAGGTTAGGCTGAGAGACAGTGCCTGGCCAAAAATCACACAGTGAGATTCATGGCTGAGGGGGGGGGGGAACTAAATCTCCAGATCTTCTCCAAGTTTAGACTTGGTTCCAAAATGAAGACTGGATTATGGATTGGATTAGACCCTGCTAGATGCTTTAGGACTCAATGATCCCTGTTTTTGAAAACCTAAATCCTACACTCTATAGGCTACCTGAGCCTTTGTTTCTGTGGTTTTGAACAACCCCCAGACCTCTGGAGAGATTTGACTCTCTTGACTTTATTTTTCACACTCTCCTCGTTTTTTAGAATGTTCTTCAGAAGTCCAATGTGACTCTGCTGACAATTGTCCACTTACACATAAGATGAACCAAATAGCACCATGATCACTTGGTCACTTTCCCTGACACTGGTTCCATGATCAGCTGTTCTTGGGCACAGTTATTTAAGGTATCAAGAAACCTCTTGGTCATGACCAGAATACACATTTACCCTGTCGTTGTAAGGGCAGCTTAAGCCACCCATTACTACAACTGCAACACTTCCTTCTTTCGGTGCCTCCTTTGACTTAATAAGTTGAAGCTAAATGGAAGTGGTTGGACGTGTTACCCAGTGGTAACCCTTAAAATCTCTCTTATAAAATATAGGTAGGCTCATGCTGCACAACCATAGGGCTATTCCTAACCTTCAGTGGAGTTCTTTGTCACTCAGGCCTGGCTTTACCATAGGGCAGCACAAGTAGCTGCTGGGGGCACCAAAAAAAGCAAAGGGTCTCCTGTGCCATGGTTGTGCTCTATTGTTCGTGTGCAGAAACACACACATGCATCACAGCTAGGCCTACCAGCCTATCTTCCACCCCAATCCTTCTGTTAGCATCTAATCTGCCTCTCCTTTCATTGCCCACCTGCAATGTTATATGGCATTGAGAAGAGGATGAGTGTAGCACAACAGTGATGATGACAACAGACAGGTTTGCTTGCTCATTGATTCTGCCTGTAATTGGTGTAGAAGCAGAGCTCTCGGTGGTGGAATATGCCTTCCCCTTCCTAGCAGTTTTGATTTGGGGCAGTTCAGCTGCTCCATCCATCTATCCGAGCTGTGTTGCTGGCAGGATGCAGCGGTGGACCAGCCTTAGACTTCCTGCACAGAGGAAGTGTGTGTCTTTTCTTCTGTTCCCTTTGTATGTTTTGTTCTTTCTCTGTTCTCTGTCTCGTCTCTTGTACTCTCTCCCATGGATTGGCTGATTGTCATTAGGACCGGTCTTTCTCCGATGGAAACAGATGCTATACTGCCTATTGTAAGATATATGTGTATGACAGAAAGAGAAATATGCCTCAATTATAGTGACAAAACAACTTCAGCCAGTTCTGTTGGCATTGCTCCAAAAGAAAGTAAACTGATGGCATTGAATGGGATAATGATGTCCTGGAAGAATCCTTAAATATAATGAGCGTTTGACAACTATACTAGGCACACTGCTGGGAAAGTGTACTATGTTCACAGGAACCATACATAGAAAGCAAATATTATACTTTTTTTGTGGTGGAGGCAACATTAGTAGGAGTTTAGATTTCTACCTGCTCAGGCTCACAGATCTTTCCTGCAAAATTCGTATCAGTTTCAAATCAGTAATGTTTTTCCTCTGTAAGGAAAAGGTTACACTGGAATTGGACCCAAATACTAAAAACTGATGTCTTGTCTCTTGAAAGCATACGATTGGCAGCTAGGAATCTTGGATGCAGCTCAAGCTGTAAACTGAGACTTTGTCCCTCAATTTCTGTAACGGTTTTACAACCTCTGATTTGCACATCAGTAGAGGTATCTTATTGGTTGCAAAATAACATTTTTTTGTGGCAATGATAACAGTTTCTTTCCTTATCCAGGGTGGTTGTATGATTAGCCCCAAGCAAGATGGGAGTTGAAAAAAAGCAATTTGCGTCATAAGTGCTACTGGATCGCTTGAGCTTAGCAATGACTCACACCAGAGCCTGGAGCTTCTTGCTACCTTGATAAAGTATTTATTTATTGCATTTATGTCCCACCATTTCCTCCCAGGATTCAAGGTGGTGTACATGGTTATCCCCCTCCTCATTTAATCCCCTCAACAACCCTGTGAAGAAAGTTAGACAAAGAGGCAGTGACTGGTGCAAGGTCACCCAGTGAGCTCCATGGCTGGGTGGGGATTTGAACCCCGGTCTTCTAGGCCCTAGTCCCGGGGTCAGCAACCTTTTTCAGCCATGGGCCGGTCCACCGTCCCTCAGACCTTGGGGGGGGCTGGACTGTATGGGGGGGGGGATGAACAGATTCCTATGCCCCACCAATAACCCAGAGATGCATTTTAAATAAAAACACACATTCTACTCATGTAAAAACACCAGGCACGCCCCACAAATAACCCAGAGATGCATTTTAAATAAAAGGACACATTCTACTCATGTAAAAACACACTGATTCCCGGATTGTCTGCGGGCCGGATTGAGAAGGCGATTGACCCCCGGGCCTCAGGTTGCCTACCCCTGCCCTAGTTCAATAATCACTACACCACACTGGCTGAGGAACAGGGGAGGGTGTTTATTATTAGCCAGTTATTCTTTCTTGTTTCAGTATAGCCTCTTTAAAAGACCCAGAGATTCCTGAGCAGCTTAGAGAAGGGTAAAGGTAAAGGTAAACCATTAGGTCCAGTCGTGACCGACTCTGGGGTTGCGGCACTCATCTCGCTTTATTGGGCAAGGGAGCCGGCGTACAGCTTCCGGGTCATGTGGTCAGCATGACTAAGCCGCTTCTCGCGAACCAGAGCAGCACACGGAAACGCCATTTACCTTCCCGCCGGAGCGGTACCTATTTATCTACTTGCATTTTGATGTGCTTTCGAACTGCTAGGTTGGAGAAGGGTAGAGAGGGGTAATTCAGAAGCTGGGAAGTTTGGGGAAGAAATTGTTTGATCGAAGACATAAAACATAAAAATAACTAAAATGAAATTGAGCTAAACTACACAACCAGCAGAATGATGTGTTAGATAGTCCATCTACTCTTTTCCATTTGGATTGTTTTTAGACTACACACCATCTCAGCAGAAGCTGCATTTGCTCCTTGTAACACTGTCAAGTGACTCCTATTACATGAACTCTTTTCAGCTGAATAAAAAAATTCCTTCCAGTAGCACCTTAGAGACCAACTAAGTTTGTTCTTGGTATGAGCTTTTGTGTGCATGCACACTTCTTCAGATACACTGAAACAGAAGTCACCAGACCCTTATATATAGTGAGAGGCTGGGGAGGGGTATTACTCAGAAGGGTGGTGGGAATGGGTGATTGGCCGATAGGTGTGGTAAACCTGTTGACGCCTGTTAACGACTACAGTTGGTCTTACAGGGAAAAGCAAGGGGTGAGATGGCCAAAAATAGCTTTATGATGTATAATGAAATAAGAATCCAGTTGTCTCTATTCAGACCAGGTCTCTCCATGGTTTTAAGTTTGGTAATAAGTTGGAATTCAGCAACTTCTGATTCCAGTCTATTTCTGAAATTCTTTTGTAATAAGACAGCTACTTTGAGATCTTGTATAGAATTTTCTGTCAGACTGAAGTGTTCTCTTACTGGTTTCTCTGTCTTGTGATTCCTGATATCAGATCTGTCTGTCTTACAGCAGGTTCTCTCTGGGTATCAGTCTGTCTCTGTTGATCTGTTGTTTATCTTCATCAGGCAGATATTTTAATTCTAAAAAGGTTTGCTGTAGATATCTTAGGTTAGAGTCTCTGTCTGTAAAGTTGGAACAGATGCGGCTGTAATATAGGGTCTGGCTATATACAATGCATTGTTTGGTATGTTTGGGATGGTAGCTAGAAGCATGTACCGTATTTTTCGCTCTATAAGACGCACCAGACCACAAGACGCACCTAGTTTTGGGAGGAGGAAAACAAGAAAAAAAAAAATTCCGAATCTCAGAAGCCAGAACAGCAAGAGGGATCTCTGCGCAGCGAAAGCAGCAATCCCTCTTGCTGTTCTGGCTTCTGGGATAGCTGTGCAGCCTGCATTCGCTCCATAAGACGCACACACATTTCCCCTTAGTTTTTAGGAGGGGAAAAGTGAGTCTTATAGAGCAAAAAATACGGTAAATATGTTTGTCGGTCAGTTGATTTACGGTATAAGGTGGTGTCTATACGCCCATCCTGTATTTTTTTAGTAGTGTTCAAAAAATGTATTTCTTGCATAGATTGGTTCATTGTTAGGTTGATTGTGGGGTGAAAGTCATTGAATGTCTGGTGGAAGGTGTCCAGGGTCTGTTGACCATGTGTCCAGATAATAAAAATATCATCAATGTATCGCACGTACAAGAGAGGTTTGAATGGGTAGGCGTTTAGGAAGCATTGTTCTAAATCTGCGATGAGGATGTTGGCATACTATGGGGCCATGCGAGTGCTCATTGCTAATAGCCGTAAATAAATAAATTGTACTTGCTTCAAGGAATTGTACTTGCTCATTGCTGTGCCGCTGATCTGGAGGAACAGGTCATCACCAAATTTGAAGTCGTTGTTTGTAAGGACAAAATGGCAGAGTTTGATAGCAAAGTCCACTGTGATTTTATCTGAAATGGTGTTCCTTATATGTGTGGGATGTTGGTATACAGAGATTCCACATCCATAGTGGCTAGTATAGTATTGTTAGGAAGATTATTCAAAGATTGTATTTTCCTCAGAAAATCTGTGGTGTCACATACATAGTTGGGAGCACTGAGGGCATATGGTTTCAGAACAGAGTCCATATAACCGGAAACACCCACAGTAATAGTGCCAATACCTGAGATAATGGGGCGTCCTGGATTTCCTGGTTTGTGTATTTTAGGTAGAAGATAGAAAGTTCCTGGTCGAAGTTCTGCTGGTGTGTTTGTGAGGATCTGTTTTTGGATGTGTAGGGGTAGCTCCTTAACAATCTTGTTCCATTCTTTTTTGTATTCTTGTGTGGGGTCTGAGTCCAATTTTATGTAAAAGGCAGTATTGGAAAGTTGTCTGTGAGCCTCCTAGATGTAATCAGTTTTGTTCATGATGACGACAGCTCCACCCTTGTCTGCCTCTTTAATTATAATGTCTGGGTTGTTCCTGAGTATCTATGGCTCTCCTTTCAGCATGGTTTAGATTTTGTTGTAAGCAATGGTGTTTTCTGGTCACATCCATTTGGATTCTGTGGTGGAAGCAATCGATGTACAGATCTAGTGTGGTATTGCGTCCATCAGGAGGGGTCCATGTGGAATCCCATTTTGTGTAACTTTTTTTTGGTGGCAGTTGGTGGTCAGTGTTCTGTTCATTAATGTGTTGGGAGGGTGGTAGTTGTTCCCCAGTAGGTTGAGAGATGTTGTGTTGTGAAGATGTTGTTTGTTCTACTTTGTCTTGTTCTTGTGTGTGTTGAAAGTACTCCTTCAGGCATAAACGGCAGAAAAATGCTTCCAAGTCCCCACAGAAAAGGATCATGTGTGGGGATTTGGCAGGGCAGAATGATAGTCCATGTGAAAGGACTGATTCCTCAGCTGGGCTGAGTGTTTGCTGTGAGAGATTGACAATATTGTTGATCTTGTTGTTTTGATTAGTAGCCTGTAGGTTGGAAAGGTTAGAGAGTTTTTTTGTTTTTCTGTTTTTTCAGTAACTCCAGTTGAGAGTGGTAAATGGTTTGTTTTTCCTTGTGGAACTCTTGCCAAGCTGGGTGATTCCTAATAGAGTTGTCCAGTACAGAGAGTTCCTCTGAGAGCTTCTGTTTACAGTACAGAACGCCGATCAGATGGCCAAACCCTACGTCAAAGGATAAATGGACAGAAATCTATATCAGGAATCACAAGACAGAGAAACCAGTAGGAGAACACTTCAGTCTCCCAGGACATTCTATACAAGATCTCAAAGTAGCTGTCTTATTACAAAAGAATTTCAGAAATAGACTGGAAAGAGAAGTTGCTGAATTGCAACTTATTACCAAACTTAAAACCATGGAGAGACCTGGTCTGAATAGAGACAACTGGATTCTTATCTCATTATACATCATAAAGCTATTTTTAGCCATCTCACCCATTGCTTTTTCCTGTAAGACCAATTGCAGTCGTTAACAGTTGTCAACAGGTTTACCACACCTATCAGCCAATCACCCATTCCCACCACCCTTCTGAGTAATACCCCTCCCCACCCTCTCACTATATATAAGGATCTGGTGATTTCTGTTTCAGTGTATCTGAAGAAGTGTGCATGCACATGAAAGCTCATACCAATAACTAACTTAGTTGGTCTCTAAGGTGCTAATGGAAGGATTTTTTAAAATTTTGTTTCGACAACAGCAGACCAACACGGCTACCTACCTGTAACTAGATCTTTTCAGCTGAGTTTCACCCCACTGCGTCCACCTTTCTACTTCATAAATTTCCTGTATAAACAACCAACACTTTCACACAGATACTTCTTATGCTTGTATTTGCATAATACTTTACAGTCCCCCTGTGCAAATCATAGTTTTGCTTATTTTGAACATTTGTAACAGGCAGTTAAATAAAATGTTAGTGGACAGGCAGTGCTGTTGCTTTGTTAATACCAGTAACAACTGGGTATTTTGTATATCATTGAAGGGAGAAGAAAATATTAAAGTTCAAGTGTTGGTATGTACAAAATAGATAACATGATCAGAAAGAATACAAAACTGCTCATCACAGCTTGCAGCAACTTCTCTTTTGTGTTTTTTCATATAGGTCCACTACATCTAAGTCAAGGGATGCACAGGAATTCTGAGGGAAAAGAATAACAGAATTTAATCCAGTGTGAACGAAGTTAGCATTACAAATACTTTCACGATATTAAGGAGTATATTAATTGAAACAGTTATGAATAACATTAATAATCATTAATAAATATGACTTTAAAAACAGCATTCCATAGTAGAGTGGCCATTCATAGAATCACAGAATCGTAGAGTTGGATGGGATCACAAGGGTCATCTAGTGCAATGCAGGAATCTTTTGCCCAATGTGGGGCTCGAACTTACAGCCCTGGGATTAAAAGTCTCATGCTCTACTGTTTGTAAAAAAAACAAACAAGGTTTCTGCCAGTTCAGGCAGGCCTGTGCTAGTCCATCCGTGTTTATGGCCAGTGGGCCTTGGGCTATTCTGACTTCCTGGTATACATGTGGTTGACCAGAGCTCAGCTACCTTCTCTAGCAGTGGATAAGCACATCTTTACAGCAACACTGAAAGGCTGTGGATCAGGATAGCCTGAAGACTGTTGTCCACGTGCTGCAGTCCAGTGCTACCCTCAGGACTAAAAGCCTGTTGGATCAGCATACTGTTCCCTATATGACTAGGCAGATGCCTTTGGGCAGAACTTGAAGACAATCTTGTTCTCCCGCTATTTGTTTCCCAGCAACTAATGCTGAGTGGCATGCTGTCTCTGAACATGAAGATTTCATATAGCAATTATGGCTAGCAGCCACTGATAGACTTATCATCCATGATTTTGCCTAATCCCCCTTTGAAGACTTCTAAGCTAGTGACCAACACTGCATTGTGCGTCAGTGAATTCATACACAAATTATATACTGTATGAAGTAGTGCTGTCTGTTCGGAACTGACTGCAATCTGGAATTCCTAGATTTCTCTCACCGTAGTCTTTCTTTTTTAAAAATAGAAACAATAGCAAAATGCATTATGCTAAGGTTAAGGAATTTAATTCACCAATAGCACTTCAATGTCAGAAGAACAAGACTCAGTCTCCCGACAATGCGAAAGTATGTGAGATGAGTCAGACAGCTCAGTATCTTTCCCAGATGCTGAAGTCAATTCAGGATTCTAGATGCTGTCAAAACACATATTATGTAAGAGAATGTGCATGACACAAATTTCTTAAATGTATACTTAGGAAGGGGGTGGACAGTATTCCTGAAAGTCGTAGAAATGCATAGTTCAGCTACTCCGTTTTTCATTTATTTTCAATTTCACGTATAAAAACATACCCATTCCAGGTAGTTCAGCTATTCCTAACAACAGAAGCCACACTTTCAAATTAACACTGTTTTCCATGAGACACAAAGAACTGCCAGCTTTTGTGGACACTATGGCCTCCTTTGGGCATAATGCTAACTTATAGTTTTATCTTACATGAACGAACCTTGGGCCCATCAGCTCTCAATCCCCTCCTGACAAAAAAAATAGTAGCTTTCACTTCCAATTTAAACTAATGGGTTTATTGCTACATCTGAGCTCAGACAAACTGTAGTTTAGGGAAACAAGTCAACTTCAAAGTATGGTTTCTGATCCTGGCTTGTTTCCTTAAACTTCAGCTCCCATCAGCCCTAGCTTGCGTGGCCAGTGATCAGGGATGATGGGAGCTGCAGTCCAACAACATATGAAGACCACAGGCTCTGCATTCCTGCTATATGACAGACGTGGGATGAATGCTGACCACAGTGGAATTCAGTTGTTTTTTTCAGCTTGGAGAGTAGGTTTCGGAAGTCCATCTGAATGACTTCTGGCTTGCCTTTGGTGGTGTCCACTCGCCAAGGTCCCTCTACACTTAATGGGTTGGTGACAGGGTGTCTTCAGTTTCTGAGCCTCATGACACTCCAGTAGCCCCTTTTCCCAGGATATAGGGCTTGGGGAGCAACAGATCCAGTGGGCCTCTTGCCAGCCCCTTCTTACAACCCCCTAGGGTTACCTCCAGTGCACTTGTTATACATCTTCTCACTAGATGACTGGAATAGCAGGGGAAACCTCTTGGCAAAGCCCCCTATCCTTCACTGTTGGTAGGGGAAGAGGCTATAGAAGACCAAAGACTTGGTTGTCCCCTAGCTTCCTCCCCAACGGTTGCCTCTGGATTATTTAAGCTCAAAAGCTCCAATAGCTCTTCATCAGTCCCAGGTGGTAGCAGATATGTTGCTGTTTTATATGGTAATTTATTTTTTAATGTGGAGTACCCTTTTTGAGGTGAGGAGACCAGAACTGTACATCGTATTCCAAATGTGGTCACACCATAGATTTGTATGGACAGAGGAACTGGTGTATCATGGTGGGTAGGGTGGAAAGTAGATTTTAGGCAAACTATTGGAGAGATTGGATGGGTCTGAATTGGTCATTGTTTTTGGACTGGATGAGACTGTAGACTGAGTCAACATGATCAGAAACCTTAAAGTGAGGATCCTCAGGCAGAATGGGCTCTGTGTCTATCCCTTTAAGAAGGCCCCAGTCCGTCTCTACAGGAGCCAGAGCCCAGCCAACAACGTCTGGAGATTTCTGATCCCAAACTTATAGGTCAGTAGGTACATAGTCAGTAGATCCGAATGTTTAAACTTTCCCTTTCTATCACATGTATTTTCTTTCTTCAAAATCTGAATTTATTTAAGGACAACTATGAGAAATGTTGGTCAGAAGTCAAAAAAGATTTAGAAATTTGGTCTAGATTGAGGCTTTCCTTGTTGGGACGAATTGCAGCTATAAAGATGAATGTATTGCCAAAAATGTTATTTCTGTTTCAAACATTGCAAATTTTGGACAAGATGGACTGTTTCAAGAAGTGGCAGAGAGACATTTCTAGATTTGTCTGGCAGGGCAAGAAGCCAAGAATAAAATTTAAAATATTAACTGATGCAAAGGAAAGAGGCGGTTTTGCCCTGCCAGACCTTAAACTTTATTATGAGTCAGCAGCATTCTGCTGGTTGAAAGATTGGCTACTTCTTGAGAACACAGACATTTTGGATTTAGAAGGTTTCAACAATGTTTTTGGGTGGCATGCATATTTGTGGTACGACAAGGTTAAAGCACATAAGGTATTCAAAAACCATATTGTTAGGAAATCACTGTTTAATGTCTGGATAAGATATAAAGACTTATTGGAGAGTAAAACCCCAAGGTGGCTGTCGCCAATGGAAGCTAAGGCTCAGAAAAAGCTCAATATGGAGGCCAAATGGCCAAAATATTGGGAAATTTTGGAGCAAGAAGGAGACAAACTGAAATTGCAGAGCTTCGAGAAACTAAAAGATAAAGTGCGAGATTGGCTTCATTATTATCAAATAAGAGAGGCCTATAATTTGGACAAAAAAATTGGTTTCCAGGTGGAAAAATCAAAGTTGGAAATAGAATTGTTAGAACCGAAAATTAAGACTTTGTCTAGAATGTATAATTTGCTGCTAAAATGGAATACACAGGATGAAACGGTTAAATCAGCTATGATTAAATGGGCGCAAGACATAGGTCATAACATTATGTTTGCTGACTGGGAACAGTTGTGGACCACCGGTATGAAGTTTACGGCATGTAATGCCTTAAAGGAGAATATAATGAAAATGATTTACAGGTGGTACATGACCCCAGTTAAGCTTGCAAAAATTTATCACCTGCCTGATAATAAGTGTTGGAAATGCAAAGAAGCTGAGGGAACATTCTTTCATCTTTGGTGGACGTGCCCAAGGGTTAAGGCTTACTGGGAAATGATCTACAATGAACTGAAGAAAGTATTTAAATTTACCTTTCCCAAGAAACCAGAGGCCTTCCTTTTGGGCATAGTCGGCCAATTGGTGCCAAAGAAAGACAGAACATTTTTTATGTACGCAACAACAGCAGCAAGAATACTTCTCGCTAAATATTGGAAGACACAAGATTTGCCCACCGTGGAAGAATGGCAGACGCAAGTGATAGACTATATGGAGATGGCAGAAATGACCGGCAGAATCCGAGACCTGGGAGAAGAAATGATGGAAGAGGACTGGAAAAAGTTCAAAGACTATCTACAGAAACATTGTAAACTGTTTGAATGTTAAAATGATGTGGGATGTAAAGGTAACATGGCATTTGGGATATGGTTAAAGGAGGTAGGAAAAAAAGGATTTAAAAAAGAGGGGAAACTAGAGACTTAATAAGTGGGAGCCTATAATTATAAATGAAACTTGAAAGAGGGTTAGAATTTGCTGAATCTGACGGAATAAAGAGGAACACAAAAAAGGGAGATGTGAGGAGGTCAGGAAAGAGGAATACGAAATCTTGAAAGTTAAAAGTGGATATTTTTCTTTTTTCTTTTTCTGTATTATGTGTGAATTTTTTGTTGTTTTTTTCCCCCCTCTTCTTTTTTTTGTGTTGGTATATGTAGTGTTTGATTTTTATGTTTTGTAAAACTCTAATAAACATTTATTAAAAAAAAAACAAAAACATTGTTTGTTAAGGTACAGACAACAATTTGTAGGCTAAATATATTCACAGAGCAGGAATGAATTTGTATTTCTGGGCCATCTAATTTACAAGATTCAGTCTAAGAAAAAGAAGTTGTTGCAGTGAGCTTACCTTGTTCAATATTTCTTTAGCTAGCACTAAAAAGGCATCTTCAATGTTAATATTGTCCTTAGCACTGGTCTCAAAAAAGGGTATTCCATATTCCCAAGCAAGCTGGGGGAAAAAAAAGGAACATGAGTTTGAATTCAAACACTACTAATGCCTAGAAAGTGCAATTCATAGCAAACTCAATTTGAAAAGGAGCTTGCACAATCCCAGTTACAAACTCTGTCACAGAATGAAATCAACAGACCTCATTTCACAGTCTATTTAGGGTTGGGAATGAATATACAGGAACCCCCCCCCCCATTAACCGTGTTCAATATGTGCATGACTATGCACACGCGCATTGCGCCAAACCCAGAGGTGAATAAAAAATGTCGCAAAAAGGGGTGGGGTGGAGGTTTTCAGTTGTATCTCAAATATATGCATGGTGCCTTTGAACATAAGCCCACCTAAATGGGGGTTTGCTTTTATATCCATAGACATGATCTATTCTCTCTCCCCTCTGCCACCCCCCCCATTATTATTGGATAATAATAACCTACAGTAAGTCTCCTTAACAGCAAGATTTAACCTACAGTAAGTCTCCTTAATTAGCTGGGTTCAAACCAATATGACCCACACACTGTCATTCTCAAAGACTGCACAGGTAGCAGACACTCTGGGCTCTGGAATGCTGTCAGAGTCCCCATGCTGCCTTCACAAAGCTTGATACGTGCGGAAAATCTGTTGGGTGTACAGGTGGAGAAAATAAATAAATAAATGGAGAGTGGGAAACAGTTGGCTCCCTCACTTTCCATTTATTTATTTCCCCCAACACAACATAAATGGGTCTTAACCATGAGTGTCTACATTGTTTTCAACTGTTTTAATGGGGTTTTCAACTGTTTTAATGTGTGAATTGCCTTGAGACAGTCGTTTAGAAGGCAATTAATAAATCAACAATGATGACCATGACAACAACAACAACAACATATTTCTACTATACAACAATAATTTCATTCTAATCTTAGGTTATACTTGTTTCAAACGTAAAATATCACCAATGTATGGACTCTACAAAGCTTTAAAAACATTTTTGCAGTGACATTTCTCAGACATGCTTTTCAAACATGTTTGGCCTTATGATCCCCATGGAGATCTTACAAAGGAGAAAAGAAAGGTCAAATAAATTGAGAAAGAAAAGAGCATGCATGCCTTTTTGAATAGCAAATCTAATAATTTCTCTTGAAATGAGTGTAGCTCCCTAGAAAATGTCTTTCTTCTAGGCTAGTGGGGGAGGGAGGGAGGCATACAATTTATAGCTATTTTGAGCACCTGTAATTACTGGTTTCTATAGTTGATTACAGGAACAAATGAAAAGGATTGAATTATTCGTGCCAATAGAAATAAGCCATGGGGAAATAAATAATTTAATGAATCACATTAGGAAGATTTTTAGAATCCCATCCAAAACAAAGGCTTGAATCCTAACTACCAAAATTTTGGGATGGTTAGCAGGAAAATCTGAGGTGAAAAATGTGTGTTCTTGGGGTAAAAAAGAGGCTTATAAAGATGTGTCCCTGAAAAATCTCACATAGGTCTTCAACCTGGTTAATTAAAAATAATAAGAATCGCAAGTGTTTTTATTTTTTGTCAGTTAACTGGCAAATAAATGGAAGCTGGAGAGTGAGGGAAGCTTGTTTTGTGTGGAGCTGGTTCTCCAAAAGCAATGAAGCAGCTACTCCCCTGCCCTTCTGTTGGGAAACGTGAGAGGAAAAGATGGGGAGGTGCTGCTTTAAGCTGCTCAAGGCACTTTGGGGTCGCTCCAAATAAACCAGCTTCCTTGCCCCCCCTCTTTGTGCTAGAACTTAGGATGCCTTGACTTGGCGGCTCTTGATGGGCCATAGTCAAGGAGCATGTTTGTTGGGGGGGGGAAGAGGTGTGTATGTGTGTGTGAGTGCGCATGTGTGTGTGGTGATCTTCAGAGAATGAAGGTTGCAGGGTGTGATTCTGGACCCACCCAAGCACAAACATTACCCTTGAGGAAACACAGTTCTTTGTGGAAAGAAGGTCCCCCATTGCTCAGTTAAAGGCATTCCTTCCTAAACCAAGGAAAGGGGGCATGAAGTGCCTGTTAAAATGGTGCTCCCAATCTAGAAACAGTGGTCATATGGTAAGAAAGCCCCCCAGGGTCCTTTGGGAAGAAGGACAGGCTATAACATGATTTAATAATAATAGTAATAAGTAGCAGCAGCAGCAGTAGTAGTTGAAAGAAACTTTTAAACAAATAATTGCTGCCTGAATAAGCATGGGCACTCTTTAAGTCAATTAAACATTTTAAAACTGAGTACGGTAATCTAATTGAAAACACAGCAAAGCTCTAATATGAAGACCATTATTTGTTAATCTCAGTAAATATCTGAAAGCACACGGGGTTGTACCCAACAAAGTGGTCCCATTTCTGCAAGGACTTCCACTGTGCAATGCAACTTATAATTCTTTTCCTCCTGCTATGCTCCACCAACCTGTTCTGGGGGTTCCCTTATCCATCCAGAGCGGACTTTTTTGTGGTGGTGATGGGGGGTGGGGCAAGCTCAGGAAGAGGAGAGCAGAAGGAGAGATTCCATTGTGCAAGCAGAAGTCCTTGCATAAATGGGTCGACTTCACTGAATACAAGCCCAGATCCTTTTCTGAGGCTATTCTCTGAGGGTCATCTGTATTTGAAGAAGAGAGAAGGATGAGGATATCCAACACTTTCTGGTGTAGCACTCCATCATTAGAACACTCTCCCCCGGAGAGGCTCCCCTGTTGGTGCCATCCCCTTCCAGTGCCAAGGAAATAAATTGTATCTATTTATATGTTTGGCTTAATACCTTTTAAAATACAAAATAAAACCAGAGCTAAGAAAGTATGAAACTCCTATTTTAATGTTCTGCTCCTTTTAATGTTCTATACGGTATTTTATTTTATTTTTTTATTTTTACTGTCAGCTACTCTTCAGAAAAAGGGATGCAGGTGGCGCTGTGGGTTAAACCACAGAGCCTAGGACTTGCCAATCAGAAGGTCGGCGGTTCAAATCCCTGCGACGGGGTGAGCTCCCGTTGCTCGGTCCCAGCTCCTGCCAACCTAGCAGTTCGAAAGCACATCAAAGTGCAAGTAGATAAAGGGGTACCACTCCGGCGGGAAGGTAAACGGCGTTTCCGTGCGCTGCTCTGGTTCGCCAGAAGCGGCTTAGTCATGCTGGCGACATGACCCAGAAGCTGTACGCCGGCTCCCTCGGCCAATAAAGCAAGATGAGCGCCGCAACCCCAGAGTCGTCCTTTTTACTCTTCAGAAGCATTTGGAGCTGAAGAGCGGGGACAAAATGGTCCAAATAAATAAAACAGCTATATGAAGAAAGGCGGGTGGGATGTTACAAATAGTAATAAAAATGGTAAGGTTTCTGTACAGGCAAACAGGATTTCAAAGCTTCCCCATATAAAGTGCCACATAAAGGTTAATAAAGATGTAACTATTATATTCAAACAAACAACAATACAAACAGAAAACAGGCAGGACATAAATTGAAATGGATAACTACATAAAGGCATGAGTTTTAAAGCTGAAAAATGTTGCCTAGCTGTTTCTGACTGAAAAATAGCACATTTGTCTAGCCTTTAATATTTCTACCACCCACACAACATATGTCAGAACATCTCATAATTTTAATTAAGGAAATGTGTAAGGCTCTTTTAGAACCTGTACTTAGAGCTTATATGATGATTTTTCAAAAGAAATGTGTTTCAATCTTGGTTTAGATCACATTCAACACTGTTCCAAACAGGGAAGTCATAGACAAAAGTCAGGGATCTCCAACTGGGTGCCCTACTATGGCATGCGCAAAAAGTCTTAGTAAATATTCCCTCCAAAAATCACAGTACACGAGAGACTTTGCATTCCTGCTCAGGTCCTGTTGGCACTGGCTCAGCCTCTCCTACATTGAGCATGTCCAGATTCCACTGAACACGGTGGGAATATTTACTAATACTTTTTGCAGGTGCCATGTGCGCAGGCACGGTGAAAAGGGAGGAAGCTACAGGTGGGTAGCTAGGGTGGAGATAGAAAGCTTTCCCCCTTTGTGAGCTTCCTTAACTTATCTTAGGATAAGTTATCTTGGGATCTGAGCGGTTTTTTTTTTTTTGTAATTAGATCAACCAATTAGTATGGGAAATTTGATTCAAATCAAATAATTAAAATTTATCTATTTGCTTAGTGATTTCAATAATGACTTAAATCACTCTGCTCAGGACAAGACTAAAGTTCATTTGTGTACCCCCAAAGACCAATGAAGGATTTTTCATACATTCTAGCTTTAGAGTCCTCTAAGGAAGAGGTTTTCAACCTTTTTGAGTCCACGGCTCCCTTGACCAACTACATTATTTCTGTGGCATGCTTGTGGGGCTCAGGAGCCCAGTTATGGCACCCCTTGCCTGCAGAGCTGGGAGCCTCTCACTCTTTTTCAAACACCCTCCCTTGTGGAGTCTTCCCTCAGCCTCCTCTCCTCCCCCCTCTCCTTGGGTGGGAGTCCTCCAGGCAGCCACTGCTGCCATCACTAGTCTCTGAGCTGCCCCACCCCCCCACCCCAAAGAGAGGTGTCTCCCAGAGGCACCATTCGCCTGGGGAGCTTGTAGCCAGGACTGCTGCAATAAACAGCTGTGCAAGCCTTTGGGAGGCAGAGATACAAGAGGGCATCAGCGGAGGGAGGGAATGAAAGAGGGACAGAGGCCAGTGTTGCCCACAGCACTGCTGACCATCATTCAAGGCACCCCAGGGTGCCACAGCACATTGGTTGAAAACCACTGCCTTACATCTTGGTTAAAAAGGTGCTTAGGATTACAATCAGGCCTTCTGAATGGTCTGGAGACACCTGATGCTGTAGGGCTAAGCTGCCCCAAAGAGAAGTGCCTCCTCACAGTGCCCCACAGGGGCTTGGGAAGAGGATGCCCTCAGCCTTAGTGGCCCGATGGAGACTGGCCAAAGGTGAACATGAGGCCAGCACCTTAATCACCTTGGAAGGCAGCAATGGCAGCAGCGGGCACTGCCAGGCTTGCATGGCAGAAAGGCTCCTCTTCAGCACCAGGCACTCAGCTCCCAGGCAGGCCTTGCACACAGCAGGCACAGCAAGGCCAGCGCAGCACCTGCCTGCCTGCCCAGCCTCCCCACTTGTCTGTCCATTTCCAACAGCAAGGGCTGGTGGACTGGCTGTCTGGGCTCCCTCGCCCGCTTGATTGCTTACTCCAAGGCTGCCTTAGCTCCTGGCAACCAGCACCCCTTGGCCAGCCCCAGAGGTGCCATTTGTCTGGGGAGCTTGTAGCCAGGGCTGCTGCAACAAAGAGCTGTGCAAGCCTTTGGGAGGCAGAGACACAAGAGAGCATTAGAGGAGGGAGGGAAGGAAAGAGGGACAGAGGCCAGTGTTGCCATGGCACACTGGTTGAAAACCCCTGCTCTAAGGATAATAGTGAGCTTGCTCAATGTTCACAGTTATATATGAGAAAATGCTACTAATTTATTAGCAGAGCAAATACTACATGATACTACTTGATGAAAGCAGGTAACATTGGCTGTTCTGCTCCCTAGGAAAATTTCACCAAATGGAGAGAAATCAGAATTATTTCCTATATTGTGACAAAGGAATGGAAGAGCAAACAAAATCTAGAAAGGAATGAGAAATGGTAATGGATTGTTCCATTAACACAAAGTTATTCTGTTAACCATACAATTGAAAAAGGCATTGAACTATTTAGAAGCCAGAAAATGTGATACGCCAACACTGCCCCCTGGTTGAATATTCATCACGATAGCTTTTAGTTGACTAACCACAAACGGTTCCAAAAAAGCATGCAGTTTGCTCACCTTCTGTAGGAGGCCTGTATTTACTTGTATAGATCAAGTAAAAACTGTAATATTTGCGTATTCCAGATGCAAGAGACTGATGCAAAATATGCAAATAATGCATTCTTCTTAAAAGGGAACTCTTATATTGAGATACCACTTGAAAAATCTGCCCTTCTTACAGATATTGTATTTTATATGTTTATATCAGGGGTAGTCAACCTTTTTATACCTACCGCCCACTAATGCATCTTTCTTGATGGTAAAATTTCCTTACTGCCCACCAGTGCTCGATGGAAGGAGGGTTCAGCTTGTGCCGTAGAACCCCCTACTGCCCACCTAGAATCCTGAAACGCCCACTAATTGGTGGTAGGGACCAGGTCACAACCCCTGGTTTATATTATATATTTTGTTTAAAAAAGAAGAAGAGGTGAAACAATGTGATAAATGCCTTACCTTTTTCCCTCTGTTTTTTGGAATGACACGTTCGGTCTCCTTATCACACTTGTTACCCAGCAGTATTACCTCCACGTTTTCATCTGTTTTCTATAAACAAATGAAGTGAAATGAGTATCACTAAAGTGGACTCCAAAACATGCTGTCCAGCTCTTCCCCCACCCAATAATCATTTCCTCAATAAATATAAAAAACGGAGTCTGAGGCAAGTTGCACCATCATCTACAACTTTAATGAACTAAGAAGAGACAGAACATGTTGGATCTGGAGCCTCATCCTGATACAGGGTTCTAGCTTATTCACTATGCAAGGTTAAAGTCCTAGGCCTAGACCAATCCCATGAATTATGGCATTGGGGGTGGGGAGGTAAAGGTAGATATCGTCCTGGGCAAATACTTAAAGGGAGATATACATATTTTTATGTATATCATGCTATGGCCACACGGCTAATGCAATAAAATCTGATTATAATTATGGCATTGCACCAGCAACACAACCTTTATACCAATCTTGCATATTCTTGGGGAGCCAGAGGGAAAGGTGCCAAGGCAGAAGTTCATCAGTTACAATCCATAGCCACAAATTAAAAATGGATGATGTGTGCATGAGGCTTAAAAACCAGGGTGGGGGTGGGCTGCAAATATCTAGTTACCAGCTAAATGGAACTGATGGAACCAAAAGATACTACTCTGGGAAAGCAAAATATTTTCAACATGCATTGTTCAGTACAGGTGGGTAAAACAAAAGCTACAGTAATTAAGCAAAATAGCAACAACCTAGACAGCATCTTAAACCTAGACAGCAAACCTAGACAGCATCTTAAAAAGCAGAGACATCACCTTGCCAACAAAGGTCCGTATAGTTAAAGCTATGGTTTTCCCAGTAGTGATGTATGGAAGTGAGAGCTGGACCATAAAGAAGGCTGATCACCGAAGAATTGATGCTTTTGAATTATGGTGCTGGAGAAGACTCTTGAGAGTCCCATGGACTGCAAGAAGATCAAACCTATCCATTGTAGGAGTGCAAATATCCAGAGATGTAGTGATCAGGTGCGATTGCTATCAAGAATCATATCAAAATAGTTTAAACCCAGTCAACGCAATGCTTTCATTGCTGACACAGATGGCTTACTCTATATCTGTTATAATTCCTCATAGCAATCCCACCTGATCACTGCATCTCTGGATATTTGCACTCCTACATCCCATTCTGAAGGAAATCAGTCGTGGATGCTCACTGGAAGGACAGATCCTGAAGCTGAGGCTCCAATACTTTGGCCACCTCATGAGAAGAGAAGACTCCCTGGAAAAGACCCTGATGTTGGGAAAGATGGAGGGCACAAGGAGAAGGGGATGACAGAGGATGAGATGGTTGGACAGTGTTCTCGAAGCTACCAGCATGAGTTTGACCAAACTGCGGGAGTCAGTGGAAGACAGGAGTGCCTGGCGTGCTCTGGTCCATGGGGTCACAAAGAGTCGGACACGACTAAACGACAAAACAACAACAACAACAGCAACAACACAAACATCCCTGTTCAATACATAAGACAGACAAGATCAGCACCCTAAAAAAGCAACCCATTAGCAGAGCTTCTTATACCACATACACTCAACAGCAGGATACACCTCTCCAAACAAACGGGGTTGTATGTCACTAACTCAGAGTGGACCCACTGAAAGTAATGAACCTAAGTTAGTCACATATATTAATTTTAATAAGTCTGCTCTGAGAAGGATGGCTGATGTATACAACTCATTCTTCTCCCGGGGGTTGAAGTGCGTTCTCAAGCCCAGCTACCTCATTTGACTTATTCCTATGGAGAGCTTATAGCTCAGTGATAGTATAGTACTTGCTTTCTTGTCAGAAGTTCCTAGGTTCAATCCCTGCCACCTCCAGCTAGAAGGATCATGTACCAGAGACACCACCAGTCAGAGCAGATGATTCTGGACTAGATGAACAAATAATCTGACTGCCACAAGGCACTGTTCTATATTATTCAGGCCTTCCTGCCCCCTTCTATTATTTCTTTGAGCTAAGGAAACTACTTACTTCTTAGTGAATGTCAATACAATGATATCAGAGGCACAAGCTGGAAGATAATAGATAGATAGATGATTGATAGGTAGATAGATAGATCCTCCACAACCAAGTTTACTACATGCTGGGTTCTTGGTTCAACAAGGACTCATACAAGCTCCCATAGTGCTTCCCAAATCACAAGATCCACTACGAATCACCTGCCCGCCCAATTTAGAATATTTTCCTTGATAGAGGGTGGTATATCATAGCACATGCTTACTTGCTTTTGCCCAGGGTGTACCCCTAAAGGCCTTGGCAAAACACATAGAAATCAATGTTAGAAGAGAAACCACTACTCCTATCCAGCAATAAGCAAGGCCACAATCCTATGTACATATGCTATGAAGTAAGTCCCATGCACAGGACTGGGCACAAATCTTTACGTTTCTGCCTCAAGAAAGTCCCTAGCTCCTACTGTTGGAAACTATCCTATCTCTAGCAAAGAATTCACAATGTTATTGTTATTTTTGACTTTCAATTAGGTGTCTCCTTGAGTTAGATTTACTTCTACTGCTTTCTGATAGCTCACAGACCCCAGGTCAAGACGTACATGAACTGCAGCAATAATTTCCTCAAGAACAGAGGGTAAAATAATCCCTGTGACTGAAGCATACAATGTGGGCATATAATGGATAGCTCTCTTACTTCAAGGCAATTGATGGCATCTGTGAATATCTAAATTAGAAGAAACATGTTCTGAAACAGATCCTGGCATTTACAAATGTATGTGTATTGTAAAGTTAGTGATACTTAATGGGCTGGATACAGAGAACCGTGAATGATGTTATGTTCAAGGAACAGGGCTTTCCCACTCCGTCCTCTGAACTGCAGTTGCCAGAGCCTTCCGAAAAGTCAATCCTGACAGTGTGGGATGTGGCACAGTGGGCTGCTGACAGAGTGAGGAAACGACATACACACACCAACAAGCCAACGTTTCTGCTTGTGCAAATCACCTCTGGAGCCAAACAATTAAATGGCTTGTTTGAACCAGTGGTCTTCTTCAGTTGCAAGAGGAAAAATATCCAGATACTTAACATGGACATCAAAACTTGTTCTAATTCTTGACAGGGAAATGGGAGAATTCACTGAATTGAGTGTGTCAAGTTGAAGTGACTTGTTTGGCTTCAGTGAAGCTACAAAAGTCACTTTGCACAAAACATCAGCCTTGTGTTTATGAATTATAGGGGGAGAGCAAAGTCCCGCCCCACTGTGTTGATGTAAACATCTGAAAAGGCATGAAGGAACATGGTTTTTATTCATGAAACGTCAGTAGAGTTATGCCGACTCACAACTATGTTGCTTCATTTCAGCAGTACAGCAGCAGGCAAAATTATTAAGGTTACTGTTTCATCTTTTTAATCTACTCAACTAATCTCATTTCATAACTGCAGCTGATGTTCAGGATAATGTAGCTTTTCAAATGAAGTAAGCTCATTGCAAGGGTGCAAAGCACAAGCTGAAAATAATGAATCAATCTGACCTGGATTAATAGAAGAAAATGATGGTTGTTTCAATAGGTACTGGAGCTTTACTCATTAAGATCATTGATTCTTCTATATAAAATTATATTCTAAGTTCCTAAAACTGCATATAATAAATAGAGTAGTTTACCTTTTTATTATTTAATGAGAGAAGTAGCATGCTTCCTAATAACATTTGATTTAAGCGTTCCACATTTGAAGAGATAGAAAAAAGTAGTACTTAAACAAAATGAAAGTGTGCTTCCTTTTTCCTGCATTGTGAAAGTTATGTATCTTGTTGCCTGAGCTGTTCTTCCAAATTCATTTTTTTAAATCACAAAAAGGCAAAGAAGGGCAATGATAAACAAATCATTCCCCCCCCCCCCAGAAAAATGCAATTATACATGTTGCTTCAACCGAAATCTTAAAATAGTGAGTAGCTTCTCTTATAGAGTTTTGCAAAATTCAAATTATTAACATTAGTGTTATGTACTAAGCTTGGATCCTAGAACAATAGGCAGGTAGGATCCTAGAATGCAACAACTGATTGGCTTGCAGGAGAAGACCAATCAGGCTCCAGGAGGAAGTTAATCACCCTATTAGGCTGGTAGGATCGTAGAATGCAACAACTGATTGGCCTGCAGGAGAAGACCAATCAGGCTCCAGGAGAGAAGCAGAATCAGCCAATTAGACGGGACTCATTGTGTAAATAATGTATATAAAGGCCTGAGGTTTGGGGGGAAATTCAATCACTGTTTTACAAGCTGCAATAAGGAGCATGAAATCACTGCAGGACTCTGAGTATATTTCAATTAGTTTAAGAAATCTAGGACCAGTTACTTACATTAGCTTCCTATGGTCATCCCTTAAGCCAAGGACAAGAAAATCCTTCAATAAGGGAAAAATCGAGACTGATTTTACAGCTCTGAAGATTAACAACAGTCGGCTCATCATCTGGATTCTATATGATCTTTGGCCACAAGGAGGAGCAGTTTAATAACATGAACACCAGTACACAAAAGTAATAGATTATGCATAGAGGTTCAGTGCAAGGGACATCTTGTATCTGATCAGCCCAAAAGCTGGTATTAAGGGCACAACAAGCTGTGATGTTAACATGCAGGTTGCAAAAATAAAAATAATGCAAAGAGCATTAGCTGGACATAGGGTGAATCAGGCACTGCAGGAAGGGTGCAAGAAATCCCTGCTTCTGAAAGTGCTATTTGCATTGAGAGGAAATCCCAAAAGGGTGCCAATGCAAACAGCATCAAGAGGAATTTCCCCCCTCTTGAGTTAAATTCATTCTCCCTGTCTGTTATACTCCTGCTAATTATAAGCCCTCCCCCATCTGATGGTACTTGCATTTTTAAAAATATGTATGTTAAATGCAAAAAGCACTTTAAAGCATCACTTGTAGGGTGGCCTTTGCAGTAAGGCTGCATGTTAAATATTTAGCTCAGTATTCAGATTTGTGGGGTACTGAAAAGTGTGAGCAAATTCACCCAGACAGTCTTTACACAGAGGACCTGCCTCTGCCCTTAAAGCTGCAGCTCCCAGGCAGGGGTGCGGGTAGGACTCCTTGGGAACAAGGAGGGCTGGTTGCGGGGAACGCTTTCTCCTCTCCCCAGTTTCTGCCCCACAAACTTATGAGAATACCTTTGTGTGTCAAAGCCACTTTATACCATGAGCATGCTGAACGATGTTCTAAAACGGATTACAAGTTTGCAAAATACAAGTTTGCTTTACAAATTTCTCATATGAGGGTGCAGGATTGATATAGTCCTTTCTCTCTCACAGGTGCTCATATTTTTTAATTGAGCACCTGTGAGAGAGAAAGGACTATATCAATCTTGCACCCTCATATGAGAAATTTGTAAAGCAAACTTGTATTTTGAAGCAATTTTCCTGTAATAAACATGCTGATTGTCTTGAAACTTGCTGCGATCAGCATTATAAGCGCAGAGTATTAAGCTGTCCTTCATTTGAAAGGTAAGAATGATTTAAATATTAAAGTCCCAGTATATCTTGACCTGTCTTGAAAAGTAATGTTTCCCCACAACAGAATCTGCAAGCCTTGCACATTATTAGCATAATTGGCATACAAACATTTACATTATTCTTTAATATCACACTTGCTGGTTAACTCTGACAGATCTACAAAGGTGTTGGTTGTGACACAGAGGCATCAACAACTATTGGATTAATGATATTCAAAATAAAATATATAAAGCATTAGGATGGTTCTAGACTGCCCCGGGTGGCTGGGGCAAACCAGTCAGATGGGTGAGGTATTATTATTATTATTATTATTATTATTATTATTATTATTATTATTATTATTATTATTATTATATCACCATGGGTGGCTAATATCTTGTTCTTGGACTCCAACTCACATCAGACCCAGTCAGCGTGACTATTGGTCAGGGATAATTGGAATGCAACAATGGTTGAAGGGCTGCCATTTAGCTAAACTAAAAGATGCAGAAATTCTCTGCACACTATTAGTACTTGCAGTGCAAGCAGATCACCTATTCAAAAATAGGCCAACATATTCAAAACAAGGTCAAATCCCATTCAGTCAGCTTTATGATACTTAGGGGGAAAGTTCCCAACAGGAACTTTTTAAACCAAGCCTTGCAGCCATGTGCAAGGTGGAGGAGATTTTCAGGAGGGGTCACTGCTGGGGAAGGCAGAAATAACTCTTACCTCCCCACATGCCATAGTTGCATGCTAAGCATTAAGTGTAACGTTTAGCTTGACCCTGATGCATTATGCAAAAATTGCAACCTTTAAAGTCCTTAGCAGATTAGGTCCAGGCTACCTGGGAGTGCACTTCTGTGAAGTACAGTCGTACCTTGGAAGTTAAACGGAATTCGTTCCGGAAGTCCATTTGCCTTCCAAAATGTTTAAAAACCAAAGCGCGGCTTCCTGCAGCCAATCGGAAGCTGCGGAAGCCTCGTCAGACGTTTGGCTTCCAAAATAACATTTGAAAACCGGAACACTCACTTCCAGGTTTCGATCATTCGGGAGCCAAGGCGTTCAGGAGCCAAGGTGTTCGAGATCCAAGGTACGACTGTACACCAAAATCATTAAAAGGGGGCTGGTTCCCAATGCCTCCTTACCTGATTGGCAGGGCCTTTTCACTAATGACACCCCCACGACAGAACTCCTGAACCAGCAAAGCTTGTCCTGCTCTCTCTCTTAAGTTTTAAAAGAGATATGAAGACTCTTTTTTTTAGCAAACAAAGCAAAGCAGTGGCTGATTTTTTAATATCACACTTTAACCTGAGAATTGGCTCTTCCTACAGACAATTCATAGTTGTTATCGTTATCTAGGCGTGTAGCAGCATCAGTATGTATGCTGCTTTATCGAGTACATCAGAATAGGTCCCCACCCAAAATAGCTTACAACTTAAAATGTGATGATCTTAAAGGATATTTTGCTTGTCTGCGTTCTAAACATATTTTTCTCCTTTTCTATTATATTTTTAAAGAAATTTATCCGTAAGTTGGAAGCTGCCTTAAGGGCTCTGTGGAATCATATGTATGGTGGGACAAAAATTACTGACTCACAGGCAACTGAAGGAGTTGCTTAGGATTTGGCCAGACGCTTCTTGTTTTTCTCAGCAATGAACCCCTCCAAATATCCTATGCAATGAAGTCGTGGTTTAAGATCTTACAACAAATCTCAAAAAAACCTATCCACACAGCACATCAGCACTAATACAACACAGGAACAGGACACAACGGGACATGTAGAAATCACACAGCTAACAGCATAATCCTATCCGTTACATGGATGAGATAAGACTACACATAAATATTTTGGGAGGAATTCAATATGGCACTAAGCAGATCAGTCCATCGGTGCAACCATTTCTGCTTGCCCGATGGAGCAATCTGCCCTCTCCTTCCATGCCATACTGTTCAGTGAGTTCTCCTGACCCCACTCCCACAGCCAATCTGTGGTGGCACAGAGGGAGGAGATGCCAAGGGAGCCCCATTGTGCTAGAAGAAATCCTTGCATGGGCTTTTGCTGGTGGGGCTCGTTAGCTGAATTCACTGCCACAGGATGCATGATGGCAGCTTGTTGGAAGCAAGATACTGGAGCATATGGGCATAGAATAGTCCTTCTGGTCCTTGATTCTTTTTCCTTACCTTTCCTTTCCACTATTCCCATTTACTGTTAAGAAAATAAAACTTTGCCCCATAAAGGTAAAACACGGTTAAGTTGTACCCTGTGTAAGGCATAGGATGACAGTGAGAATTAGTAGTCTCCAGCAAGACTTTCAAACTTAGAATTCCCTTGAGTGGGTAGGATGTTTTAATCTTGCCTTTTAAGCACAGGGTTGTCTTTTAGATTTTTATTTGTTTTCCGTTTTATGCCAGAAGAATGTATATGTTTGTTTGTTTATATATTGTAAATTGCTTTGAGTTACCATGGCAAAAAGTGGCCAATAAATGTAATAATAATAATAATTAATAATTATAATAATAATCCTACAATTTGATATAGAGAGGCATGAGAATACTGACTATTGCAGAATAGGAATGGAAGTCTAACTGTTTAAGACTTAATATATATTTTTGTTGATTTGCTGGTCTTTTACTATATGCCAAAGCCAATATTCTTATAATTAATTTACAGTGGTACCTCGGGTTACATATGCTTCAGGTTACATACGCTTCAGGTTATACTCCGCTAACCCAGAAATAGTGCTTCACGTTAAGAACTTTGCTTCAGGATGAGAACAGAAATCGTGCTCCGGTGGCGCGGCGGCAGCAGGAGGCCCCATTAGCTAAAGTGGTGTTTCAGGTTAAGAACAGTTTCAGGTTAAGTACAGACCTCCGGAACGAATTAAGTACTTAACCCGAGGTACCACTGTATTTTTGTTCCTTGCTCTCCAGGAATTAATCTTTGCATATTTCCTGTGAACATGGGCTTTCTCCTTCCAGAACGACAGATTCAGGATTGTATACAATTTTTTAACAAATACTAAATCTGTAGTTCACCCATGACTTCACCCATGTGCTCAAACCCATCCCAATCAATGTTAACGTGTTTGTGGGACATATGCATGTCCTTTGCCACCACCTCTACCACCCCATGTTCAAAAGCAAAAACAGAAATTTGGGGCAACATTGGGAAATAGTTGGGTAACAACATGATGATGTGTCCAGGATTTTAACACACTGGCAGATGAAATGAGTAAGATGTCTAAGTGAGTAAATGCACAGGTGGAATGGATCAGCTGTGAACCAAAAGAATAGAGAGCAAGACTGTGGTCCAGACAAATCATGCGGATACTTACCTCTCTTTACCATGATGCAACACTTTACACAAGAAAACAGGAAGAGACAAACAGTGATAGATCATGGGATATACAGTGGATTCCTCATCTAAATAGCAGCAGTAAAAAAAAATAGCACTCTGTTCTGGGTGCATTTGAGTGTCTGTCCCTAGCTTCTATGAACCTGTCAAAGATCATTGTATATTGAGAGCAAAGGCAGAATGGTATAAACGTACCTCATTTATATCTTTCATCCAGTGTGCAATTCCTTGAAAGCTTTCTGTACTTGTGATATCATAGACAAGAACGAATCCATGTGCTCCACGGAAGAAACTAGTTGTAAATGTATGGAATCGCTCCTGACCGGCAGTGTCCCTATAATACATTGTAAGGAATCATTTGGTACTGCTTACATTGTAAGATTGTGAACAAACAGTCCTAAATCATTAATTGCAGCTTTCTGTAAACAGAAAAAATGCAGAAGCTGCACATACAAATAAAAACCTAGTTGGCATACCAGTTAAGTACTTCTGAAGTAAAGATTCACTCCAGATCAGATTTTATTCAAAATACTATGGATGCAAATAACCCTGGCTTTAAATCTGTGTTGTACTTGTGAAGGAATGGAACAGTTGGACTGCGTGAACAATGCACCAAAAATATACATATGATTAGGCACAAAATGGCTGCACTACCTGATGATAGTGTTGTGTTTTACCACCACCATCAGCTTATGATGCTGCGTGGAGCCAGTTATAAGGGCAATCTTCAAATATCTAAAGGGCTGTCACTTGGAAAATGGAGCAAGCTTGTTTTCTCCTGCTCCAGAAGGTAGGACTCGATTCAGTGGATTCAAGTTACAAGAAAGGAGATTCCAGCTAAACATCAGGAAGAACAGTTAAGAGCTGTTCGACAGTGGAATGGCCTCCCTCCAGGTGTGATGGACTCTCCTTCCTTGGAGGTATTAAAGCAGAGGTTGGATGGCCATTTGTCATGGATTCCTGCATTGCAGGGATTTGGATTAGATGACCCTCAGGATCCCTCCCAACTCTACAATTCTATTATTCTGTTTTCTACATTTTACAATGGTCTCAAACAGGCTGTGGAGTTATGAGTTCTATAGCACCAAACACATTTCTGGAAAAAGTATACAGTCGTACCTTGGATCCTGAATGCCCTGGAACTTGGACGTTTTGGCTCCCAAAAACCCGGAAGTGACTGTTCTGGTTTGTGAACGTTCTTTTGGAAGCTGAACATTTGACAGGGCTTCCACAGCTTCTGATTGGCTGCAGGAGCTTCCTGCAGTCAATCAGAAGCCGCGATTTGGTTTTGGAAGTTGAACGGACTTCCGGAACGGACTCTGTTCAACTTCCAAGGTACAACTGTACAGTGGTACCTCAGGTTACATACGCTTCAGGTTACATATGCTTCAGGTTACATACGCTTCAGGTTACAGACTCCGCTAACCCAGAAATACTGCTTCAGGTTAAGAATTTTGCTTCAGAATGAGAACAGAAATCGTGCTCCAGCAGCGTGGCGGCAGCAGGAGGCCCCATTAGCTAAAGTGGTGCTTCAGGTTAAGAACAGTTTCAGGTTAAGAACAGACCTCCGGAACGAATTAAGTACTTAACCAGAGGTACCACTGTACTAGGATCAGATTGGTTGAGGTTTGCCCAGCTATGTGTGACTCGGTTACATTGGCAAAATCATACAGGAAACAAGATGTAACTGGTTTTCTTGGTTACACACAATGTTGCAAACAGGCAGTATTGCAAGAAAACCTTTTCCACCACCTGCTTTGCTTATAACCACATTAGCACAAACTACTCTGTCTGCCAGTTGCTGCTAGGCGGATTTGTAAAATTGGGATGTGAGGAATCTTTCAGAATTCACAAAGGGCGTGCATTCAAAGGCTGCCCAATCTCACAGCCTACACCTCCCTCCCTCTCTCACACACAGAGTGTTAGTAGATTGACAACAGCAAAAAACGTTGTCTGGTCTTTTATTATATTGGGTTCTATGAGTAGAGTAGTTAGCAAACCTTTACAACATGAACCCAAGCAGCTGTATGGCCACGATCCATTCACACACATTGCTTCCTATAGCAGGGATGGTAAACGTGTGGTCTCTCATAAATTCAAATCCCATCATCCTCAGCCAGCATAGCCAATGAACAGGGAAGATGGGAGTTATAGTAAAACAACAGAAAGGCCCCCAAGTTTTGTTCCCATTGAATGGGTTTGAAAGTAATAAAATATAAACTGAATTGTTACTGAACCCAAAGAAGAAAACTACTTGTACTGGAAAAAAATAATGAATACACATCTTAGAATACCAAGAGCAGATTACTAATTTTGATATACTAATTATTCTAAAGTTTGGAATTTATCAGTTATTTATTATGTACACCACTTAGAGATTTTTTTCTGAATGAATGATCTGTACATTTTTCTAAATAAATAAAAACTCACCATATCTGTAGTTTCATTGCTGTATCATTTACTGAAATGGTTTTTACTTCGAAATCAATGCCTAAAAGAAACAAGGGGGGAACTATTACCGTATCTATAAATATGAAAGGAGAACAAATCAAAGGAATAACAGAAGTGTCAAAGGATGTAAAAAAAATCCATCATCTATATAACAGTTCGGAATCTCACCAAAGTACTCAGTAAAAGGGAAATTCCCACAGCTGTGCTTCCTTATTAGTTTAGAAAGAACTCTTACCTTGCCCTCTATGGAAGAGACTTTGCAACCATTTGAAGCAAACTGCTGCAGAATTTAAAAGATTGTTCTTTTTTTTTTAAAAAAGTATTATGTAGTTCAAACCTAAGGGTTGATGAAATCTCACTAAAGCTTCAGTGTAAAAAACCTAATTTATTGGATTTATTTCGTAAAATGAAAATCTAGAAGGATCATTACTTTAGCCAAATTCACTTATATGCCCACATCTATAAACAACATTTAAGAGAGGGAAATTTCTCTTTTCACATAGAGCTTGCAATACAATTTTATGTCTGTATACCTTCTGTACAATAACTGGAAAGGCACTGGAAAGGGGCATGATATGCAGCTGAGCACAGGAAGGTCACTTTCAAAACACTGAGCTGGAAATGCTTAAAAATAATAACTCAGCTGGGGATTTCCAGTCCTACATGAAAACATTTTATATTTGACATAAATTTTAATAATAAATTGACATGAGCATTTTATTTATAAAAAGAGAACTAGAGAGTGCTGAATCAGATGAAAATTTAATCTAAATTAAAATAAGGCATATTGACTTCTTAAATCAACTTTACATTTATTGACCTAAAAGGTCAATGAATGTTAGTGAAAAACAGAAGTCAATAAGTATTGCATGCATGAGTTATTCATAGCTTTATATAAAATTTCAAACAAATTTCACAAATGGACAAGGCTGTGGGGAGGGGGATGAGAATTGCAGGGCCAAAGCCCACCGCACTGCTGATAAAATTAAGCCATAGTATTATATGGCCATGATAACAAAAGTAGGCTTGATTACTAGCCAGACAAATGCTATTTGATTACATTGTTTTTGCCTGCATTTTCATCCTAGCTTCTTCAAAGTATCACAAGCATGGGACACAACAATCCAAACCCAATTCTAATAAAGCTTTTCAGGATTTTATAATCATTCATTGTATCATGAACACACTGTTGATGCAATTGGTTCTCAGCTAAAGTGGGTATCGAGCACACTAAAAGTTTCTGTGGAAGCCAGAATTTTCAGGTTGTGCTATCTGTTCGGTATAAGTGGGCCTACAACAAATCTGTCTTACAGATTGAAGAAAGGGAGGAAAAAACAACTTTCTTGAGTAACACTGGAACTTCCTCAAATAAGACAGACAGAGGTCAAAAGCTGAAGAAGGGAATGCAGAAGTCTCTTGCTTGATCCCACTGGTTGATATATTCTGGTAGCACAAAAGAAATGAAATGCTGGAGGGTGTCAGAACGTCTCTGTCTGCAGAGAGCTTACAAATCTTAAGTGACAGACCACTGAATGGGCTGGTCTGCAGGTTGTCAGGCTCCACGAATGAGGTGGATGGGTGAGCTGGCTGTCAATCTACTTGAGCCAGAATTAGGTGACTGTTCCAAAGAGTCAAGGTGCCAAGCAGGAGCCGAGGAGGCCAACCTTGACTAGGAGTCAAGGTGCCAAGCAGGAGCCGAGAGGGCCAAAGGCAAGTGTATATAGTTGAGGCAGGAATCAAATCCAATGGAACAATTGTGGAAAGAGAGCAGAAACCAAGGCAGTGTCCTCAGTGAGACGTACTAAGGAGCAAGCCTTGAGGAAAGGGTTTCCTTGATCCGAGTGGGCACTGATTTGCCCTTGAAATCAGCTGAGCACTCAGTCATCTGGTACTGAAGCCCAGATGGCACCCTCAATGTGCTGAGCTCCATCAGCCAGGCTTTCAGTAGAAACAGAGCGCTGGTGATGCATGGAAGTCCTGGAATCTGGGAGCCCTACTTGGAGAGACACACATCCTCCTTTCTGTATTTTACACAAAGACTAGGCAGCTGAGGGCTAACGGACACTGAAGAAGACCTTGGGATTTTAACTCTAAAATCAATAAGCAACATGCATGTAGCAATACAGCGGTACCTCAGGTTAAGGACTTAATTCGTTCTGGAGGTCCATTCTTATCCTGAAACTATTAACCTGAGGTACCACTTTAGCTGATGGAGCCTCCCACTGCCGCCGTGCCACCGCTGCACGATTTCCGTTCTCATCCTGAAGCAAAGTTCTTAACCTGAGGTACTATTTCTGGGTTAGCGGAGTCTGTAACCTGAAGCGTCTGTAACCCGAGGTACCACTGTACAATGTGTAGTTTTGGAATTTCTCAGTGGTAAGCTATTGGCTACCCTGATAGGTACCGATTGTTTATCAAACCCATGTCAATCTTAAGAAAGGACTCATTTGGATACAAAAAAGAAAGAGAAAAGGTGAAATCATCTGACAACTGTAGAAAAACAAAATCAGTTAAACATTTTGCAGCCATGCAAATGGAAAGAATATTCCCTTTAGTCCTTAATTAAGACATATGAAGCAGAAAATAAGTTGGAGTAAAGCTACTTCGAATCCTATGATGAAGTGAAATGAACGATATTTATTTGAACATTTTTATATTTTAGCAAGAGGTAAAAAAAGAGTCTTACTTTTACTTTGACAGCCAAGTCATAAGGAGTTTTCTTTAGGATCTTTTCCCACCACTTTAAAAGTTAAGTTTTGCTTCCGAAGCACTCTGAGACCTCTGTGAGTAACTTGTACACAGTATCTGAAAGCACTACAAGGAAATCCATTGCAAGGAAATATGTCATGGAACTATTTCAAAACTTATTTGGTTAGGCATCTCCATGTTCACTTGGACATGCAAATCTTTTCCCCCCCATAAACTTTTCCCCTGGTGTTCAATGAGGTGCCATTGTTTAAACAAAAACAGTTATTCTTTATAGTCTGCTATTCTCAATGTGATGAGTCTGCCTTATGATCCGTATAAGTTTAATTAGAAAACTATAGCTGCTTATAATTCACAAAAACTGCATAATTGAAGAGGAAGAAGGGCAACCATCCCTGAGAGTTTAAGTGCTGAATAAAGTGCTTTCAATGAAAATTTACTGTGAATGCATTTTTTTTATTTTTTAAGAAAAGCAAATCTTGAACAACTAAATGCTACTATCCACAGTTGCAACCCTCCCAATATCGCCAGCAAACTACCAACTTGCAACTATAATTCTGGGGTTGTGAGCAGGACCTGAAATGTCCAAACTATGAGGGGAAAAAGCATTGTAAGTACTGAGAAATGACATTTTACCATATTGTATCTTCATCACTCTGTAGTCCTTTGCACCAGGGCAAAAGAGAGGGGATTCTTATTTCACCCAGATCAACGACTTCCCAACTACACACTGGGGGTGGGAGGGGGACATGGGAATAGGAACTGGGAGTGGAAAGAACTGGAAATATGTGCTCTTTAGAGAACTGATCTGCCTTCTTCCAAAGATACACCTTTTGAGTTGGATCTGAGCTCTTGCTATGAATATTGGTTGTATTCACAAAGGTTGCACAATTGCAACATGCCCCATTTGTCTGCAAGATACTGTAAGATTTATGCCTAGAGAATATACGAACTAGGTGCACAGAATTCCTCTTCAGTCTTGAAATTCTCCTAGTATAGATATATTTTGACTCTTGCCTGTTCATCTGGGGGAGGTAGCAATCGCATTCGGCAACTGGCAGTGGCAACTGGCAGCCACTATAGCTATACCCAGTATTTCCCAGCAAGCAAAATGTAATAGCCAGCTAAGGCTACAAGAAGTTGTGGCCATTACTTTTATCCATATGGAGACAGGGAATTAAATGCACTAGCCATAGACTCAACAATGCTTCCTCAATAAAGGAATCACAGCTTGGGTTCCAACCAATTTCAAAAAACTCTGTCACTCTCCCCTTCCTGGCAGAAAGGGGGGGGGGTGAAAAGTCAGCAAGTGCATTATACTTTTAAAATCACAGATAGCATCACATGGGACGACCCTGCACTAACACTGATCCTGACACCATGCTGATGTGAGCACAGCAATCACATCAGCAAGTGTTCCAGTCTATAGTGTAGATTCTGCAGTTTGGTTGTGCATTGCTATGTAACTGACGTACAACAGATGTACGTGATGCAGATTGCTTTTACATTGGCTACACGGCAATGCACAAGCAATCTGCAGATTTTCACCCGCGCACACCCAGTCTTAGCTGTGCCTTAGCTGGAAAACAATTTGCAAAAAAGGATTTTAAAGCTAGTCACATAATAGGGCTTTTAAACATCAAGCCTAGCTGAAAAGCCTTGCTCAGTCCAAGGCATGCACAAAGCTGCTGTATCTAAAACCTTAAAGAATTAGCTCTGGATGATATTGCCAATATGATTACTTTAGAGTACGAAATATTCTGATTTTTATCTACTATAACATTGAAATGCTTTCTTGGTTATAACCGTTACAGTCCTGTTTAATGAAAATGCTGCTTGTTTGTGCCCCTTCATTTCAAATCCAAATGAACTCATTTTATTATATTTATTATACAGTTTCTTAGAAACAATCTCTTGGCCACGCCCCAGCAGAACCAGGAAAAAGGGTAGGACTGGGCAAATGAGAAGAATGGAGCCATGCAAAGCAGAGGGGTGGAATCGACCCAGTAGTCTAGGATAGCCTTCCCCTGCCACAACTGTGCTGGCTGGGGCTGATGGGAGCTGTATTCCGAAATATCTAGAGGGCACCAGGTTGGGGAAGGCTCCTGTAGGATTACTTCCACCTTTTGCTCAATTCCAGGTCCATCCTTCCCCTGGCTTGTTATTCTAGTCGCCATGCTGACAGAATGTGATAGTCTCCACCACTCAGAATGACCTAGGTGGGACTGAGCCTCCATTCCCTGGCTGGACTGCATGGGTGGATATATTTTTCTTTCTCCATAAGAATCCAGCAGAGCAGCTTCCACCACAGCACGTCAAGAGCAGCAGGGCATCTATGGTGCTTCACAAGTAAAAGCAGCCTGAGCAGTGGTTAAGCTTGAGCAGAGAAAGAAAGAAGCATCAACAGGTGCTCAGCTATCAGGGACCTCTAGGAGTGGCACTGCCTCCCTTTGGGCGTGGCACTGCCCTTGCAGTGGTCCTGTGATTTACAGATGATCCTCCACTTACCCATCCAAATCGGCATTTCACTAGTATTAATGTGGAACAAAACTATGTTATTGGTACTCATCTTGGTAATGTGAAATTCGCTATAGATAAACATGACAGATATTTAGTTTTACAAGTATTCCATCAGTAGTATCTTCTGACTTTTTTTTGCTGTAGATTTAAAACAAGGATAGGAAACCTCTGGCCTTCAGGATGTTGTTGGACTACAACTCCCATCATCCATAATCATTGGCCATGCTGGCTGATGGGAGTTGTAGTCTAACACCCAGAGGGCCACAGGTTCTCCACTCCTGATTTAAAAGGTACTTTTCATCACCCTGCTTCATTTGCTGCTTTCCCTTTTTATATTGTTTACTAGTGTAACACATGAACCAAAATCCATGGATTTCAGCCACAGAAACATTAATTCCCTCTGAAACTTCAGATTTTCCTCATGAGATGACTTGAGTTGCTATGACCAAGACTATATTTTGCTCATATAAAGAGATGCAAAGTAATGCGTCGCAGCAGGAGGGAGAAGCTCCCTGGCTTCTTCACCAGCTTGACTCATCTCTGCCTCTTGGCCTCCCTCTTCTCTTGCTTTAGCTTCTGACTCCAATTCTGTACTTTTCTGTGCCGTAGAGTCTCCCTGCTCACTAAACCCTGTTACCTCTTCAGCTTCCAACATATTCTCCTCCCAGTCTGCTCCCTCTGACCACTCTGTGTCACCCCACCACCAATCCCTGGGCTCTGAGCCTTCTTCCCTTGGGAGTTCCCCAGCTGGTGTCTCCCACCATTTCTCCATGCCTAGCCAGCCCATGACATATGTTATCAAGTCTTCTTGAAAATATTTCATGACCAGATATAATTTAGTTTTGTTCCTAAAGATGGAATTCTCATTTAATCACATTTTAGGACACCCATAGCATCACTTTGCTGCAGGAGTGTTGTTTTATAGTTCTAGAAATCATGTTCTGCACTTCAAACTGAAAATTGGGTTGGAGACCTTTTAGACCTGTACATTAAAGAATGAATCATGTATTACAGGAAGAATAAATTTGAGAAATGTAATATAATCTGGCAACCTTTTCTAGAATTGTTCTCTAATTGATTGTTCATCTTCTGCTGAAGTCTCACAGTACTCAACATATATTCCCTCCCCCCCCCCAATTTATTATTTTCCCATTACATTAAAACTGTCTTTCTCAAAACCAACAGTTTCTGGGGAACATTGACTGGGCAAAGATATCAGGAAGGCCTATAAATCAGGAGATAAAAAAAACCCCTGCCACCTTCAATTGCAGTTTCTTCAGCTGAAACATTGATGTTTCTGTTACTCTCCTATTAATAATCCTAAAATTAACAGAATGTTGATATGGTGTGGTAAATCAGGATCTGTGCACATGGAGGGAGAACTAGATACTGCTTCTTGGTTTCTATAAGGAACCCCTAATATCCAATCTGGTCCCCCAGGAAAATGGCACAAACGGAATGTGAATTCAAATAAGAATATATACAAATCAACCCGGTTGGTCAATTTGCATGACGATTCTACATGCCAGATTGCACTGTGCTCATAGCGAAAGGATTGTCTGAACAGCAAAGTTTGCATACAAACTGCCATTTTGTCTACTGCTGCAAACCTTCCTAATATGGGTCAACCAGCGGCATGTATAATTTGTGATCTGTACTTGAGACAACTGCTTCAGATGACAGCTTGGCTGATAGAGGATGAGGCTCTTAATCTCAGGGCTGTGTGTTCGAGCCCCACATTGGGCAAAATATTCCAGCATTGCCGGGTGTTGGACTAAATGACCCTTGCGGTCCCTTCCAACTCTACAATTCTATGATCCAATCATCTGGATAGTGGTGAAAAACCACCCGGCTGAAAAACACTGACCCAAAGTTGCCTGTGTGAAGCGACCAGTCATTTTCTATAACTCAGCCAAGTTATAGTTCCTCCCATTCTGAACCCAACACATATTCATGCATGAGAAGACTATCTCAGTCCACGCAGCAAAAAACCCATTTCATTCTCCAGTATGAATTAGAATACCATTTGCTTCTGCGTTTCTTCACTGTGGTTACACAGAGTTGTTTAATAGCATTACAGTGGCACAGTCTGGTTTCAATACATGTCCTGTTCTTTCTCCCATCAGAGAACTGACTGCCAATTCTTTCTGATTACCCTTTTTCACAGAGGATGGGCCTATTCGTTCTTCCCTTGCTCCCAGAGGAAGAGGACACTTTCTTTCTCAGAATCAATGGTCTGATGGCAGCTGCTTTAAACTGTAAACTTCCAGATGGGGTTGACTATAAAGAGCAGAGCTTCGTTAGCATATTTACACTAGATTGACGGAATCTAGCCTTAACTCATCTACCTCTCATAAAGATTCTGACATTTTTATTCAGTTTGACAAATCAAATGGAAATCAGTGGGACTTCAGGATGCCCAAAGTACTACTCAGTATACAAGAGGATTTTTCAGTATAATTTTAATGTAAATACCCGGTACCTGTTGCATTTACATATTCATATGCCACTTAAAAATAAGAGGGGAATGAGAGTGATTCCCAATATGAAAAACACATTTACTTTTTTTAAAAGTCATGACCACAACCCAGGACAGAATCAGTTGAACTTAATTTAGTTAATTCAGTAATCTTAAGTATCACCAAACCTGTTGGACTGTAGCCCTTAGCTAAAACCACCATCAGTTTTAGCTGTGATTCCTGCATTGCAGGGGGTTGGACTAGATGACCCTTGTGGATCTCTTCCAACTCTACAATACTACACTTACCTGAGTCTATTAAAATATACATTACGGCTATAACAGTAAATACTTAGCCATGCTCAGTTGTAACCATGCTTAAAAGCATACATCCATTATTACTCTTTGTTTTCCCTTTCTCAGTTGTTGCTATCAAAATTTAGACAGTAAGGTCCTTGGGGGAAGGGACTTTGCTTATGGAAATCTGCAAAACGCCATTACACTGATGGCAGTGAATTATTATTAATAAACAAGATGTATAAACAGTATATTTAAGAAGATCACACCAGAAGGAAGGGAAACACTCCTTGTGATTTGAAGGCCCCAGACTGCTGAGAGAAAATAAAACATGAACAGCAAGGGCAGCAATGGACATTGGCATGAGGAACATGTTTTCCCAGCACACTGTGTATTACAAGTTGTTGCCCACAACATTTCTAAAAGGAACATAAATAAATATTTCTACTATTAGAAGTAGAACAACAGGATGCAACATGCAATGGGTAATATTGCTTCCCTCCTTTCAAAGAGATTTCTTCACCAACCCAATGGGTTTGGCTGTCTGAGGTCATCCTCACAGAAACAGGCGAAGTCCCGGCAGACTGGAGGAGGGCAAATGTTGTCCCTATTTTCAAAAAGGGGAAAAGAGAGGACCCACATAATTACCGCCCAGTCAGTCTGACATCAATACCAGGGAAGATTCTGGAGCAGATCATTAAGCAAACAGTCTGTGAGCACCTAGAAAGGAATGCTGTGATCACCAATAGTCAGCATGGATTTCTGAAATATAAGTCATGTCAGACTAACCTGATCTCATTTTTTGACAGAATTACAAGCCTGGTAGATGAAGGGAACACAGTGGATGTAGCCTACCTTGATTTCAGCAAGGCATTTGACAAGGTGCCCCATGATATTCTTGTAAAGAAGCTGGTAAAATGAGGTCTTGACTATGCTACCACTCAGTGGATTTGTAACTGGCTGACTGACCGAACCCAAAGGGTGCTCATCAATGGTTCCTCTTCATCCTGGAGAAGAGTGACTAGTGGGGTGCCACAGGGTTCTGTCTTGGGCCCGGTCTTGTTCAACATCTTTATCAACGACTTGGATGATGGACTCAAGGGCATCCTGATCAAATTTGCAGATGACACCAAACTGGGAGGGGTGGCTAACACCCCAGAGGACAGGATCAGACTTCAAAACGACCTTGACAGATTAGAGAACTGGGCCAAAACAAACAAGATGAATTTTAACAGGGAGAAATGTAAAGTATTGCACTTGGGCAAAAAAAATGAGAGGCACAAATACAAGATGGGTGACACCTGGCTTGAGAGCAGTACATGTGAAAAGGATCTAGGAGTCTTGGTTGACCACAAACTTGACATGAGCCAACAGTGTGACGTGGCAGCTAAAAAGGCCAATGCAATTCTGGGCTGCATCAATAGGAGTATAGCATCTAGATCAAGGGAAGTAATAGTGCCACTGTATTCTGCTCTGGTCAGACCTCACCTGGAGTACTGTGTCCAGTTCTGGGCACCACAGTTCAAGAAGGACACTGACAAACTGGAACGTGTCCAGAGGAGGGCAACCAAAATGGTCAAAGGCCTGGAAACGATGCCTTATGAGGAACGGCTAAGGGAGCTGGGCATGTTTAGCCTGGAGAAGAGGAGGCTATGATATGATAGCCATGTTCAAATATATAAAAGGATGTCACATAGAGGAGGGAGAAAGGTTGTTTTCTGCTGCTCCAGAGAAGCGGACACGGAGCAATGGATCCAAACTACAAGAAAGAAGATTCCACCTAAACATTAGGAAGAACTTCCTGACAGTAAGAGCTGTTCGACAGTGGAATTTGCTGCCAAGGAGTGTGGTGGAGTCAGCTTCTTTGGAGGTCTTTAAGCAGAGGCTTGACAACCATATGTCAGGAGTGCTCTGATGGTGTTTCCTGCTTGGCAGGGGGTTGGACTCGATGGCCCTTGTGGTCTCTTCCAACTCTATGATTCTATGAAAGGCCTAAGGAAAGATGATAAGCCCTGGGAATCTTCCACTACAACCAGTCCTTTTAAAAATAATTCAAGTAGCTGAAAACACACACACACACACACACACACACACACACACACACACACTTTTTTTGTACGTGCCAGTCACAACAATAATTCCCCAAATTAATCACAGACACAAAGTGCAAGCATTTCAGTCCTTGGTTTAATCTGATCTTGATTCTCCTGGGCAACGAAATGTCCATAGACATCCAAGCTGGACATGAGAGTTGAAAGGATTAATTGCTCAGATGTCTATAGAATTAAGTCCTCTTCGGGCACTATAGTTGTAAGAAGCAACACAGTACAGCTGGGGCTGCACAAGAGATCAGCACTGTCAAATGTGTAAGGAGCTTCCACTGAAAACACAAAAGTTCCCTCTGCAGATGTTCACTAATCATGCAAGAAGCCAGGAAGAACATAGACTCTTATGCAGAGTCAGACCATTGGTTCATCTAGCTTAGTATTTTTTCTACAGGTATGGCAGCTTCCAGATGTTGTTGGTCTCCCATCAGCCCCAGCCAACTTGACTGATGCTCAAGACTGATGGGAGCGGCAGTCCAGCAGCATTTGAAGGGCACCCTGTTGACTACCCTTGGTCTACCTATGCTGACTGGCAGAGGGTCTCCAGGAATTCAGACAGGAGTCTCTCCTAGCTCTACCTAGATATGCCAGGAATTGAACCAGGGGCCTTCTGCTTCAAATGAAGATGTTCTCCCAACCAGCTGCACTCCTTATGGGATGAACATTATGGCTAAACATTGCAACCTCAGTATTATCTTAGAGAAATAAAACCTGAGGTTAGCTAGTTTTCTTTGTGGATTTTAAAATAATTCAGTACCTTTGATCCCCACAGGCTACAGAGCACCCATGATCAATGGCTCCTTCCACCTATTCATGTAGAGAATGATAATAACTTCAGGCTATCCACAGGGTGGCCAAACTACACACAGAAGAAACAATGTAGGTGCAGATATCCCTGCACTACAACACACCGTTATTTGCAAGTACAGTGGTGCCTCGCAAGAGGAAAAGAATCCGTTCCGCGAGTCTCTTCATCTTGTGGTTTTTTCATCTTGCGAAGCAAGCCCATTAGTTGCTTAGCGGATTAGCGCTATTAGCGGCTTAGCGGGCTTAGCGGATCAGCTGATAAGCGGCTTAGCGGATCAGCTGATAAGCGGCTTAGCGGATCAGCTGATAAGCGGCTTAGCGGCTTGGGAAAAAGGGGGGGGGGAGGGAAAAAAAACCCGCAGGAACTCGCAAGACATTTTCGTCTTGCAAAGCAAGCCCATAGGAAATTCATTTTGCGAAGCACCTCCAAAACGGAAAACCGTTTCGTCTAGCGGGTTTTCCGTCTTGCGAGGCATTCGTCTTGCGGGGCACCACTGTACAGCTTTCCACAATTCTGCTTTTGGACAAACATGCCGACAAGCAAGCATAAAAGGTCCTCATGCAGTAGTGCCCTAATACGGGTCACGTCAAATGTTATTTATGTAAAGTACACACCATCACTATTTCACAACACTTGAATTAGTGATGGTGTGTACTTTACATAAATAACATTTGACCATCACGATTTCACAACGCTTGAATTAGTGATGGTGTGTACTTTACATAAGTAACATTTGACCATCACTATTTCACAACACTTGAATTAGTCATGGTGTGTACTTTACATAAATAACATTTGACCATCACTATTTCACAACACTTGAATTAGTCATGGTGTGTACTTTACATAAATAACATTTGACGTGACCCGTATTAGGGCACTACTGCATGAGGACTTTTTGCGCTTGCTTGTTGGCATCTTAGTCCAAAAGCACTATTTCACATGTACTATACACCTGAATGGAACGCGGTTGGTGCTGTGGGTTAAAACACAGAGCCTAGGGCTTGCCGATCAGAAGGTCGGCAGTTCAAATCCCCGCGACGGGGTGAGCTCCTGTTGCTCAGTCCCTGCTCCTGCCAACCTAGAAGTTCGAAAGCACAAAGTGCAAGTAGATAAACAGGTACCGCCCCAGTGGAAAGGTAAACGGCGTTTCCGTGTGCTACTCTGGTTCGCCAGAAGCGGCTTAGTCATGCTGGCCACATGACCCGGAAGCTCTACGCCAGCTCCCTCGGCCAATAAAGCGAGATGAACGCCGCAATCCCAGAGTCATCCATGACTGGACCTAATGGTCAGGGGTCCCTTTACCTTATACACTTGAATATTCAGGGAGCTTGCAATCACATGTTCATGTGGAATACATGCATATAGCACATTCCAGTGTGACAATGTACACCTCATGTACTTATATTGTACACTTAAAATCCATGAAGTGTGTCCTCTGTTGCTATACAATACATAATGTGGATTATTAATTCACAAAAGTAGTGGCATGTAATGCTAAACTACTTACATTATAACTTCCCACAATGTTTAAAACACACACACACACTCACAGGCACACTTCCACTGAGTCTAGTTTCCAGGTGCAATCTGCCAAGTAGTTACACTTCTCTAAATGGCCCTGACTATTAAAACTGATACAGGAAACACAGGAAAGCAAAGTTAAATAGAGGAAATACTTGATTGCTTCACAGTATGATTCTGCATGTATTTACTTGGAAGTAACTGCCAGTGTGTTGAATGAAGCCTGTTGCACATGCTTACAGTAGCTATGTGTATAGGGGTTGTGCTCATGGGAATAGCCAGGATCTTTGTTAGGGGGGCAGGCTTTTGTTGGGGGGTGGCAGAACCTCAGTTAGTGATGTGTTTTTCTTGATGGGGGATGGGCAGCTGCCCCCTGCCCCCCCTGGCTACGCTTATGGTTGTGTCAAGGGCTTCACAGAAAAGGTGGGTTTTGAGGAGGGTCCGTGGGTGCCAGACCCAAACTTGAGAAGCCACTGTAAATGCTAATAGCCCTGATGCTATTCCATCTGAACTGATCAAAGCCAAGCCAGAGTGGTGGGCTCTGATACTAGCGGAACTATTCATACGATAGATAGATCTGGTACCATACCTAACTCATGGCAGCAATCTATAATTATCCCAATCTTTAAAAAGGGTGGCAAAAAGCTGACATCCAGTTATCGGCCAATAAGTCTACTGTCAAACATTGGGAAATTGTATGCTAAACATCTGTTAAATAAACTAACTACTTGGCTTGATGGGAATAACATCATAGGTCCAGAGCAGGCAGGGTGCAGGCCAGGGAAATCTACGGTACTTTACGCAACTGTTTGGTGTTATCTCATTTAGCCACCAAGTACACACGGCTTCATAAAGAATGTCTTTATGTGGCCTTCCTTGATATCAAGGCTGCTTTTGACACTGTCAACAGGGGACTGTTATGGTCAAAACTGGAGACAATGGGCCTAGAACCTAGATTACTTGATCAAAAAGCTTTACACAAAGAACACCTGTCACATAAGAACAACACCAGGGAATGTAATGATAGACCCTGTCATTATAAACAGAGGAGTAAAGCAGGGCTGTGTACTCGTTCCCTCTCTTTTTAACCTTTTTCTTAACAACCTCGCTTCTTTACTAAAACAGGTGGATGCCCACAGCCCAAAACTCAATGCATCAAGCATTCCCATCCTTCTATACGCAGATGATCTGATTTTGCTTTCACGGACAAGAATTGGCCTAAAATGTTTGTTAAATTCCTGTATTGACTATCTGTCCAGAATGAAATTGTGCATGAACTTTGATAAAAGCAAAACAATGGTTTTTGGGAATTCACACAAAAGTTATAGCTGGGTATTTGGTGGAAAACCTATCCAGCAGGTATTCGAATTCAACTACCTGGGAATCACATTCCACCATAGGCTTCTATGGTCCTTGCACCATGCAACGGTGGTGAATGCCAGTAAGATGTCTATGCATGCCATAATGCGTTTCTTTATAACAAGAGGTAATTCACATATCCTCTCTAACCTCAAGGTCTTCAACGCCAAAGGTATAGCTCAGTTGCTCTACGAAATTCCAGTCTGGCTGCCAGGGTTTACCCAGCTGGTAGAACGAGTGCAGGCAGCTTTCCTTTTTAAGATTTTTGCTGCCCCACGTTGTGTACCCTATGCAGCCTTGTGTCTAGAGGGAGGTCAACACAAGGTAGAGACCATAGCCTGGGCAAGATTTCTTACATGCTGGTTAAACATCTGAATCACAACAGATAAAGATCCTCACCTTAGTAAAGTTTTGCTAGATCCCTTTCTTTCCCCAGGGCTACAACAGTTTAACGTAAAGGTACAGCAACTTGGGCTGTCAGTGGAATTTTTGCGATCGTTGTCCCCACCATCTGCCAAGGCTATAATAAAAAATAGGTTGTGGGACACTGAACGCCAGGAACTAACAGCAGCAGCAGAGAAAACATGTTCCCCTCTTAACTTTCAACTTTCTTGGGCACATGAAATTAACCTCCATGATCTTGAATTTTTACTTAATCCTCAGGAAAGAAGGACATTTTCACTGGCCAGGTTTAATTCAAATCCTTCAAACCTCCTATGGGGAAGGTTCTCGGGAATGGTGGAAGGAGAAAGAATTTGCCCATGTGAAGACCATCAGGTGGCAGCTCTTACACATATGGTTCTTAAATGTAAACTATATGTTGATCTCCGCCAGCAGTTCCTAGGTCAACTCTGCATCCCCAAATGGAAACTAGAGTTAGAGGTAATACATTTTCTATTGCAGTGGTACCTTGGGTTACATATGCTTCGGGTTACATACGCTTCAGGTTACAGACTCCGCTAACCCAGAAATAGTACCTCGGGTTAAGAACTTTGCTTCAGGATGAGAACAGAAATTGTGCTCTGGCAGCTCAGCAGCAGCGGGAGGCCCCATTAGCTAAAGTGGTGCTTCAGGTTAAGAACAGTTTCAGGTTAAGAACGGACCTCCGGAACGAATTAAGTACTTAACCCGAGGTACCACTGTATTGGGGAATAACCAGGAGCGCACCTTTTTTGTCGTTAAAACACATTGCAGACGTCTGGAGAGGTGATCTAGAGATGTAACCTTAGTCTGCTTTGCCTCTTTCATTTGACAAATGTTTTGTGTCACTGGGAAGGCGGTAATTCTGTATTGATTTGCTAAATAAAAGGTTTGAGAATTGAATTAATAGCTGCGAAGTTTTACCACGCAGTGTTTTCAAGCTTCACAGAGATCTTCAGGCAGACTTGGAAGTTTCTGACAGAACTCTGTGTGAGCTGGAAGACTGCACGCTACATTATAGATGAAACTACAATGCGACGACTGTGCGCGCGCACGCACCTTATTATAAGAGGGAATAAACTGATTTTCCAACCCACAGGCAGCGGGTGGGGCGCTGCCAGAAGGGGTACGTGGAGCAGATAAGAAAGGAAAGCGGAGGAGGCGGGCAAGTGAATGGCAGCTGCAGGCGGAAGAGCGATTACTCACCGACGGTGGAGATATAGGAAGGGGGCGGAGACGGCTTGGTTGGGCAGAGCTCGGTGTATCGCCTCAGGATCGAGCTTTTCCCCACGTAGGAGTCCCCGGCCATTACTATCTTGGCCTGCAGTACTTTCTCCGGCTGAGCCATGGCCCACGAACCAGAGAGCGGAGTGGCTGCAGCTGCTCCCGGCGCAGTACTGAACCGAAAGTTGCCCGTCGGGCGTCGCTCCTTTCCACCTCCAGACACGCGGCCAAAGGAGGGCCCGCCCTTCCTCCGCCGCCTTCCTCTCCGAAGCGTCGCCAAGCCTCGCCTTACGCGAGAGATTGGAGCTGGATTTCCCCCCAACAACAGCGGGCCGACTTCTGTTTTGCTGCTTAACTATATGGCCCCAGAGCAGGGCTCCCTGTGCCTTTGAACAGTGGTGTCTCAGGCAGAAATTCAACTGGTCAAGCTGTGCGCTCTCTCTCTCTCTCTCTCTCTCTCTCTCTCTCTCTCTCCCTAGCCGCTCCAGGCTGCCTACCACGCAGCTGCTATAAGCACAGAGGGAGAATTGACATGACGGCGGATGTGACAACCCGTTCTGGACTAGTTGGGGGTGATGGTGGTTGTAGACTAGTCCATCCACAAGTCCTTGCGCCACAGCCCGGACTCCCAGGCATGTGGTCCAATACTGAAGTGGCCTTACATGTTACCACTGCTCAGTGGAAAAGCACTGAAGTCCTTCTTTCATAGATCACGGAATCATGAGAGTTGGAAGGGACCTTGCAGATCATCTAGTCCATCCTTCAATGCAGGATTAAGCAGCTGCTGTCCCATATGGGGATCAAACCTGCAACCTTGGTGTTATCAACACCACACACTAACCAACTGAGCTACCCAGGCTCCTCTGGTTATATTATCTGTCTTATTAGATCATATCTAAAAGATAACGTAACAGGGGAAATGCTGGAATTGGAAGCCACGATTAGTGTGGAAATTGATTAAATCACAGGTACTCCTAGAGAATTTTTTAATTTTTCAGTTCATTGTTCCTTTCATAAGGTGGATGATGGCTAGGACTTGGAAAAGTTGAAATGAATCACCCTAATGGTTTTGAAGTTAATGTCTAATTCTGTGAGTTGTTTTACTGGCAATAAAACATAACACAACATGTTCACTTGATAAAAGTTAAGTAATGTATCCTTATTTGGGGTTTGACAATTAATGGTAGGCAACTGAATGGCTACAGCTTCAGGTTTGTTTGTTTGTTTTTAAATAATGTATTGAAAACTAAAGTAGCTTAATTTCCACTCTCATTCCTTAAAAAGTTATTAGCTTTAGTTGTCCTCCTTTCGCTGAGTTCTGTTGTCAGTTTGGGAATCCTGTATTCTTCGTAGTGGCATAGGGGATACACCATTCTAAACGTACATCTCCTAACTTATGAAATATTATGCACTGTGTTAGTCTCTTTCCCACCCCTCAAAAATACTCTATTTGATTTTGTACCCTTCCCTCCTGAATCTCCAGTCACTTTCCTTTTCTCTTAAGCTTCGGCCTGAAAAAAAAACTCTTCCAGTTTTTTTATTGTTCTGATCAATAATGTCAATTACCTGTTGACTAAATATGCTGCAATAGCAAGCAAAGGTTTTTAGGCATTGCATTCTTGTATAGATGTGTGTGTGCGTGTATGTAGATAAAGAGATCGAAAAAAGAAATAGTTCCTACAAAACTATTTCTGTTTCTAGCATATGTATGCTTTGCAGAAAAGTGGGGGTGGGGACAGGGGGAAAATTAATAAAAAGAAAAAAAGTCTCCACTGCTTTAGATATGGACAGAATCTAACTCAAAGGCATACTGACTTGTGCAGGGGTGGCATTCAAAGGAAACTGAACATTTTGATTTGACCCTCTTGGAATCTGTCTTCAGAATGGAGGATTATTAACAAGTTATTTGACAGTTGCACTCTACAATTCTGTGATTCTATGAAACTGAATAGGAAGGCCCCACCTTCATATATGTAAGATAGGAAAATATTGGACAGAAGGAAGGGTCAGTAGCCTCCTTCATACATTAATAATTTGAAGGGGGCTCCATGCAGTGGTCAAACTGCAAATTTGCCCAGTTCCACTGACAACATCCTTGTCTTGCATATGGATGCCTGCAATGAAGAAGCCGACACATTCGTACAGACTTCTGTGGTAGCTGGAAGTCTGTGTGATTAGGTTTCCAGCAGTTGTGGAAGCCTTCATGTATAGAGGTCTACGTGTGTAAGTTTGCCTATTGCAGACCCACCATCCATTTAACTATGTAGAGCTCCTTCATGTAAGCTATGTGTGAAGGGGATAATATATTTTTAACCTCTCCAATTTTTCCAGTGGATTCCATTTTGTGGCTTGTGCATGCACAGTGGGATGTAAAAGTAGCTACTTGGCTGCTTCCAGTGTTCTTCTGCATTCTTTTAAAAATGCAAGTACTGTACAAAAATGTGACAATGGAAATATCTCTCATCCTTTTGGAAAATCAAATGACTTATCTAAAGGGCCAGTATATTGATTTAGTGGCTGATTGTAGTCTATCCAACTGAAATGTTCTTGAAGTTGGTTCTCGCCATAAAAATTTCAGACAGAACTGCAGGCATTGGCTTTGCCCATCTCTCCTAATCTTTTATGCACCTACCGTTTCCAGAATCACCTCTATGAAGAAGCATATTCCTAGCTTGTAATGCATGCTTACCTAATGGAATCATGCTTCCAAGAACCCACAAATCTTAAATGAATTCTAAAGTGTGTGCCCTTGTGAATAGCAATATACACCTAAAATATTTGTGAGCAATAAGATCATGTTCTGAATGGTTAATTTTCCTACTAGGGATGTTAGCTCCAATCTGCCTGTTATGAATTACCATACATAAGAAAAAGAAATCTGTAATTCTACTCCTCCGTGTCTTTATTTTGGAGTCTGAAGAGATGCCTGAGAACTGCTTGGATTTCAAAGTGGCTTCTTGCCATATTAAGGACTTGATTTTAAAATATTTTCAAATAAATCACCAGGAAAGATTATGGCCTATGTGAGGGAGCTCTGCAGGATATTCATAATGATTTCATCCCTTCCCTTCCAAAATTATTAGCAGATACTGTGCTGGATTGGTAAATACCAGGGTTTGCAAAAGGCAGAAAGCAACAAATGCCCTTGCAAACCTGGAGAAATCTGCTTTGGAGTGGTGGTGGAGAATAGTAAGAACTATAGTTGTTATAATGCAGTTAATGGGTGACAGTATGCTAATAAGTCAGATTAACTAAGCAGGTGATTCATGCAGTAATCCTTCTTGAAAGAAAGTGCCCATTTTGAGATGCTAAATGAGAACATAAATGCAGTCAGGCATAGAATCCTTGAAAGATAGAAAGTGTGCAGACCTGCTTCTTAATGTAATGGGTGAAATTAATTTTTTGGGGTGAAAGGGGCTCATTTTTCATATCCTGCAATCATTTTAAAGGAGTAAGGGTTGAAATCCTAAGAGATACAAGTATATTTCTGGCAAATGTAAATGAATGTAGAGACATAACATAGCAGAATTATATTACTAAAATTGCTGTGTTGGTCACCTGAGACAGGCCCACATGGACAAGGATGTATGGACAGTGAGAGCAAATTCACAAGGTCAGCACACTCATGTGTCACGACACATGGTTTGGAAAGCTCTGCACTACACCAACTTAAATGTTTGTTCTGCCAGGGCAAGGGGATCTGCTCAACCTATCCCTGTGCAGCCTGTGTAACTTGGGGTTAGCATTATACCCTCCAGAGAGTGTGCTTTAATTACAGTTAGAGCTGAGTTGAAACAATCCCCCTGACCTCTGAGTCCCATGTTCAGGATGCAAACCTGGACTCCCTCTCTTGTCAATAGCTTGAAGGGGGCCCTATGAAGCTGTGCAAAGCTCTCCCACTCTGCTGGGGAATGAAGTACAGTGGTACCTTGGTGAAATATACTTGGAGTCGAGAGTGGATTTCATGTTCTTTATTCAGCTCATAGTGGTGAGGAGGAATGGAAGTTCCCCCACAATATCTGCTTTATATACATTATTTACACAATGGGCTGCACGTGATTGGCTAATTCCCGGATTCTCCTGTAGGCCAATCAGGTTGTGGATTCACTTCCACCTGGAGCTGGATTGGGTGGCTCCTGTGGATCAATCATACTGCTGCATTGTTCTAGGACCAATCAGACTGCTGCATTCTGAATCCTATTGTTCTAGGACCAATCAGACTGCTGCATTTTGGATCCTATTGTTCTAGGACCAATCAGACTGCTGCATTTTGGAGCCTATTGTTCTAGGACCAATCAGACTGCTGCATTTTGGATCCTATTGTTCTAGGACCAATCATACTGCTGCATTTTGGTTCCTATTCAACTCAGTACATAACACTTGGTTTAAGAACAGCCCTGTTTACGAACTATTCGGTTTACGAACTCCGCAAAACCGGAAGTAGTGTCCCTGTTTGCGAAATTTACCTCGGTCTAAGAATGGAAGCCGAACGGTGGAAGGACATAGGTGAAAGGCATAGGCAAACTCGGCCCTCCAGATGTTTTGAGACTACAATTCCCATCATCCCTGACCACTGGTCCTGTTAGCTAGGGATGATGGGAGTTGTAGTCCCAAAACATCTGGAGGGCTGAGTTTGCCTATGCTTGGCATAGGCAGTCAGAATGGCCTCCAAGGAAGGATAGAAGTCTAAGTTGGCCACTACTGTCTCTCTCGAACCACACCCATCAATTCCCCCCCTTGCACTGGTATTGTTTCCCTGGTGTGGGGTTATACAGATACCTGCTAGCTCCAGTACAACAGCATTGCTACACCACTGCAAATATACCCCACTGGAACAATTTCAAGCAGACATCAGTAGAAAATAGGATTGCATTGTTAGATAAGTGAAATGAACTCTATTTATACAAGTTGCAATCCTGGAAAACTTATAAAAAGCAAACCATAAATTAATATTAGAGGCCACTTGGCCCTTTAGTATATAATTAAATCTATCTAATGAGAAATAAATAAGAAGGACAGAGAGTAATGGAACTGCAGGGGAGGAAACTCCTCTATTTGAGGCTTGATTATGTTGAGTGATCACTCTTACATTTTATCGTAACAGATAAGGATACTACTGCAAATTTTGCAGTTCAGCGTAATATCTATAACTGGTTTTGATGTCTTACTCAGCTTTGTACCAGTTTGATTTTTAGAAAGAGTGTACATTATTTCCATGAAAACAAATATGAGGATGAGGAAGCATTTTCCCCTGTGTGCAATTCCTACTAAAGAATTTACATTCTTCTAATTTATTGGTTTACTGCATCACTTAGTGCACTCTGGAGATGTGCAGAATGTCCCCGCTGTTAGGAATATGCAGACGAAATTTACCCTTTTTGCACTGAGTCACTCACTGTCTCCTTGAAGTCATCATACTCTTTCCTTTCTCAACCCCACTCCCCTCTGTATGTTGGCAGAGAGAATCACAGCTATAAGGACGAAATCCTTCACCAAACAATGCAGTAGCAATCTGGACTATCAGTAAGAACCAACCAGAGGAGGATGGGATGATAACAATGGTAAGGGTGTTGTTCATACACTATTCAAAGGGTTGGGTGGTTTATGGACAAACATGCTACAATTTTTTTTTTAGAGTGGGGATAGATCATAGTAAACACCTCATTACTAGGATAAGTGAAGATAAGCACTCAATTACAATTTCCAGGATCTGGAGGTGTGAGATGATCTAATTAATATATGCAGACACAATTCAATTAGGTCTACCAGGATGCAGAAAGTCTCATTGATGGATTCTAAGATTGCATCTTAAACTTTTTAGGCAAGAAGAGATTTAGGCATAGACAATTCAGGTGCAGAATCACTATGGTATCTAGTTTCCTGTGCTTCTCAAGAGTATTTCAGGAGATGGTTGTTGCTGTTGTTGTTTGGTACTTCAGAAACCAGAATCAAGAATTTGGGGTTGAGTCGGAATTTTCCAGGCAGGCAGCTGCTCCTTTCTAAATCTGGAAATGCCTGTGTTTTCTCACCACCAGCCCCACTAGGAGTGTACACAACCAATGGGAGATGAGAATAATGCATATTCCTTTAAGATCATCTTGCTTGTATGCAAATCTTTTCTTCCTTTATTCTGTTTGTGTGAAAAAGATGGGTCATGTAGCTTTAAGTTCTGTGTACAAATGAAGAAGAAGAAGAAGAAGAGTTTGGATTTGATATCCCGCCTTTCACTCCCTTTAAGGAGTCTCAAAGCGGCTAACATTCTCCTTTCCCTTCCTCCCCCACAACAAACACTCTGTGAGGTGAGTGGGGCTGAGAGACTTCAAAGAAGTGCGACTGGCCCAAGGTCACCCAGCAGCTGCATGTGGAGGAGCGGAGACGCGAACCCGGTTCCCCAGATTATGTGACTACCGCTCTTAACCACTACACCACACTGGACAGGAACCTTGCAAATTATTTTATATGTGAAAAAGATTGTGTCCAAACTATGTATAAAAATACGAGTACTTTCACCTGGTATAGAACTGCATGTTCTGTAACTAAATATTACACAGAAATATTACTACAGGGAATTAGAAAATGATGTATACACAAAACTCACATAACAAAAGGGAAAAGCTGGTATTCAAGTGAAGCAATGACACATAAGCATATAGAATTCTACGAACTGATCCCAGCAGTGACTATTACATTTGTGAATTCTAAAAGCCAAATGCTGTAACACACGTACTGTGTAGTTCAGAAGTGTCACATTAATATGGAATGGGATGAATTTAATCATTAATCTAGTTCATAATTGTAATACTTCAGACAACCTATTACATATGTAGGGGGGTAAATTACATTAAGCGAAACTTATGCCAGTTGAAGATTTGAGCAGTCATCATTTTTATGGGAGAACAAATATATTATTCTTTTGCTAATGAAGTATCAACATCAAATCCTGTTTTGGATCAGAAGAAGCTCAGTAGCCCCAATCCAGTGATCCTCACCTATATCAGCTTGTTGGGATGCTGCTTCTCTTTGACAAAGTTAGTGTTATCAAAAGTTGCATATATACAAAGGGTAGCTGCAGACTGTGCACAAATCTTTTCTAAGGCTTGCCCCTTCCACACCTGCTATTTGCAGCTGGTGCCAATGACAGCTTTTCTTTCATTGCAAATAGAGGCAGGCAAATTTTGCCCATGACTTCAACCAGGGCAGGGTGGTGGTGAAAGAGATTTGAGCCCACCCCAGTATCAGCTGCTTTTAAAAAAATCAGCTCCAAACATTTTCACACCAGAGCTAACCATCTGACAAGTGTCACAGCTAATTTGGTCTGAGAGTTAAAATAGTCTGTGTGGCTTTTAAATGCTGTTTGGAAATGCCCTTCACCCCCTGTCAATTATAGCATATACTTCTCCTGCATAATACAAGAGCAAAACTCTAATCCTGTTGGTATTAGTATTATATCTGGCCAAGAGCTAGAAATGGGTTTTGCAGTCTGTCCACTTTCCCCATCTTGTACCTACAATGTTCACTTCAAATATTGGGAGCTCTTGCAAGCTTTGAGCAGCTATTTTAGAATTTACGCTAGCAGTTCTGCTGCTGCTGTGATTTCACAGTGTAGCTAGACCTATGGCCAGGGTGGGGGACCTTTTTCAGCTTCAGTCCCTTTGGGGAAACCTGGGGGCCCCTTGCCAGTGGCGGATGTGCTCAGATGCAAAAGTGGTCTGAGCAATAGATGCGACTCTCACCTTTGCACAGAAGGCTACATTCCAGCCACACAAAAGTGTGGTTGCATACACACAGTACCTTCAAAGCACATTTGAAGCACCTTCTTTCCCTCAAAGAATTCTGGACACTGTAGTTTCTAGAGGGTTGCTGGGAATTGGAAGTCTGTGAGGAGTAGACTGCAATGCCCAGAATTCTTTGAGGGAAAGAATGCGCTTCAAAAGTATACAGTCTATGCAATCATATAGTGCAAGGTGACTTCTTCAGTGACTTCCAGGCACTATTTGTCAGTGAAACGGGGCAGGGATCAACACACTCACCCCCTCCCTTCAACCCATCTCCCTTCTTAATGGAAAAAGAGCAGCAAATATACCTCTCCCACTTATCTAATGACACTACCTTATCTAGTGGGAGAGGGAAAATATCTATTCCCACTGCTCACATTTCAAATTATTTCATTACGTTTACAGCATTTATTTGGGCAGTGAACTAGGAAGCAAAACAGTCTGGAATCATGGGATGCACAAAGCCATTTATCCAAAAACTACACAGAAAGTGTATAAATGTGAGGGAAGGTGGAAAAGAGGAATAGCATTGCTTCTGAACAAGGAGGAGAAGGGAAAATAAACGCAGCCGAGCCATGGTTAAGTCACCATGTTGACTTGTAAAATAGGAACTTTTGTTTTCCAGAGAAGTAAAATGAATGAAAAAATATATAACCACAGCTGGTCAGAGGCTAAGCCAATGTGATAATAATGCAATAAAAATGTGTTTATATTCAGTACCTTACAATTAAAATAATACACTGAGTGGACACGTCTCTCTTTGAGGTATATGCTCTTCTTTTGCTTCAGTAAGGGATACAAAAGATAATGTCCTTGCACAGCTTCTGTAGTTTTACTTTGCAATTCATGGCTGCTTTATTAATCAACGCAAGATGCATTCATTGAACTGGATTAATCCTGCATAAGTAATTTTTTGAAATTTCCTGCTGAAGTTATTTTTCATTTCTGTGAACAAATAATTTATTTGGATTTTCATATATCAGGATCATAGAGATTTGCCACAGTCAGATTTTAATTTTAGTTACATTTGAGTTGGCTTATATATTAGGGCACAGAGTTTTGCATGAGAGCCTCTTCTAAAATCTGTAATTGGTGTGGAACACTGACATGCACGGAATAAATCTGACAAGGTCCAGGGAGCCAAGTTCAGTTCCACTGATCAACATCTATGCTGCAGATTAACTGAATCTTTTATGGCATTACAAGCACTCTAGAATTCATTAGTGCATCTTCCCCTCCCACTAACCATTCTGACCTCCAGTACTAGTAAGCCTTCTTTGGGTGCCATAAATTTTAAAAACTTACAACAAAGCAAGAAGAAAATGAAATGTCCTGTTCTATTTCTTCCAACACACATGCACACGCCACCAGCCTCTCTTAAGTTTACGATAATTATTTTAAAAATATAAACATACAGCTACTTGCACATTCTGCTGCCTTCTTTCTGTCTGAGACAAGGTCTCAGTTGCAAGGATAGACTTTGGAGTTGGCCTTTTAGAAGAAGGTGTTAAAAAAATGACATTCAATCCCTCAAAAGATTTGGTCTTCCATCTATTCATGAATAGGTCTACACAGTTACCTAACTCAAATGTTCACACACCTACATGACAAAAGGATCTCAAAACATTAAATGTTAGATTATTTAAACTCGTCAGCAGCAGAGATTTGTCAGACAGATGCATTAGTACATAAGTTTTTATTTAAAGTCCCCTCGCCCTACAAGCAAGCTTCATTTACACATTCTAGTACTGTACAAAATTTACATTATTGGTTACTTGTATGGTTTCCTTGGTCATGCCTTCCCAAAAATTAGAAAGATTTACATATATTCCTCATAAATGCTTTAATTATCTTTGTCTTTTTTTAAAAAAAGAACTTTTAAACGGACAAGAAATCCCCCATCTTTCCCATTAAAGTGGCATTTTAGCAGTGGCATGGGACAACATAGTGGCAAGTCCTGGTATTTTTAAACGCCATAAAATGTTCTCTCATTTGGAGTGGTAACAGGTTTCCTTTCCATATATTTATATATACATATAGATTTCTAAAAACCCTCCCCCCCCCAAGTTATGATTGCACGACGTATTATTTTACAAGTAATTTTTTTTGATCGGAACAACACAAATAAATACAAAACTAACAGAGATTGCACTACGTAAGAAAAATGGGTTGAGTTTCCAGGACAAACACTCCAGTTTCAGGAACTCTGTAACAGGGACTTCACTATGTTTCCTTTCTTTCTTTCAGACACAGTTCCCTAAACAATTCATTTGCAACATTTGAAGAGACTGAATCTCTGCTAGTTTTCTGCAAGTGACAAACAATGGAATTAGCATTAGCAAAACAACAGTGGCAGTAGTATTAAGAAATCCAGTATTTATTGTTATCAGTTTTACTACTTTCTTAGTAGCCTAAGTCTTATAGTTTGAGTTTCCTACCTTTCCTTTTGGTCAACTATGATGTATGACTTCTGCCTACTTGTACCCTGTGCCTTTGTTGTTCCCTTACGCGTCTGAGATTTGAACATAAAGGTGTGTGTGTTTTTTTTGTAAAACTAGATTTGATTCTATATTGTCTTGTATTTCTGAATAGACAATTTTATTTTTCATACAGACTATAGGTTAGTGTGTGAACTGGCTGCTGAAGGGGTGGTGCAGCTTGTAGGATCTGGCATAAGAGTCCTAAGAAGGGCAAAAAAAAATGAAAATTTATTTCCATCCATTGGTGGTAGGAATCAAATCATATTCCTATGCCCGTACGCTTTATTCCTGTGCAAGACGCCCAATGGGACTTGGATGGAGATAGGTGTCCCATTCTACAAAAACCTTGCACAGCACTAGTGTGAAATAGCTGTGTCTAGCACGCTACACAAATATGACAAATACAGTGGTACCTTGGAACTCAAATGGAATTCGTTCTGGAAGACCATTCAACTTCCAAAACGTTTGAGTTCTGAGGCATGGCTTCTGATTGGCCAACAGCTAGGTTTTTGCACAGCGGAAGCCGTGTTGGACGTTCGTGTTCTGAGGAACGTTCGAAAACCAGAGCACTTACTTCCAGTTTGTTGGCGTTCGGGAGCCAAAATGTTCGAGAACGGAGCCGTTCGAGTACCGAGGTACCACTGCATTAAAGTAGAAGAAAACATATAGGGCCTAACTTGATGTTAAACATTAGTGTGACTAAACCCTGATGGCCCTTTTTATTTTAAAAGAATCAGCAGCTTCTAGAGAGTGTAATTTATAGATTGGGAGGCATATTAACTGTTCCTGCACACACTGCTTCTCTGCTCCAAACCTCTCCCACCTACATTTCTCCTTGTAAGGTCACAAATGCATGTTTATCCTCAACACTCCTCCCATTCTGGGCTCAAAATTGCCTCAGTTGCACTGCCTATTGGAATTGAGTTGAGCTTAACTAAACTTTATACCTGTTATGGTAGTTCTATGCCCATATTTCTTTTCACCACAGGTACAAAGTTAGTTTATAAATATTTCAGTGTAGATCAGATTAAGGAATTACAGCTACTTGCCAACGATATGTGATAGCACATGATCCACATTTTAAGGAAGAATTTGTTCTTTGGTGTTAAATAGGGGGAAATAACAAATCTATTAGTCAAAATGACTCAAATATTTGTTAATTTGTATCTGAAATTTATGAATTAATATAAGGAATAACTTAAATCTTAAAAAAAACAAGAATTACTTGTATAGGCCAGAATGTTTAAATCAGAATAATACAAAATAATATACAGAATAATAAAATGAGGTTCTATGAATTACTCTGGATTTACACTACTAATCCATAGAATTGGCACCAGTCCTAAAACCTCAATTGTGATACATCTGAAAAACTTCCACTTCCCCCCTACACTTAGGCATGGGGATTTCAGAGCAGACTATATGAGGGGCCAATCTGTTCAAAACAGAAGCCTTCTCTCTTATGATCTGTCTTTTTAAGTTGTGTTACTTGCAGAACACGTCAGCAGCCACACATTAGGGCTAAAATGGGGAAGCAATTCTGCAGTTCAATGCATTTGGGCATCTCAGTTTTGAATTAATTGTGAGCAACATCACCATGACTTCAACACAGATCCCATGCAGGTAAAATACAATGCACAATAGTAATTTTGTTCGTTCAGGCAGTGTTTGGATCTTTAGAATTATTCTCTTTAAATTTAGAATTGATATGAGGGTTTATAGCAGAGAAAAGTGAGGATCACTCTGAAATGGTCATCTGTCAACATGTGCAGTGTTCCATGCTTTCAAGCTACTTGTTTGACAAGATACCGGACTGTCTGAGGTGGGAACTATACTTAGTCGTTTTTTAAAATCATAAATGCAGATATTGGGGATAGGGTCTTGTTGTATGTAGTACCAGGAATTCTGTCCCTTAAAATATTTAAGTCACCCATCATTTAACAGTGTTCATGTCAGTACTTCCTGTATGTTATTTATTGTACGGCACACACGCAGGTAGTATGACAGTGGAGCAAGCAGGACCTGCCAGGGGCTCAGCTACATCTCCTTCCAGCTCTGTCCAGGTTCCATTCTCAGGACTGTAGCAAATGGTAGAAGATTTGTAGGCTCCCTGTAACACAACATAGTGTTGTTGAGGTAGCAGATAAATGACATCCAAGCAAAATTTGAACAGCTTCAGCTAGAAAACAACTGGTCCTTGGTTGCTCTGCAACTTGCAATGTATTCACCTTTACAACTAAGATGCACACACACTGCCTTGATTTAGTCATAACTTCAAAAAAACTATAGTAGAGACATCTCAAAAGTAGGGCTTTGGGTGAGTCAAGTGCAAGGTAGTGGGAGCTTGAGCTCCTGACAGTCAATTGGGGGGTTTGGCAGGATGCTGGAAGTGATAACAGATAATCTAGTCAGCAACCCTGCTTTCTCTTTGTGAGAGACTCAGAGAGAGAATGCAGGAGGCAATAGCTGCTGCTGCTGCTGCTGCTGCTGCTCCTTCTCAGGAGTCGCAATGCATCATGACAGAGTGCCAGGGGCTTCGTAAAAACCAATCTCTGTCACCAGCCTGGATAATAGCGCCCAAGAATAGTCAGATTCCCCCACATCATCTCTTCTCCCCATGCTTTTAGGGATATACTTAGTCTCTTTCCTCTCAAAGCAGTAAAACTGCTTGATTATAAAGTTCACATCTGGAATAAAGGACAAATTCACCAAGGCCATAAATAAATTTAATAACTGTAGCATAGATTGTTTTCATATTCTGCACATACAACTTGGCATGGTTAGAATCTCACCCCTCAATTCAGAATTTCATTCTCACATAAACAGCTTTGGAGCCATGTGTCTGGAAACTGGACAAAGGCTGCTGGAAACCAAAGCGTGGCTCACCACTATAAAATTCTGACTCTGCCTACATTTCATGTCCGATCTGGCTTCTTTCACTTTCCACATGCTGGCAGAATCCCGCCACTCCAAATGGCTAGCTTGCATTGAGAGCAAAATCAGAACCTGTGGCCTATCACTTGAGTCACCACTTATGCTCCCACAACTGGAAGCATTCCAGACAATCAAGTGAAGAATTCTAGAGATTGAATTTCAAACCCTTTGAAGTGCAGCCAACAAAACCTGTTCCCCATTGGGGTTGGGAATACTACCCTCGTTTGGCCAAGACACTCCATATTCCCTCACAAGATTTAGCATCTTACCACCTGCAGTTTTGCAAAGTACATTCTCAAAAATCCCATACTCTGAAATATACTGCCCTTGTGGCACAAAATATGTCGAATCCATCGCACATGTTTTATTTTACTGCCCATTTTATGCAAAAAAATATGATAAGTATTGAAGGAGGGGATTTATCGTACTGACTCTTCCATGGTGCCTTATCTGCTGAACAATCATAGTAATGGCATTGTGGAGAATGTGGCAAGATTTTTGAGTGACACTATGAAATTACGTCACCATAGGTCCTAAGAGCTATCTTTGTACCTCATGATATCTGGACAGTTTTATCCTAAAGTATCTCCTACTATGTTTCATTAACTGTGTTGTGTTCTGATCCATGTATACGATGCACTTTTTTAAGCCAGTAAAGGAGATTGATTGATTGATTGATTGACGTTAATAGCTTAAAAAGAAATAATGACTACTGATTTTGCAAAGCAGGTTATAAATCAGCCAGATATTTTCCATACATCAAAGATTCTGACAGCAATTTATTTAGATATGTATCATTCCCGCAGAATGGTTGCAGCATGCTCTCAAATGATAACCGAGAGATCCATGTACAGACAAGGGATACATACCATACTCCAGCTGTAGCCTCCTACAAGGTAAATGCTGTCATCAAGAACTGCACAGCCAGGACCACTGCGACCCTCTAAAATAGGAGTTTGCAAAATATTCCATTGATCACCTTTTGGGTCATAGCATTCCACGAGCATGACATCAAGATGCGAAAAACCTGTACAACACAATTATCAAATAATGTGAAACCACTTATTTTAAGAGAACGAGCATATGGTACTTGATCAATGACACAAAAAACTTCGCCCACCTTAGTAAGTTCATCATTAAAGACTAAATTGTAAAGAACAGGAGAAAACCTCTTAAAGTAAGAAAGTGAAATACTTTCCTTTTGTTATCTCCATCACAACCTACAGCACTGAGCTAACATTTGCTTTTTTCCTTAATAATAAACACATATTGGCTGCCATTAGTTGCGAAAGAACATTCATGGGGAGCTACTGATATATGAGATTAGAGTGTTTTTTCTACTCCATGATACCAGGAGTGAAATACCAGGACTGAAATGTGAAGGTACTATGGAATATTTGAGTGCTCCCTGTCCTTTATCTCTCTCACACGAGGCAACTGAGGAATGGAAGAAGGAGAAATTAGAGTACAGAGATAAGGGAGAAACAATGAAAGGGAAGAAAGGTGTGTATTTTAGACAATAGCAGACATATGAGTAAAGCGAGAATGGAGAAATAATGAGAGGGGGAAAGTGGCCATTTTAAACAATGGCAGAAATTTGAGAAGAGCAATCAGAGGGTGATATTGAGAGGGGAAAGTAGCAGTTTAAAACAAGATTTAAGTACAGTGGGAAAGGAGGTGGGAAAGGTTCTATTGTGTTAGCATCTGTGTTGTACCCATCTCCATTTCTCCTTGTTAAAGCTGTTTGTAAAAAATAAAACAAAAAACCCTCAGTGTTCTCCATCCCTGCTTAACTCAAACCTCTGCTATTGTTTAAAACTGAAATTTTTCTTCTCAGGGTCTCTCCACCCTTGCTTTACTCAAACTTCTTCCATTGTTTAAAAGATGCATATTTTCTCTTTCACTGTTTCTCTCTTCTCATTGTACACAAGCTTCTCCTTCCATGTGTGAGAGATAAAGGGTGCGGAGCCATCAAATATCCTATAACAACCTTCACACAATGTATTTCACCTCGCTTTGTTCCAGATTCAAAGTAGCAATTTAGAAGAGATAATTTATTAACCAAAAAACCCCAAGCACCTATATATGTACAACATCCATCAACTGAACTTAACCTTCTCTAACTGAACAAGCTCACTTGACAGTCCTGTTCTTAAGATTCTGTCATCTTAAAGATACAGTAACATACACCATCATAGCATGTTAGCACAAAGAGGGCTGCTGAAAAGGAGAGAGCAGGAGGGATAGTTAATGGGTGTGTGTGTGTGGCCTGTATGCAAGGGAGAGTTGAAAAAGGAGAAATGAGGTGGTAGGAATGGGGATGAAAGGTGATAATGGTGTACAAAGGGAGATGCAGAATTTAAGAGAGGATTGCTCAGTCCCTGCTCCTGCCAACCTAGCAGTTCAAAAGCACGCAGTGCAAGTAGATAAATAGGTACTGCTCCATCAGGAAGGTAAACGGCGTTTCCGTGCGCTGCTCTGGTTTGCCAGAAGTGGCTTAGTCATGCTGGCCACATGAACCCAGAAGCTGTACGCTGGCTCCCTCGGCCAATAAAGCGAGATGAGCGCCGCAACCCCAGAGTTGTCTGCGACTGGACCTAATGGTCAGGGGTCCCTTTACCTTTAAGGCATGAAAATGGGGATTATCTGAGTGGAAGGGAGAACTGAGAAGAAGAGGGGGGAGAAGAAAAGGGGGTGAAGGTGAAAAAGGTGCTTAACAGTTATAAGGTGTGGGAGGAGGAAGGTGCAGGAGATTACCCTGGTGGTCGTTTGTGTAAGGTTACACGAAAGAAGGAGGAGGAGGAGGAATAGACATGGGCGTGAAGGTGAAAAAAGGTGCAAGGCAGGGTTGCAGAACAGGACAGAGGCTTCAGAAATTTGATGGGAAGATGAATAGTGAGCTTAGTAGTTACATAGGGTGGGAAAGGGAAGCTGTAGAGGGTTAATGGGGGGAGGTCAGGGGTGTTGGCAAGTGGAGCAAGCAGGGGTGTAGCTCCTAGTAAGATGAATGCAAAGAATGATTTTTAGAAATAAATTTTGTAGACAATTTTTGAGATGAGTGGGGGATTTTAAATGTTGTTAAATATTACCCCTAAAATTAAGGACTTGTTTCTTTGCAGAGCCTTAGCACAGCTTCTTCTCCAGCTTGGGAAACGATTTACAGAGGGAAATACTGTTGGCAATTTGGGTCAGAAATAATCTGTTTGTTACAGTGAATTTACGGTGATGACAAATCATCCATGCTTCTGAGTAATGGAAGTTCCCATTTTTGTATTATCTAAAGCATTCATTACTCATTTATTTAATGTAGTGATATATATATATATATATATATATATATATATATATATATATATTCATTCAAAGATGCTGGCTCAAGCATCATGCTAAATTGTGTGGCAGGGTTTTAAACTTAGTTAACTAACCTAGCAAAAAAAATCTTTATCAAAAGACAGAATATTACATTGTTTTGCTATTAAAAATGTGACCTTTCAAATGATTTCCTCCGATTGCATACAGTCGATCATTCATTACAGCCAATGCATGGATTGCTCTCTTTGTGTTCATATCTTGTTTTCTAGCCCAGACATCCATTACAGGGTCATAGCAGTACAGCCAGGGAACGTATTCACCATTGTGGACACCTCCTACAAATCAAATATACCTTCATTAGTTAAAGGAAGCACAGCACCTTAAAAGAATAACTGGGTTTTGTTTTGCGACGAAGGGGAGTTTAGAAAACAACTTGCCAGAAATATAGATTTTGCCATTATGTACAGCTCCTGCATGTGCCGCCAAGGGCTGTGGTAGGGAAGATACATAACGCCATTCATTTGTCTCTAAATTATAGCATTCCACACTTGACAAGTAGCCAGTCTCATTTCTCCCACCTATCACATACAAGTTTTTGTCAAGCCGACAGGCATAAAAACTGGCTCTCCTAGAGAAAAAACAAATAGAGCAGTTAGTTTCTAGTGAATAGAATTAATTCCATCATTCTGTCTTACAGAACTTATCACCTGCTATTCTAACATGAATCCCCCCACTCATTTATCCCTGAGAATATGGGTGACTTTCCCCAAAAAGGTTGCGGTGCACTCCCAACTCGGACCACTCCCCACCCCCCCACCCCAAAGTATCACCCAAAATTTCCAAAACTATTCACTTGTAATGATTTCTGGATTATCCATTGCAATTTCTTATTTACAATAAAAGGAATCACTAGGAAAAATCAAAATGCCAACATTATAATAGCTTTATGGAGCAGCTACACATGGAATACAAAAAAGATAGCGTGGAGCTGGAAAATGTACCAAAAAGGCAACTAAAATGATCAGGGTGCTGGAGCAACTTTTCTACAAAGGAAAGTTAAGAACTGGGTCTTACTGATTTCAAAAAATGCAAGCAAGGATGGTGTGTGCAGAAAGTAGACAGAGAGAGGATGTAGGGTGTTCTGTGGGTATTTTGGGAGTTTATCTTACATATGAGTTGCTTGGGCAGCAGCATTTGTTAGTCCTGGCAGTTCAGCTTTGGAAAGTGGACATTTAAAAAGGTTTAGGTGCTCCTTCATTGAAGGCTATTGTGAACCAGCATCCTCTGTGATATCACAAGGGCTCATGAGGCACACTTCTCCTAGCATGCCTGATTAGAGACACCCTTCTGCAGGATTCTGGAGTGCATCCCAACGTTCGCCCACTATATTGTTCCCCATGCTAGATGTACTAAATGATTAGGACTTCTTCTAGAATTGTTCTGCCTCAAGCAACTGCTTGGAATACTTGTTGCATTGGTTCAGGTCAGGTCACACCTATACAGGAGGTTCCAGCACACGCACACACAAAGACATTCGCACGAAATGTCTGATTCGTTCTTTTTACTGCAAATGCTCCATACACAAGATGCTGAAGAGAACTCGGGCGCTCCTGCTCATGTTGACCTCAGTGTGTCCAGTGGCCTATTGGTGAACTGGGGTGTGTGACTGGACTGTGAAACGATTCCCTCTGAGCATTCTGTGTGTAGTCTTTCAGAAGAACAATTTATGTAGTATTGTCAATTACCACACAATGACTAGGTGAAGCAGAAGTTTAACTTAAAAGCAATTTTATTGGCAGTGAAGATTTAAGCAAGAACTCATTAATGTTTAGGATATTTGGTTCCATGGAAGGATAACAGCAACTCAGTAAGATAAAGTAAAAAAAAAAAGGGGGGGGGGAAGGATAGATAATGTAACAATAATAAATTATCTTGACATTCACTTTCTTTATAGTCCTTCATGGGTCATTGTTCCCAATTTACTAAGAGAACCACATCATCAGATTTTTTTCTTCAATTATCATTTTTTCCCCTTTTTTCTGCACTACTGCAAATAGAACAACTTTCCTTGTATTACATTCTTGCCATCCAACAAAGGTTTATCCAGCTAACTCTCAACAAAGTTTTGAGCATCCCCTTAGTTCCAGGGCAAGGAATCAGTATTGATGGAGACTTTCTTACCATGCTGTGCTTTCAAGTCATTTTTAGTACAGTACTCCTGAACGATCTATTTCTAAAAACATAATAGGAGACACTTCATTTCCCACACAACCATGAAAGCACCTTTGAGCCTTGCAAGTCCATTTTAGTCCAAATATGTCTTCTAGCAAATGTAGTATATCTTTCCTTTTTAACAGGAAGTTAAGGCGATGAGTGCTATCACGGCCAACGTGAGGCCACTGAGAAACACAAGGGGAATCTCACCATGTTGTGGGAAAGCCCTGAAAGTTTGCAGAAGCACAATAAGTCTTTAAAAAAGACAACTTAAGACAAGCAATCCTCACACAAAAAAGCACCCTCCAGCTCAATGAGGACTGAGCATATCAGAATAGGGGAGGAGTGGAATGTGCTAACTGGAGAGACTAGTTAGCTAGAACCCTGAACAGAAGCACGCCTATTTGGGAGGAAGATACTACATCTCAACATTTTATTGCAGGTTCCAGGGGTTACATCTGCGTAGCAGCTTTAAGATTTGCATGTGAACATGCAAGGAACCACTTCCTTGAAAAATAAAGAGTACTGTTAAAATGCTCTTGGATTCTCAGTGACTCAGGCTCTCTCTCAGAAATGCACACGTTCTCTTCATGTTATGTGTGTATGCATTGCTTTGCACACATCGTCGTCAATCATTTATTTGCTCCTTCAGTATGAAAGCTTTACTTAATACCAAGGGAATTTAAAATGTTATGAATAAAACACTTTATTACCCTGTGAGAAATATGTATGTGAGACATATGCTTATTTTTTTATATAAAAAATATATGTTTTAACTATCCAGATTGAGTCAGATTATTTAAAACTTCATCTGATGGAGGTTATGTCTGTGTGACTAAGACAATAAATGGTTGTTTTCCATCTCAGCTATCTTTAGAAACAAGTTTCCTCATAAATGTATCCTCTATGTGCATTCTTGACTTCATCCACATAGTGTCACTGTTAGGAGCAGAAATGTAACAGTCAGCCTGCTTCATTCTTCAGATTAAATGTGTATTTTATGGGCAAACTCCCAATAGTAAAGATTTTAAGTTTCTCTTATCCTTCTTTTCCACTAAATAAATTACACTTGAGCCATAGAGCTCTAGTTAATTAATGTAAAATTTAATTGCTATAAAAAGTCCTCCATGATAAAATATTGCACTAAAAATTCAGTTTAGAAAAGAAATCATCCCCTCATATACATCTAGTCCTGAGAAATATATTGCCATCTCTAGTAAAAGAAATTACATCAAATTACTCTTGTGGATCAGGATATTAGTCCAGCTACAGGTCTTGCAGTGGCTTGTGAAAAGTCTCTGCAATGAACTTAGCTAAATTTTACAATGCAGTTACATGGGAAAAGTAAAAGAAATTCTTTCCTGATCCCCAAAGGCAATGAATTTATGCCCTGAATCTTGAAGTTTGATTATCAGTCTTAGATTGAAAAGCTACCAGAGTTATTACTGATCATACCAATGCCAAGAACCCTTTTAGAGAGACCCTAAAATCAGCTGAAGTGATTTTAATCTAAAAATATATGTTATGTAATTTGACAAATTAGTCTTTCTTTCCTTTAGCGTGAACACTGAAAAGTGGGTATGCAGGAATATAGGAGAATGCACCTGCACAGACTACTGGTGAGACTTTCTAGAAAGCTCTGGAAAAAAGACAGCCAAAGAGAGCTACCCTCCAGATGTTGTGGACTGCAACTTCCATCAGATCCAGCCAACATAGCCAATGCACAGGGGTGGTAGGAGTTGTTGTCCACAATATCTGAAGGGCACCACATTGGCTACCCCATCTCTGGAAGATTAGGAGCACAGGATCCTGCCAGTTAAGTGCAGTAGCAAGTTTTACATGATGAGAGGGCAGAGACAGCTCCTTCCCACTTAGTTCACTTCTCTGACCGTGAGAGAGAACACAACCAAAACTTAGATCATGACCTTCTAGACAATCTCCTTCTGTAGGGACAGAAGCCAGGATGTGTTGCTGAACATACACCTGTTACAGGGAAACAAGTCTAAACCCCACATTCAATCTAATGGAATTATACTGCTTCACCAGATTAAATAGGGGGATAAGGAAGCTGCTCCTGGAGAAACAGCTGGAGAAAATCACAGCTGGAGGAGTCCATGAGGATGCTTTTGCCTCAAATATCATCTTTAGGACTTTGCCACGGTAGTTTTTGCAGGTATAGCTGTCAAAGTCAGCCAGGGAATATGAGAGTCCATTTGAGATTTCAACGACATGGTTTATTATCTGGACTTATGGTAAGGGATCACTTGTGCAGTTCCACTAGGACATCACCTCACCATCAACCTGAGTCTAGAAGACACTGTGCAAGAGGTTCACTTTCTGGACATGAATGTGCAACTATTAATGGACATATAAGCACATCCTTATATAGGAAACCTACTGACTGTTACTCATACTTACATGCTTCCAGCTTCCACCCAGAGCACACTAAAGAGTTCATTGTTTACAGCTGAGCTCTATGATACAACAACATCCATTTAGATTCATAGGATTGGACAGAGCCTCACAGCTAAAATAATTCACATCAAACACCCAAAGTGAAAAATCAGATCAACAAAGCCAAATTGTTCTTAGGTACCAATCTTCTACACAACAGATCTAGAAGAGAAAATGACAAACTACCACTTGATGTCACAACAGCCAAGCCAAAGCCACTTGAGCCTATCATCAATGATCTACAGTTCATCTAGGACAGACACTTCCCACACATAAGCCTTGGGTGGCAGACCTCCAGTTGCTCTCAGACAACCCCCTAAACAGGACAGCAACTCAGCAGCAACAGTAGGCCATACAAGAGGTATGGACCAAGAAGCTGACTCTGTCTACCCCATTTTATCAAACCAACAGTTTTGTGATTGGTCACTGTTAAATATGTAATTATCTGCATTACATTTCCTTCTGACCTCACTGTTTACACCCACCCACAAAAAAACCCATGTAACATGCAATCCAGCAGCCTGTTCTTATGTAGAGGTAAGCTAGCTCTATGGCAGTCCATGGAACTGGTGGTGATGAAATAGTAGGAGTCATAGCAGAAGACTTACAATGGATTAAATAAAACAGAGGCCAGGACCCATTTTATAACTTAATCTGTGAGACAGTGATAATGGCGAAGATGGCTTTTGTGTCACCACTGTATCTGCTCATAATCACCCAACATAGCTTTTCTAGGTGGTCAAAGAGCTATTGCAACAGAGCCTTTCAGGATGAGTTTGCCAAATACTTTGCAGGAAATTTTTTTCCATTCATTCCAATTTACAAGCCACCGTTTGGCCAGGGCCATATTGTGGCTCTTTTATGCTACTCTGTGTTTCTATGTGCTTCTTGATGTTTTGAAATTCTGGATGTTATATTGTGCTGTTTTTAACAACTGAAAACTAAATTTATTACCTTCCTTGAAGGTCTCTTGGAATACAGAAGAGAAACAAATCTTCCAGGGCATGGGAAATCCTATCTGTGTAGGCGCATCCCCATGTGTGGGACTGCAGAGAACTCATAAAAGAAAATATAGCCTTTCAAACTGTTCCATGCTGCTTTAGACAGCAATTTTCTCTGATGTTTCTTCGCTTCCACCATGCTTCTTTTCCTGCTTTCATTTTCAGAACCATTTCTTTGGAGGTGGTATAGCTGTGGCCATTGGACTTTCTGAAAGTCCACGGTGGGGAGGCAGGTCGCCACCCTCCATCAACTTCTCAGCAAAATGGCCCCCCAGGTGAGCGGAGCTGACCATCTGTTACTGCTGGGCTGGCTTTGTATGGAAACTTGCTCATGTGCTAAAGTGGGGTACATCTAAGTCACAGATTTTCAGCCTCATCAGCATTGTACCAACTATGTCAATAGCTAGGACTTCAGCGCAAAGGCCAACTTACGTCACAAAGAGGGTGCAATTGCACTTGAAGTGCAGTACTATAACAATTTAAAAAAAAAATGGAAACAATCCAGCAAAAAATAAAATATTTAATTTGCATTAATTTCAATTGGAGGAAGTTAAATGCATACTTAACCCTCCCTATGAAATCAGTAGGACACAAATGGATCATGTCCCAGTTTTCTTAACTAACAAATACTGAATCTTCATTGCAGAGGCCCTTTTTGATTAGTATTCAGCACCCAGTGCAGTGCTGTGCAGAGGTACAGACTCTGCAGTGCCCAACAGATGGTTGGCTGAATACTTATTGGGGAAGAAGTGAATCCATGTTCTCTCCCTCCAGAGAATGATTCATGTGGATGGGCTCTCCAGACAGGGTCACAGAATTTTATTCCCTATCATGTTCTAGTGTTACTGACTTTTTCTCGAAGGAGTTTTTATTTGCTGTGCTTTAAGCTGCAGTGGGTCTTGGTTATATTTGTTTTAGTTTCGAACTTGATGTCTGCCTGTCTTATTATTACTGGTTTATTCATTTTTTATTTGCGATTATACTGCATTATCTTTACAATTACTGTTTTTATAGAAGCAATCTTGAGGGAGTTTTGACTTCTTAAGGCAGCATATAAATATTCTAAATAAAATAATACATAATAATACATACAAGTGCAATATTGTTAAATAAATTCTTAATAGCTTTGTTGTTGTCACTCATCCTGAGAACTTTGTTATAGAGCAGTCTATCAATACTATAAACAAACAAACTATTGCTTCACAGGAGGAGAAAAAAAACATCCTAATTGCACACATTTTGTCATAAAAAGGAGAGCATAAAAGCTCTTTATTAAAGAATATGAATGACTAAAAACTGTCTTGAAAGGCACTTGACTTAATAAATTGGAAGTCTCCAAAGAAGTCACAAGGGACTAGTCAGTAAACAATTCACATATTTTAAAATGTCTAATCACATTTTCAGCAATACTGCCTTATCCTCAGAGGCTCGTACAACACTGAAATAATTGATCACTGTGAATTATGTAGGCTCAGCTAAGAGGGTGAAGGTTAATTATCTCACTTTAAGAGCCCGGCAAAGAAGGGTTGTGATAATCAGAACACCATTTTGAAACAGAATTTGGACTTCTAAATACTTCAAATGATATTTTAAATATCAGACAGGCTTATAAGAAAAATCTAAAGCTGTCCATTTTTTCCTAAAAAAACCCTCATGGTACAAGCTCTACAGACACTAAATCTGCCTTAAGTTAGAGGCAGTGAGGCTGTGACAAGTAGATTTGTTCAACTGGATAACGAGCTGAACATCTTCAATTTTTATGGATGTCCTAGCTAAAGTGTATCCCCAAAAGCTTTATATACTATGCATCTGTGTTGTATTAGGAGTTGGATAATGGTTTGCATAATAACAGTACATATTTATAACCATTCCCCAACCTAAAATCTAGGGAGTCCCTAATCAAGTCTCTCTCTATGGAAGAAGTTGAACAACATGGTGTAGAAGTGGATTATGCACACCCACTTTAATCTGGTTTAAGGGCCAGTTTAGAAGTGGAACTTTTACTCTTCCAGGCCCAAATTTTTGAATACACTTTCCATTGCTGTCTGCTGGGGCTCTTCCTCATTCTCCTTTGCAGTTTTGCAAGGCATTTTATACATTTAGGTGTTTGATTTCTGGTCCTTCACTGTTCCTTATTTTATATTTGGCTTCTTTTTAGTGTGATTACTGAACACCTCCATGCTTACCTGAGGTCTGAACTTTTCACAGTCATCTTGACATTGTATTAAACAAGACGATAGATTAATACATTACTTTAATAAGTATAATGGCTGGGGAGCAAAGAATGCTTATGGTGGGTGGAGAAGGTTCAGGACAAAGGGAGAAAGGTACCACCTTTGGTACCTCTCATCTTCCCCAGTGTGCTTCTGCCAGCTTCTTCTACCACCTGATTATGTGGAGTGGGCAGGCAGAGGGACCCAGCAGGTGCTGCCATTACCAGCCTAAGTGACCAAAATGGCAAGGAGTGGTTGCTCTGCCAATGCACACTGAAATTCAACGAAAGCAAAGCAAAAATCTAATAGAAAATAGTAATTGTGAAATAGTCCAGAGATTTGAAAGAAACACTGTTTCTACAATTCTATGAAAAGGATGTAGCAGTTCAGCTTTTACTTTAAAGTACCTTCTTGTCAGCAGAAAAATAATCTAGCACTATTATATTTTATTTGCTAGTGCAAATCAATTTCAACACGTTCACCATTCGCTTTTTTCACCGCTAAGTTAAACCCCAACCATCTTCCTCTCTTAGGTAAAACAGCCACCCTTTCCCCAACCCCAAATATATAGCAAGCATTTACCTCTCTTGCATGGGTGGAAGTTGTATCCAGCTGTTAAATCTAGGATCATACCGGCTAACAAAGTTTGTACTGTGCTTTCCTGTAAAGAAATTAGTTTCACATTTAACTCTCTGTTTTCTGTCATTACAAATCACTGCAATAGTATATTCCTTGCACTTGTCAATCTTTATGGAGGTCTTCTCTCTAGAGCAAAGCACATAAACACACAAAATCAACAGCCTCTAACTGCAGTTCTTAATAGGTATCTATGGAAGTAGTAAAAAACAAAGTATTTTAGCTCTGTCTCATAAGGTTCTCTACAAGTCTCTCTTTAAGACAGAAACCCACTAGCATTTTTTTTTTTAAGTGTCATAAATCTTATGACAATAGGAAATTATTGTTCTGAGGGAGATGGGCTTCTAGTGGCATTTCATGAATATTTTGTAGCAATCTGTAGAACCATGGGTATATCTGACATTCTTTCTTGTCTCCCCAGTTTGCAGTGGGAAGAGGGTGATGTTGATTGCTGATAGGGAGGTGAACACATCTTTACTAAGTGCTCAGGCATCCTTACATTAGGGATTTGATGTTATAATCTTGAGATTTTCCCTTATAGGACAAAGAGGAAAATACATACTGCCTTTTATAATATTGCCTTTTAGAAGGATTTATATGTGCCATCTAAAAATAATGTATTTCTACTGTCCCTAAGTCACAAATAAAGCAAAACAAAGCAAAGGCTAATTGTGGAAGTCTACATTATCCTGACTACTAACCTCTGGCACTGCATGCCTTCAAGATATTAAGATTGCAGTATATTTTACATACAGATTGACATCAAAGCAAGAAGACTGGAGCAAGGGAGTGCATGGCAATTTCTGTTTAACACCTGAGCCTTCAGCACACAAGTATCTCAAAAAGCCCTCTTGTTTCTTGTATGTGTGACTAAAAAAATTGAATCACAGCTACATGACAACCCAATCATGTATCTCACAAGGAAATAAATGTGTAGTGGGTAGTGCACCAGGTAAATAATTTTAGTGTAAAGGAACCCCAAATGCTTACAACCTCTTTCCTTTATACACTGAATTTGCATTAATCAATAAAATACAGTTTTGTCTCTTTTGTGTTTTTTAAATTTCTAACAGACATTCTTACCCAGCAGGCCAAGGTTTGATCTAAGAAAATGGTTCATAGTGAAATGAAAATTCCACACCTGTGAGGGTGAAAACAGTGTATTCTCCATCCAGCATAGGTAGATGCTATTTACGGGACTGAACATGCAAAGCTGACGAGTCCAAACAAGTGGAGAACTTAGTTACCAGACAATTTCAGACTATACATATAATGTGTCCCAAATCTCATCATTCTATGCTAAGGAAACCATAAAGTCTGTAAGGAGAGCAAATTATGCATTCTGGTCTTGTTATCGTATTTGAGTACTTAAGATAATATTTTAGTAATGTTAAGCAGCTCTCATATATGAACGTCTAATTACACAACAATTCTAGGAGTGGAAGTTATCCCAGAGATTCTGTTCATCAGTAATCTATATTCAACGTTTTTCTGGAACAATGCCCCTCAATTCCCTTCATGTACAAAAACCCCCTTCCAACCGCCCACAATTATACTTCTCCCTCTTTCCTTCTTCACCTTCCATCTATGCCTTCCCCAGTCCCTTCTTTCAACACTTGCTGGTACTTACTTGTATCTTTCCTTGGTTACACCTGCTCTGATCTCTAAACCTTCCTTCCTCCTCTTAATCCCATGCTGGAAATTGTTCCTCACATTCCTCCTCCCCTTCCAACTTAGCACTGAATGGTGAACTACATGGGCTTTTGAAATGAACGGTAAATAAGCAGCACCACATTTAATAGGGAAATCAAGCAGGGCTCCTTTGAATAATAGGGAGCTTGGCTGTGCTAGATGGACCAGTGATCTCACTCTGGTGATGCCCTCTGTTTGGGGAGGCAGGGCTAAGCAGACTCCCACCCCGCTACTATGCTTCCCTGTTAGGTAAACTACCTTGCCACTATTAAAATGAGAAGATAGAAGGAAAAGAAGTGGGGCAAAGTAGCCCAGCAGTTAGGTGTTCCTGTACAATGCTTCCCTTTGCAGGTCAGTGCTCCACATAGCTCTACTCTAGCCATCATGAAAATTCGGAGGGAACTCAAGTGTGAATTCTAAGGCTGGGGAGACACCCCATCCATGCCACTGGTTCTGCTAAGAGTGCCATCTAATTTGGGGGGGGGGGCGTCAAGGGTATTTTAACGTGGGAGAAGGCTTGGGGAGTTGCAGCAGAAGTCTTCAAACTAGTTCTATAGATTACAGTTCTAGAAGTAATTATTTGCAACCTTTTGTGCAGTAGCATTTCAGGAATAAAGTAGAAAAGCTATTCTTCCAAAACATTGATTTAAATAATTTTTGTAAAAAACCTACTGGATACAGGCTCATGGAATGGACTAGTTTATCTCAGTTTTCAAGGAAAGGAACAGATGTAACGCTTCGATATAATTTGGTTTAGTGCAGATGCTGAAATGGGTCTTTCACAATAAAATATATGCAGTATATGTAATTTCAGCTGGATCTTCTGGCACTTTGAAGTGAAAATGTGTACCTGCAAGCTGTTTTATAGTTTGCCAGTCATAATTATCTCTGTTACACAGACTGCTACAACTGCAACTCTGTCCTCATGTGCAAGCTCTTCAACAATGTCTTGACAATATTTTAAATTTTGCAAGGCATACTGTTCTCTTTTGCTTTGTTCAGAAGTCTGTTAAATTGTTTAATTTCTCTCTGCAGAAAATTTATGAAGTAATCAAATAAGGAACACATACTACTAGATAATCTCTATGTGAATCCCTTGCACAAGATTAGAAATAAATGTGTAGTGGAACAATCAGGAGTTTTTTGATACTGCATACATAACATTTTACCTGGAAGGGACTGGCTTGGAACTGGAAGAAAAACACTGACTGTAAAACATTGCTTTACTGTAGTAAGAAATACACAGAGTGTTGAGAAGCCAGGGTCCTCCTTCCATCAGGCTGTGGTACAGGATGGAAGAAAAGGGATGCAGGACCATTTCATCAGCACAGCTGAGACCAGCACATTTGGCTCTTATTCTCTTTGAACTGTCTCCCTACCAGCTGGTCCTCAGAAGAGCTTGTAACTAAGAACCGCTACCTCAGTGTGCTTTTTCTTCCTCCCTCCTAATCTATTTTCCTTTTGTGTCATGCCTTTTAGACTGCAAGGCTGAGGGCAGGGTCTGATTTGTTTGTATTGATCTGTAAACCAGGATTTTTTTCAGCTCAAGAGCAGGGTAGAAAAAATCTAAATAAAATAATATAAAAGCATGAAATGCTGGTCAAAACTCCTAACAGCTGCCATGAAATGCCTTAGTCTGGAAAACACTGTCTACACATATAAAGAAGATGTGGTAGCTTGAATGACAAAGGTACCAAAGCCTCAAATCAGCACTTTGGCTGCCCATGGAGAGGAACTAGAACGTGTACCCAGAGTTCCTATTTCCTCACATGAAAGCATTCATTGCTCCTGTGGAATATTCTCCCACCCATATGTGGAGTTTCTCTGCTGCAGGTGAAGGGCTTGGTATGTCACAGAATGCTGTTGACAGCATCCTCAAGCTTTTTTGGGTTTTTGGGTAACACTCAGTTCCCAAGCCCATCTACCGTGTTAGCTTGAGAAAGAACATAGTTAGCTTTTGAAGCATAGGGCCTTCATTTCTGTGTTTCAAAATTTTCACTTTTCAGCTTGAAGTGGCCTCTAAACATAAAATTGGCCTTAAGTATAGTATACAAATGGCTTCAGCAAGACCTTAAAAATACCTGACTATGTACATGAGGCTGTGTATTTCTTCTGCATGACATAGCTCTCTAGAACTGTGGCCTTAGAGTTTTAATGGAACTTTGCCAAAACAAAACTGCTTTAATCAGTTTTATTGATCTTGTTCAGATATCACACTAAAACCATAGTTTAACATAACAAGAACAAGCTGCAGCAAGATTCAACCTTGCATGCTCACACTTTGGCATGACCACAAGGAGGAGTTGTTTTTGCTTAACCACAGCTTATCATACTGTTTGAACCTAATGAACTGTGGTTAATGCTAACAATAGTTTGTTTGAAACAAGCCAACTTCAAATCATGGATTATGAAGCTGGCTTATTGAAAACAAACCACTGTTAGCATTAACCACTTTCTGAACTCCGTGGGGACCCGCCAGAGGAGGTATGAATATGTTAGTCCAGGTTTGTGGCTCACTCTCATAATGTTCAACTATGGTTTAACATAATGTCCGAATGTGCCATTGTGAGCTGTTTGGCAGTCCACTTCATCCAGAGGTTCTATTGCTGCAAGTGAATTTAGGGTCACAGCCTAATGGGCTGATTTGCATACTATATTTTTTGCAGATACAGAATATTATTGTGTTTGCATACATAAAAAGAGATATGAAACTGCAATTCACAAATCCCTTTAAACAGCATCTCACCGGAAGGGCAGCTGACTGTGGGTATATAAGATCTATGGCTGCAGTCATATGACCGAAGACAAATAACTTGAGGTACATCTGCAAATGTATATTTTGTACTTCTGTACTATTCACATATTTTTATAGTTCCATTAGTTATTATGTACATACCATTAGGATTCCACTGGTCTTCTCCTCCCAATACGAACAAGAAATTTTCTACTTCCACAACACAATGGTGGGCACTATTATACGGCATAACTGTGAACAAAACAGGTATTCTTTATCAAGCTCCATTTCATACAATGGCTGCTTTGAGACATTTACTTCAGGAAAGCTCCAAACCATAAATGCAGACATAATATAAGTATGCTTCAGTTCTAGTACATATGTCAAGTAAACTAAAAGTTGCTGGTATCCCATCCTTATGATATCCCTTTTGGAAAAACTGGAAAAATAGCCAGAGTAAATCACCACCAATTTCTTTCCCTTGTATCTGCTTGCTGTCATGTTTTGGTGCTCCAGGCGCACTGTCCTGACCTGGACTATGATGTGCTGATCTCTTCAGCATCAACACTTGTAGCTGAATCCCAGCAAACACAGGTATATGTGGGATCTTAAGACTACACAGCCCAGGGTCTGTTTAACAGCTGCTAGTGTGATTTATGATACACAGAAGCTGTCATAACAGCTCCTCCAGGCTTGCAGTTCCTGAGGGGGCGCCAAATGTGACTTCAGAAGCCTGTCACAGTTGTGTCGTCAGCTATTGCACAACCTGTGGGCTGAGTAGTCTTCAAGACCCCAGGTATGCTGTAGTTGAAGGGGCGAATAATATACTTTGTAGCAGGTTTGCAACTCTTTAAGAAATGAAAGAGACATGGCTAAACCTGCAATTGTCAGCTGTGTCCTGCAAGTACCATGTAAATAGCAAGAAGATTAAATAAAAGCAACACTGCAAAAAAACAAAGAAAACACCCTCCACAAGCTTAGTTCTGTTGGCAACATTTCCATAAGAAGAGTCAAAGTATTCAGCAGCTTTCTCTTACACAGCAATGAGCAAGCTGCATTTCCATACAGTTTTAAGTTTTTAAATTAAGGTCCTGCTGATTTAATGCCTTCTCCAAATGTATACGCTTAATTTCCTGTACAATGTCATTAGCAGCACAATCAGACATTTTCCATCCATCTAATCAGGGAGCCCTTTGTTGAAAGATCAAAACTGTTTTACCATAGTTGCAACATCCTTTTTTTTTTTTTAGGATGGGATTATTTTGAGGGGATGGGAGGGGAGAGGCAAGCAGGAAATCTTTTTTTCCTGTTTCATCCCCCTCCCCTTCCCAAGGCTAGAGCTGTAAAACAAAAATATGCAATTTTAATGCCATAATATGTATTGCTCTGTGGAATGCATCACTATCAAAAATCGTATGTTGAAATGCATACTTACACAGGTTTAGCTATCATACTACATGCAGTAGTTCTGCCCCGGTGTCACCAGTAGGAAAAATAATGTCCTTGTTCAGCTCATCATATGGGCACCTTAAATCTAGGTGAGGACAAATGGGGAGGTGATGTGCATGTACAGGCAGGGAACTTATTGCTTGAAACGGATCAACAGAGCACTTAGGAAACCAGTGCAGTGGGAAATCAATATGACTCAGGGCCAGCTTTTACTTTGTGCTCTTTTGCCAGTGCCAAAAAAAGAGGCAGCCTATCTCACACTTGGATTATTTTGGGTGATATATCTCTCATTTCATTTGTTTTATTATCTTTTATTTTTCTCAATGCACTCGAAGCCGTATAGCATATGCAAATAACAATAAGAAATATGTGCAGCTTTCTTGTTGAAGACACATTTTCTTAAAGATCAAGTAGTCTCGTTTAAGCTTCTTACTGATTTTTATTTTATTTTATTTTATTTATTTTGCCTATGTAATGGTGAATAAGCAAGGTGCAAATTTAGCTTCCAGTAAAGGTCAAACATCATTTTCATAGTCTGTGGTTGTACAGCTGCCTAAGCAAAAGCAATTGTTAGGCAGCTAGGCTAGTGAAAATGCATTAATTAATGTTACTTATTGCTGGTAGATCTTATACAGCCATTAAGCAGCCAGACATAGACACTGTTAATTTTCAAATTACTTACACAGTTGTTCCACGTAAGTCAATGAGATATTTTGGAAGATGAAGCTTAAGAACTATAGCTTTGGAAAATGTATTGATAGGTAGAATGGCTTAATGTCATGTGTAGATTTATATTCGTATTAGTTCACAACAGCCAGTATGTTAATTTATAACTCAGGGGCAAGTCTGAAATTTGAGCCCACAGGTAAGCTTTCTCCTGCAAGTTAAATGTAATGCCATCATTCTATGCATTACTAAAACCCTCTCCCTTAAGAGGAGGCCTGAGCAACTTGTGAGTAGTCCACTAGAAACAAGGCCACAATACACAGATGGTGCTTGTTTTCTGCCTCACAAGTTGTGGAATCCTTCTTCAGATCACATGAAATCATGAAAAGCAAGTTCTGCCTCTTGTTTAACTCATGACAAAATACTCACTCAAAATAGATCTGGAGACCCTTCATATTTACTCCAAAGATACTAAGAGCAGATCTGAGGCTCCTTTCCTGTTACATTGCAGCACCTTTCAATTGCATACCCAGAAGCATGGGGGAACCACTTCATAGTACAGCGATGCCAAATTGTAGAAGTTGGGCAGGGTGGTCACATGAATAATTGTTTGCTTCCCCACAGGTTGCCAATTCCATGTGAAATATTCATGTGACCACCACTACCCATGTTCTTATGTTATTTTATTTATACTGCTCTTCAAATAAGCACTTCCTGGTTGGATTAAAGCAGGTCGCATGTGCACCCCGTGCAGAATGCAGCTGAATCATGCAGAAGTGATTTCCTTGTCATTGGGCATGCTTCTTAGCATGTAATGTACTAAGGCAGCAAAACTTCTTTAAACACGGCTTTCAGAGCTAAGTGGCAACAATATATGGCCAATAATGCTCTGTTTGTTTGATGCCATGTGTAAAAATGGTAGAATATCTGACTTGTAAAATTACCGGTATTATGATCACTCCAATGACACAAATGAAAGTTGCAATGGAATAAGCAGAAATAAAAGTTCTAAAATGTCACTCAGGTTAAAAAAACAACACCACTCTGGTTCCAAAATGTAACTTATAAAAGAGCACGTTACAATTCAGAGAACTACATTACTGGCTCTGTTGGGAGTATGTATTTTTCAGACAGAAGCTGCCGCCGTCCTCCAAAATTTAAAGGTTCCACTAGGCACATGTGAGCCCTTGGGCACACCTACAATAACTTTCTGTAAGATATGACACATTTCTGCATTCTGAAGGAAGCAACCACACTTTTTACATTGCCCCTCATCCCCCCTGCCCCAGGATGCCTTTTAGACCAACTTATTACATTCACTAAGAATTCATGGGTGTAAATAATGCAAAGCATGGGCCAATGTGTAGTCCACTGATGCAGACAGCTGCTCTTATTAATTGCACACTGTCCTCTGCTTTGCTGATTTATTTTAATATGAGTCTCAGATTCCCTCATCTTTACATTTCATTTCATCTCAGGTGAGTACCTCTCTTCCCCTCCAAAAAAGGTATTGGAAAAGAAGTTTGTACGCCACGCTCAAACACAGCCCAGTGTGAGTTTTTAGCGTGTCAGTCAGTGAGTTAGAGGGAAAGGGTAAAGAGAAGCTAATCAGGATGAAATGAGATTAAAGGCTGTCTAATTTTACAGCAACTGTGATCCATCAGCCACTGTGAAAGTGACAGTGGAAATGAATGATGGAGACAGACAGGTGGGGTTGTACATTTCACTGATTTATCCTCAAATGCACTGGGCCTTATTTTATTGAGTGAACATGACCGCATTTATCATGACTGTCATCTAAACCCACTTCCCTCCATTTAAAAAGGTCACTTTACTAGGAGGAAGTAGGATAGAGGCACTTTCAAAAGAGGTTTAAAAATCTAATAACATGTGTTTATAAAGCTCTCTGCAAGAACTCTCAGCTTTATTAAACAAACTAGTGGAGTTAAATGAAAGGAGAAAACACCAATAAATAAGAGGAAAAAATTGACATCTGAAAAACATGTGCAAGACCCAAGGTCCTAGAAATAAACTGCACCTATATAGACTTATCGGAGAGGACATGCACAAACCAACAGCTTCTCTTCTGGCCTACCTTCTCCCCCAGATGTTAAGGTCCCAAGATGATGAGAAAGCAGAGTTGTAGTACAGATCGCTTCTTTAAAATTTCAAAAGAAATCTGGTCCACTTAATTTGTGGAGCAGAACCCTATTCTCAGTGGGGTGCAGGGGGGGGGCGCGGGGAGTTCGTTTCCTTCAGTATCTGTGTTTCTGCATTCTAGTATGTAGATTAAAACAAAAAAAAAAATTTCCTTCCAGTAGCACCTTAAAGACCAACTAAGTTAGTTCTTGGTATGAGCTTTCGTGTGCATGCACACTTCTTCAGATACACACACGGCTACCTATCTGTAACTAGTATGTAGATTGTTTGGATTGAACTTGTACAAGTATTTGGTTGTGCATCATCAGCAACCGGTTTGGGAAAGGTTTTATTTTGCCAAAATCAGGCAAGGCAAAAGCAAAGAGAGACTTCCCCCTTTCCTGACAGAGAATGAGTGATATCTTCTCTCTCACTGTGCACACCCATTCACTTCCAGTTCTGCCCTTCACCACATCTGTCCCCACACTTTACTATGCTTGCACAATATTTGAATTCCTTTTCTTTGTCTGATGCTGTGTCTTGTAAGATTGTGTCATTGGTCTTAACTAGCGTGTTTCCACCAACCAGAAAACACACAGGTCCCAGAAAACATCTTGAAAACACAACAGGTTCCATAGGCCTGAATGGCAGGTATATATTTCTAAACAAACAGTGGGCACAAGCCAGGACTCCAGTTTCTCAAATGTTTATGGGTGCCCATCTTTCCTTCACATCATACATACCTCAGCAAACCGAAACCACACATAAAGTTTGAGGCAGATCTAAATCAGCAATGTATCACCAGGAGGGGCTGTGCAGGCACTAAAAAAGCCTTCCACTGTTTTAAAATAATTCTATAACCCCTTCCTCAAATCTGCTCATAATTATTCAAAAATTAGCACTTGCCAATAAATTTCAGCATAACAGCTGTCTGGGAGATGTTCACTTTGAATGCAAACGTATTCATTATTTGTAATGAATTACTAACTACCCAAAACACAGTAGATTTCTGGTCACAAATATCTGGGTTGGAGAGAAGTGCTTCAGATGGAAGAGCACCAAATGAAGATAAGTGGACAATGAATACTTTTGTGTTACTGGATGAACTGAAAATCTACTTTGATTTTTAAAATGCTTGTGAGGTCTACTTTGCCAGAGATACAGTCACAGAGACAGAAATCACTTGGAGCAATTCAACAGTAATGTTACACATAGGTGTTAAGTTCTAATGGAGACAGACATACTGTACAGGGTTATTTAAAAACTGTATCAACCAATCCAATACCTATCTACTATAAATTTTTAATGTTGTTGTTTTTTACTTTGTAAGTCTCCTTTAGACAATTTTGTGAAAAAGTGACAAATTAATATAAAGAAATAAATACTTGTAAGTAAGGTTTCCTGTGTTCAATGGGACTTACTACCAGGTATGTGGGTATAAGATTGCAACTTCAGTCTGTCAAGTTAGCAATGATGACAGCAGTATCTGTCTCTTTTTAAAAACCAGTCACATACTCATCCTTTACAATTCTAGATGGAGTCACTAGATGGTGTTCATAGCTGCCTGCCCTTCTGTGCCCCACCTCAAGATGCTTTGAATTATTATATTAATCAGAATTTGCAGCCAACCACAAACAAAGAAGTGAAATGTAACATGAATAGCATAGCTAGTTTTCTCTCCAGCAGTTAACTTCTGTTTGTGTATCCAGTTCAAAGGAAAGAAATCAAATGTTGTGTACAGAAAACAAATGCATTTGGTGCCAATCCTGACAAGTGCTGAGTTCCTACAACTCTCACTGATTGTGACAGATTTGGCACAAAATATGCCTTGTGTTTTCTTGTCTCAGTTCCCCAAATCCAAACTGAATGAGAAGCAGTCCATGATTCCATTGGCAGTCCAAAATACAGTTTCCTACTCCATACTTCAGTCCTGGTAAAATAATTGCTTCTGTTTATTGTTTCATGGCTGCTTTGTGGCTGTGTCTCTGTAGTTCCACCATGGGTTGGCCACATTTTTTTTCTGTAAAGTTTGAAAGCTGTTTTCTCATAGTTGTGCTCCATGCTACAGAGGCTCAACTAGCCTCAACCAGAAGTCAGGCATTTAGTGTTACTGTGGGACACTCTTCCAGCAGAGATCCATCAAGTTTTCCTCACTTTTTGACTTTCAAGCATCTCTTGAATACTTTATGCCAACAAGCCTATGCAGTTATTTAAAATCTCTTTGAGGAGCCAATCTTCCCTCCATTGTCATTCTGGCCTCAACTCTCCCCAAGGCAGCTGCTGGAGCCTCCCACTCCCTGTTGCAGACCTTCTTAGCTCTCATGTCAAATGATTTGTGTTTCCAGGTAGGTATATATTCTTCATCAGTTGCCATACTCTGCTTCTTGCTCTCTCTATGCTTCCTTCTGTCTTCAGGGCCACTTTTTAGACCCTTGCCAATCCTCTTCAGCCTACCAAAACTTGTCCAAACAGAGCTAAACCTAGTCTTATACTTTCTTTGGTCATGATCTTCAAGCCAATCAATTTATTTCTGATGGAATTACAAAGCCCATTTGCCTATAAATAAGGACAAAGAGATTTGAATGCAATATCCACTAACTGACCAATCATAAACCAATCAGTTCTGAATGCCACTGCTGTTAGCATAAAAGGTGAAATGCAGCCAGCAATAGGAAGCAGCTGTGACAGTTTAAATGTCAATTGACTAACAGACCTTGTATAACTTTGTATATTCTCTCTGCTTCTAGCCAGCAGTTAGAGACAATACTTCCTGACAGTTAGCCATTTACAACCCAATAAGTGTTTAAATTGTTAAAACATGTTTAGTTTACCGCACAACAATATAGGTTCTCCACACTGTAGGAGCTTCTGCCACCATAGTGCTTTTGAAAGCAACTGTTCATGAGATAAAAGCAGGTGATACAGTATTTGGATTCAACAGGATGTGATACAGGATTGCTGAATGGTAGCTTAAGTACAGCTCTAATAGCCTGTGTAGATTTGGAGGCTGGTGGAATGCTAAATCAATAGACTTGGTCTTTGGTCTGGCAAAACATTCAGAATTTGCTAACACTGGGTATCTGTCTCTAGTTGTTGTTGTTTAGTCATTTAGTCATAACCGACTCTTCATGACCCCATGGACCAGAGCACGTCAGGCACTCCTGTCTTCCATTGCCCCCCGCAGCTTGGTCAAACACACATTCGTAGCTTCGAGAACACTGTCCAACCATCTCATCCTCTGTCATTCCCTTCTCCTTGTGCCCTCAATCTTTCCCAACATCAGGGTCTTTTCCAGGGAGTCTTCTCTTCTCATGAGGTGGCCAAAGTATTGGAGCCTCAGCTTCAGGATCTGTCCTTCCAGTGAGCACTCTCTGATTACCAGATGCTGAATGGAAATCTACCAAAAACTGAATATGTATTACTTTATTGATTGACTCCTCACTTTCATGGATTAGAGTTTCCCCAGATTACATGGATGTGTGGCAGCAATCAATTACATGTGGAGGTTGTCCTCAGTACAGCAATGTACTTTAAGTTCATCGGTCCTTCTTTGGTAATTTTCTTTGTTGCTCCAGATGCATCTGATATTGGAAACAAGAGAAAACTTATGTGCCCGTAGACTTGATACCTTAATACCTGGAGGATAATATCTGACATCAGAGCTTCTGAGAATTCCATCTTCAGAATTCTGTAACTGCCACCTTGGCTATAGCATGATTTTGATTCACACCAGAGCAGTAGAAGAAGGCAGAAATGGAAACATCTTGCTATAAAAGAGTCATCTGTTTTATTAAGTAAATTTATTTATTTACTGAACAAGATTCATATATTTTTTATTGCAAAAACCTCAAAGAAGTTTATATATACTGGTAACTATAAATAAATAAATAAATAGGTGAAAATACTAATAAATATCGAACACAAATATAAAATAATCCTGTGCACGCTATCTGTGACAGTTTCTTGCAAATAGTTCCCTATCCCCCTAGAAGTGTTATATAATAATTTGAGCAATTATCACCAATTTTGTGCCTATTTAACTTAGATTTAAACTCTGATTCTCACTGATTGTAATGATTGCATTTCATTACCATTCAGCTCCCATGACATGGGTTTGGGTCCTCGAAAACGTATGTTATAATACATTTATGACATAAATTTAAGGTGCCACAAGGCACATTGAATGTTTTTACTGCAAGAGATTGGCATGCTATCCCTCTGGATTTTTTTTTAAAGTGAGATAGTGACGACTTACAAAAATGCTACCCCATACATAATGTATTTCCAATCCTGCATCCTGTGCAGTTTGCTTCTCAAAAGACTATGGTTCCCAAGTTTATTTATGGCAGGAATTCCTACCTTTAACAGCAGTATGACAAGCAGAAATTCAACAGGTGACAATTTCCGCTTCATTGCACTTCCATGCTCAGAAATGTTTCTCTGGTACAATTTTTCCCTGTCATGCAGCTATTAAAGACTCAAGAGCCCTGCCAGAAAAAGATAGCAATCCCAGGTGGCTGCTATGGTATTTACATTATGCTGGAAATTCCTCAACAGGAAACAGCAAAATATAGTTGTTATACTACTACTAACTACTCCTCCGGATATACTCCTCTATATGCCGATTTTTCTCGCTTAGCTTTATCAGCCCATTTGCAGCTAGGATATCTCCTAGTTTTGACCCTGTCTTGCTTGCATCAATCCTTTCAGCAGTTTAACTTGCCTTCCCAGCACTGAATCACTGACTCATTTTCTTACATTATACTGTACAGTACTAGATTTCTTCACTGGCTTTGACTCACTCTTGGTCTTTTCTCCACAATGATCCTGGCCACAATCTTTAAAGGTAAAACTAGACAGCAGCAGATAAGTGTTTCATTCGTTTGGTCTGTATGAAGCTTTATTCTACATTATTCCCATTACATGTTCACTGAGCACATGAGAGTTGAGTGAGATCATGTCAGTAAGCCAGGATTCCCTTTATGTAGAGGAGTCCCTACAGAGATTTCAGATAAGGAAGAAACAACTGTAATTACCAAGACATGTTAAATCTCTGTATCACTCTATTCTGTACCACCCTTGGTATTCCACACCTGGAATACTAAAATGTCGAATCTATCCACAGAAAATGGGCAGTTTTCTGATTTCATGAAGAGCAAATTTTAAAGAATATCTTGAACTTTAGAGTTTTTGAGGTGTAAAGGTGACTTTTATTTGCATGTGCTAGAAAGCATGCAGAGATTCGCTTAAGGAACACAGGAAGCTGGGAAAATCAGAAAGAAATGAAGCTACAAGATGACCAAAGGCTGAGCATTATGAAGTAAGTGCTAAATAGGTGCACTATAACAGGGTACACAGAAGATATTGAACAAGTGAAACAGCCCATAACAAAAACTGTGTTAGTTTGTGTTTGGAGTATCTTCATCTGCTCTTGGATATATCCAGGGAATAACTGAGGGTAGAAGAGTGCTGCTGACATCATGTCTTACCTATCTAGCAACCATGTGACTCCCAAGTCTCTGCTACCATCTTGCAATGCTCTCCAAGAAGGACACCTGGTTCCACTTCCCCATTCAGTCCCTGCCAATGAATTTGCTCATAAATAAGCACACTAGCCTGCAATTTGACCTAGCAGCATAGGCCATTCCAATACTCTAGTAATTGCTTTGTTGTGTGTACTGCAAATGAATAGAGTTTTCCAAACAAGGAAAGACACTTTGCCTCTTCCTTTCCTGAAAAAAGCAATGAGAGGAAATGGTCACAAAAAATTAACACAGCGCATATATCTTGGGAATTTGTGTTTGTGCAAGAAAATCAGAACATGAGGAAACCCCAATTCAAGATATTAAAACGTGTTCAGCTAAATAACAGAGGTATAAAAGCAGCATCCAATAATATTATCATCTAACAAAACACATTTAGGGAAAGCTCTGATTGTTATTGAAAGATATTTCAAACGGGAAACAAAATTTCAATCACAAATGCCACTGACGTGACAATCTGGATTTCCATTCTTCCTTAGAACTTTTCTCTCTCATTCTTAGATATGGAGCCATGCATCGTTAATAGGCATGCAGCCATACATCATGCTTGCCACAGGCATTGTATAACTAAACTCTACCATAACACACATGCTCTTGCTGCCCGCTTTTCTTTCAGAAACACCTCCTGCCATTTTTATGTGAAATGTAAGCCCATGAGTTTTTGAAAATTGGCCTGATTTTCTAATGAATCTTACATTTGAACTTTTATTATAATTTGATCCCTTCATCTAATTTTAGCTATATTTGTCTTTTGGCTTTCTGGTTTGCTGGACCAGGTTAAAAGGAACGCAAGGCAGACTTGGCGTCCTCAATAAAGGATGGTGAGAAAGAATGGGGGCTAATCAGGCTCTATGCTTCTGTCTCTTTTTTGTATTTTTATTTATTTTATCGATATTTTATTCCAGGGAAAGGCCATAGCTCAGCGGTAGGGCACATATTTCCCACCCAAAAGCTCATGGGTTTGATGCCTGACATTTCTAGGTAAGGCTGGGAATATCCGCTGTCTAGGTAGGGACACGGGTGGCGCTGTGGGTTAAACCACAGAGCCTAGGACTTGCCGATCAAAAGGTTGGCATTTCGAATCCCCACAACGGGGTGAGCTCCCTTTGTTCGGTCCCTGCTCCTGCCAACCTAGCAGTTCAAAAGCATGTCAAAGTGCAAGTAGATAAATAGCGGGAAGGTAAACGGTGTTTCCGTGCGCTGCTCTTGTGCCAGAAGCGGCTTAGTCATGCTAGCCACATGACCCGGAAGCTGTACGCCGGCTCCCTTGGCCAATAAAGCGAGATGAGTACCGCAACCCCTGAGTCGGCCACGACTGGATCTAATGGTCAGGGGTACCTTTACCTTTACTAGGTAAGGCTGGGAATATCCACTGGAGAGCTGCTGTCAGCCAGTGTAGACAAAACTGAGTTAGATGGACATTATGTCCATTTAGGTCAGTGCCTGAAACTTCAAAAGAAGCTGTCCTGGAAGTTTTGTTAAATATGATTAGAAGGGACCAAATGGTAAAAGGTATACAAGTAGGAGCCAAACAGTACAAATTGAAAGCATTTGCTGATGATTTGGTATTGACTTTACAGGAGCCAGAATCAAGTACTAAAAGAGTATTAGAACTGATTCAAGAATTCGGTCAGGTAGCAGGTTTTAAGTTGAATAAGATGAAAACAAAAGTTTTGGAGAAAAATCTAACTGAGATTGAGAGAGATAAGTTTCAGAAGGAGACAGGATTGACACTGGTTAAGAAAGTGAAATATTTAGGGGTAAACATGACTGCTAAGAATGTGAATTTATTTAAGGATAATTATGAAAAATGTTGGACTGAAGTGAAAAAGGATTTAGAAATATGGTCAAATTTGAAGTTATCGCTTTTAGGCCGAATTGCTGTGATAAAAATGAATGTATTGCCAAGAATGTTGTTTCTGTTTCAAACATTGCAAATTGTGGATAAAATGGATTGTTTTAAGAAGTGGCAGAGAGATATCTCTAGATTTGTCTGGCAGGGCAAGAAGCCTCGTATAAAATTTAAGATATTAACAGATGCAAAAGAAAGAGGTGGATTTGCCCTGCCAGACTTAAAACTTTATTACGAATCAGCCACTTTTTGCTGGCTGAAAGAATGGCTGCTTCTTGAAAACACTGATGTATTGGATTTGGAAGGTTTCAATAATGTATTTGGTTGGCATGCATATTTGTGGTATGATAAGGTCAAAGCACATAAAGCGTTTAAAAGCCATATTGTCAGAAAAGCACTGTTTAATGTTTGGTTAAGATACAAGGATCTGCTTGAAAATAAAACCCCAAGGTGGCTGTCACCATTCGGCTAAATGGCCGAAATATTGGGAAATTTTGGAACAAGAGGGAGACAGACTAAAATTGCAGAGTTTTGAAAAATTAAAAAATAGAGTGCGAGATTGGCTCCATTATTATCAAATAATGGAGGCATATAATTTGGACAAAAAAATTGGCTTCCAGGTGGAAAAATCAAAATTGGAAACAGAACTGTTAGATCCCAAAACTAAGAACTTGTCAAGAATGTATAACTTGCTGTTGAAATGGAATACTCAAGATGAAACGGTGAAATCTGCTATGATTAAATGGGCACAAGATGTTGGACATAATATTATGATGGCTGACTGGGAACAGTTATGGACCACTGGTATGAAATTTACGGCATGTAATGCCTTAAAAGAGAATTTAATGAAAATGATCTATAGGTGGTACATAACACCAGTCAAGCTTGCAAAAATTTACCATTTGCCTGATAATAAATGCTGGAAATGTAAGGAGACAGAAGGTACTTTCTTTCACCTTTGGTGGACGTGCCCAAAGATTAAGGCATTCTGGGAGATGATCTACAATGAAATGAAGAAGGTATTTAAATATACCTTCCTGAAGAAACCAGAGGCCTTTCTCCTGGGCATGGTTGGCCAATTGGTGTCAAAGAAAGACAGAACGTTTTTTATGTATGCCACAACAGCAGCAAGAATACTTATTGCAAAGTACTGGAAGACGCAAGACCTACCCACCAGGGAAGAATGGCAGATGAAACTGATGGACTATATGGAAATGGCGGAAATGACTGGCAGAATCCGAGACCAGGGAGAAGAGTCGATGGAAGAAGACTGGAAAAAATTTAAAGTATACTTAAAAAAATACTGTAAAATTAATGAATGCTAGAAAGATGTTGGAACGGATTTACATGGTCTTAGCAGAAAGGTTATAAAGAATTAAGTAAAAATGGACTGTTAATGGGTTAAAGTGTAAAATTCAACGTTAAATTGTGTTAAGATAAATTAAGGAACAAAATTTGAGAAAGAGGGAAAGGACTTGCTGGAACAATTATGAAATAGAATACAAAAAGGGAGGCATGAGGAAGTCAAGGAAATAAGTAAATGAAAGATAATGATATGAAAATACTGGATGTTAATGTTTTTCTTTTTCTTTTCTTTTTTTTCCTTTTTTCGCTTTAGTGTTGTATTTTTTTTTTGAAGTAGTATAATCTTTTTTATTATTACTGTCTGTTTTTCTTTTTCTGTAATTGTTAAACTTCAATAAATATATTTTTTTTAAAAAAGAAACTTCAAAAGAAGCTGCCTCTTCACGGGGGGATTATGTCAACTGGTTCTGGGTTGGTGCTTAACAGGCATTTTTCACAGGTTATTTTTCAGTTAGCATGGACTTGTATTGGACCCCATCATTTTTTACTGAATTGTGTGTTTCTGCACAATGAAGCACAGAACCATAGAATTGCAGAGGTGGAAGGGACCCTGAGGGTCATCTAGTCCAACCCCCTGCAATGCAAGAATCTCAACACGTGGTCTCCCATCCAATTTGAAACCATACTATTTGGAAATGTGCTAACAGGTTTATTATTATTGCTGGCCATGATATGCTATTGTGTCTTTTTTGATATTATTTTGTTGCTTTCATTTGTTAATGGTTTGTTATTGTTATGAACTGCTTTGAGCTAAACTTTGTTGCTGGAAAAGTGTCATACAAATATTAAATGAAACCAATGGCCCTGGTAACAAGCAGCTGTCTAAGTTCCTATTTGTTTTGCCATTGTCTGCGCATTTTTATTATGATGTGAGCTGTTTTTGATACTTTCTGAGGCAGACATGGTGGATAAGCTTTTAAACACAACAGTTACACAAAGACAGACTGATGTAAATACTGCATTTCTAAGTACAACAATTGCATGTTCTAGGGGAGTCATTAGTTCTTCAGATATCCAAAGCCTTCATTAAAGCTGTCTAGCACACAGTGTTGAGGCTGCTGCTTTAGTAATGTGCCAGTGCTTGCTCAAGCTTTACAATGCAGGGCTGAGACCAACCTTAACACAGCACTGAATCAGAAGCCCTGGTGCTTGCAACTGCTGAGTGAATAAAGTGAGATGCAGAGAATTTATTGGGGCCACTGAGAATTGTTCATCAAATTAAATTTGGGTGTCAAAATGTGTATAGTTTGTGCACAACTATGATAAATGAAAACTGTCAATCTTCAAACAGTATAATGGGGACATATCAAGAGATTATTCACCCCAATTTCCTCCTTTGTCCTTATTATTCTATGACTAATCAAAGCAATTTGCTGTGCCTTTTTAACACTAATTTTGAGCAAATGCCTAAAGGATTCATTGGCTCTGTCTCATGTTCAGGAACAGAAATGGCAAAGTATTCAGGAGCTGAAAAACGCACCCTTATGACAGAAAAGCGGCAAGGAGCGGCAAACCAGCAACCCCAATTTAAATACTCTCTTTAAAGAGGTAGCATTACAGTGGTACCTCGGGTTAAGTACAGTACTTAATTTGTTCCAGAGGTCCGTTCTTAACCTGAAACCGTTCTTAACCTGAAGCACCACTTTAGCTAATGGGGCCTCTTGCTGCTGCTGTGCCGCCGGAGCACGATTTCTGTTCTCATCCTGAAGCAAAGTTCCTAACCCGAGGTACTATTTCTGGGTTAGCGGAGTCTGTGACCTGAAGCATATGTAACCTGAAGTGTATGTAACCCGAGGTACCACTGTATAATGCATTTATGCATTTATTTTTTTAAAAAATAAATGCATATTTTAAACCCTTGTCTCATCTAGATGACTGAAAGGAAATGAGGGAGGGGTGTTGGGATTATATAATCCATGTGATCCTTGCCTATTTTATAATGTGTAATTTTAAATGTATAATTTTACATGCTGTTTCCATACATGCTATAATGCAAACTATCCCTCTGGGGGATAGGCAAGAAATGTACAGGCTACTCCTCATGCATCCAGGGGGTTACATTCCGAGGCACCACGCATTTATGTGAAATTGTGTATATTGGGACCACCACTGAACTCTATAAACCTCTGGAAACTCCTGAAAAACCTTTTAAAAAAATCAGCAGCAGTCCTTGGATTGCACTTGCAAAAGCTATGGGATTGTTAGATGCTGTTTTCATGCCATGTTCGCTCTTTTTTGGGGGGTGCATTTTTTCCCCTTTAAGAGCCACTTCCAGATTGATGGCGATGCACATGTCTCAAATACGTGTAAATGGGGAATTGCCTGTAAATCATTAATCAAGATGTTTCTCTTCCTTAATTTATAACTAGTATCTTGTAAACTTTGGCTCAATCTTGCATTTGGCACCGCCTAGCAATCAGTCCAGCCCAGCTTCATGCAGCCTCACAGTTTAGGGGAGTTAGAACAATAAAACAATGAGATAAAACAATAAATTAAAACAACAAACCGAAGCACTAAAAGGAGTTAAGAAGTAAAATGGAAGAGAGGATAAAAACAAGTGCTAAGGGTTGGTTATAGAGCAGAAACTTGCCTTAGAGTTGGCCTTAGACCTCAAAACCCTGCTTCAAGCATTCGGTGGCCATCTTCCTCCCATTAAATTAACAAAAGATTAATTGACTTGAAAAACAACACCTTCTAAACCCTATTCAGGTGTCTCCATGAAATCTCAACATGCACTTCAAAAGAATCTATGCTGCTTGGGATAAAACTAGCAAGAGTCCATTTTCCCCCACTGCACAGAATTAGATTGCTCCCCAACCCTGCATTAGGGAAGCATGACATTGCACCAGCAAGGATGTGGCAATATCCTTTTGCCTGTAGGATGATGGCAGTATGAGGAAAACCCTGGGTGACTGGGAGCTTGATGAATGAGAATGTTGGCTTAGTTCATTCCTTGGCAATGTGGCTAGAGTCTTGGTGTAAAATTCAATCTCTTTTGTAGCCACTAATTACCATATTATACAGGTGATATTATTAAAGAAACACCAGTAATAAAACTAACAACCAGTAATGACATCTTCTTTTCAATAGTATGCAAGAAATTGCATACTAGCAAGAAATCTAATTCCAATTGGATTCATTTTTTTTAAGCCCACTAAGATTTTTTTTTTTAAAAAACCCAGCGATATCAGGATAGAACAGCATGTGTTTTAGCCCTGGTTCATCCTCATCTTCTTAACCAGTACAACAAGACAAAAGCATTAAAGTAAAATTAATCATGTCAAAAGATTTTAGCAAAAACAAGTGAGACCATGCAGAAAGCATCGCTTTGTCTAGGGTGAAGTCTCGCTCTGATTAAAAACATATAATGCAAGTAAAAGTAATACATCATTGCCTTAGTGTTAAGGAAATTTTTTGGAAGAACTCCACAACCAGAAATATAAAAAATCTATATATTCTTTATCTCTTGCAGGTTTATTTCTAACAAGTGAACCAATACTGTTCATTAAAATTCAGCCTAATATTTTTAAAAAAGGACTGAACAAAAACATTGTCGTAAATATTACATAATCCGACTACAATATAAACAGCAGTATCTGCCTTTCATTTGACTGATGTGTAAAAACTCCAGTGTTAAGCAGATTCCAAACTCAATTTAAAGTATAATGAGAGTATTTATAGTGATAAAGTCACAGTCAACAATGCAAAGCTTTTGCTGCTACTCTGAACCACCCAATTTTGCTATATGTCGCAGATAATACTCGTTTATTTTAAATGCATGTTTTGTGCAGGCCCTGTGTTTGAGAACAATGGGTGAGTCAGCAAAGAAGCTTTTTTCTGCATCTAGCATTTTCACTTAACTTGCAGAACACAAACGAGATAAAAACACTTGTTCAAAATAAGATATATTTGCTTGCACCCTTCAGTCTCCTTTTCCTTTGTTTCCAGATATCCTATGAAAAATACAATCATTTAAAAGTACCATGCATGTGCATGTGATGTTGTATTGTACAGAAAAATCTTAATTCCTTCGAATCTTTTCCCCCTTCCAATATGTCTTTTAAAACTGGAAGCAGCCCCATGCTTCTTCCTCTGGTTCCATGACTAAGATTGGGAGGGACCGTATCTCAGTAGGTTTGATTGCAGAAGGTCCTAAGTTCAGTCACTGGCCTCTACAGGTAGGTGTAAGATTGCTGTCTGAAACCCTGGAGAACCACTGTGCATCACAGAAGACAGTACAGAGCTAAATTGACTAATCACCTGGCTTCATATGTTTCTATATGTGCTCCGTACTTCTAAGACAGTGCTTCTCAAGCTAGCTGATATGGTGGAACTGCATACCCCACCCCCCCAATGTGCTATGTCAAGGTACCATATTTAGTTCCTGAAGTATCCTACCCAACCTGGGCTGTGGTGGAGCTGCAGGGGACTGCATCCTATGGCTCATGGACCAGCACCAGTCTGTGGACCACCACACTGAGTACTGCTGTTCTAAGAAGAGTGCAATTATTTCTATTAATAGAAATACTTGAGGGATGTTGTGTAGCCAACAGTAAGTATAGACGATAACAATAACCTTGATCAACATATTGAAAAATCAAACCAGGCAAAACAAGAACTTTTCCTTGCTGAGCTACCATGCACAACATCCACACTAAGCCTGCAGCTGTCTTCATAGTTCTGGCTAGGCGAATACTTATGGAGACCAGCATTTATGATTTGTTTAACTATTCTACTAAAAAAATCAACTGATGCAGCCAGATATTGCTTTTCCTCTTAGAAATGGGAAAAAAAGATATAGGAAGGATGCACCTCCCCACTCATCCAAAATCTCACATCTGATTCTTAATTTGATCGTGTCTCCAAGATCCATAGTTCCAACACAACATTTTCCTTAGTCCTATGGGAACATCAAAGCATTCATCAAATTATGCTTATGGCTTCTCTCTCACTACTGTCCAGTTCTACAGATGCCAAGATGAAGCAGCATAAAGAAGATATGGAAATCTAGGAAACTCTCACAGGCACCAATACCCATAGCACTGAAGAAAAGCTGGTAATGTTCACACAGGCCAAACACCTACATGCCCCAAGGACAAAAGGGCTTCCAGTAGCCCCAGCCTCTTTCTTTCCCTTCCTAGGAGCCTTTGGGCTCACTTGAGGCTGGATAAATTCTGTGGAAATATAAATAAAAATCAGGAGTGGTGGGGCAGGCATGGTGGGCACCACTGGGGGTGTTTAGGAGACTACAGTGCCCACAAGTGCCGCAGAAGGGATCCCAGATGCAAAGGGATCCCTCTGGAAGCAATTTGCTGGGTGGGCCAAAGGCGCTACAGTTGCTTCCTGGCAAGTGGGCTACTGTTGCTTACCAGGACGGAAGGAGTGAGTCAGTGGTGGTGAGGTTGGCATGGTACCTGGCTTCAATGGTGCATTTGCACTATGCAGACCACTGTGCCCCTTTGCCCTCTCTGTCCCAGTAAGCAACCGTGACTCGCCTGCCAGGAAGCTACGTAGTGTAGTGGCTCTGCTCCACCCAGTAAGCTGCTTCTTGATGCCCCAGAATTTATGTGTTCACTTGCTTGCCACAATGACACCGATAATGATCTGATAGAGACACTATAGATAACTTCCAAGAGCCCTGGATCCTGGAGACCTCAAAACATCCCTACAGACAGAATGATTTCAGAGGTGCTCCACAAACTGTAGCCTCTGTAGTGGCATGTTCTGTATCCATTAGCACCGTTTCCTAGGATACAGTTACAAAAGTAACTTTATAATGGGTTCTAAAACAATGGCCTCAGAAAGCATGTTAGCAACCTATTCATGTGGTGAAAATCACATCACCTGAGTGTGTTCTTCCCTTTGGTGTCATGAGAAAACATCGCCTTTTAGAGTAAGTACATTAATTAAAAGTGAATTAGTTTAAATATTTTATTATATGTTTTTCTTCAGCTGCTTTTTATATTTTTCTTCTACCTAATGTTATTGAGCTGGGTTACTACAGTGTGATTTAAGAAGTCCTTTAGCACATATCTGGGGGTGAGGAGAAAGGCTTTTAAAAACTGATTATCAAAGTTTTCTCTGGCCGTGTCTAAGTGGAGTTGTCTCATCTTCCCTCCAATATACAAGCTGCAGAAAGCTTACAGAACATTGATTGATTGTGTGGCAACCTTATCTCCCCACTTCCAAAATGCTGTTAACAGCAACTTCCAGGCTATGTTTAGTCTTTCTTATTTGCCATTCAGAGCCCTGCAACCAACACCAGAGGCTACTAGTGTCAGAGGTGACCAAAGCAGTAAGTTTTGCTAAAGATATTAGATCAATATTCTGGTTTGGCACTTTATTTTCCTTTTGATTGTGCATACTCAGTGCTAGCCACCAACACACCTGCCAAGTCAGTTATAATTCTTCATATACCATATATAGAGGGGAAACAACAGTTGAGTGGTTTTGGGAGACTCCAGTCTGGAAGCACCAAATACTTTTCCTACATTGTATGAGACCAGTGAATTAAAAGTGACAGTCAAGTCTTTAAAAGCAGTAAGTATGCATTTGATAAATATTTCATTTGGTGCTGCATTGCGAGTGAGATTCCTGATGTACATATTCCACAGTGAGTTCTCTTTCATTTGCTCCTGCCTGAGAACAACTCTACTGTACAATCAATCTCAGAAGCGCAATCTCAGAAGCAAACTGAGTCTTTTTTCAGACTAATATTTCACTGTATATAATTAGTTTTTCTTTTTTTAAAAGAAATATCTTCCAATGTAAACATACTATGTATACTCTGATATACTTTCTTTTTACAGATGAAATTCAATCTTGTGTAAGTGAAACACAGCAATTCCTGTAAACCTGAAAGCTATGACACCTTATTTGGTTGTTGTTTAAATCTCTTTTTTTAAACAACTAGGGAGGGAAGGAAGGAAGGAAAGTATAAACACATACAAATGAGGATAATAGTGGTGTAGAACAATATATTTTGCTAAATGCACATTTTCACTCTATGAGAACCTGCATCTGCCAAAAATGCCCTCTTCAGTACTATGAGAAATCTTTGAATCTGGTCATCCCAAAGGGAGGCAAAAGAATGTAAGCCAGTAGTAATACATGTATACACACATACACAACTGTGTCCAGTGTTGCAGTTTGAAACTACACTTGAGTCCTGAGAAAAGTGATATAGTTTTCTAAGATACTAAGGAACATGAGATGGGTCACTAAGGTGTCATGGGCACAATTAGTACCTTTGAGCACTGGCAGTAGTTGGAGCTATTGTACCGGTGCTGTTCCCTGCGTGGTACATCTCTTCCCCCCCCCCCCCGGCATGCGCCAAGCTTGTGTTTGCTCCACTGCAGGTAAAGTGGCCTCCTAGGATCAGGCTGCCTGGGAAACAGCATTTCTGTTAGAAAATCTAAGTTTCACAAGTTGTCCGGCCTTTAAAGTATGGCTTTGATTTATGGATCAGAATTGCTCATTTATAATTTTATCTGAACAGCTTTAGGCAATTCTGACAGTTAAAAATGTAGTTTTATTGACCAGTGCGGCTAGTCTGCCCACAAGGGGACCAGTAAATACACAGCCTACTGCACCAGGAAAAAACACTATTATTTGATTCCATGACCACGTTAGATTGGAAATCGTAACCACTATAGCAATAAGTTCCAAAGCTTAAGACAAAATGCTTGCTGTAAAACATAGTTGCCATTGAGAAAGAAGGGGACAGATCTGGATAGAAAACCTGCCAGTACAGTTTACCGAAGCTGACCTGTACCACTGATACCTGGCTGTGTCAGTGAGAGCTGTGGAAGACCGCAATGGGAGGGAGGGGGCAATTCTCTATGCCATGAGTGGTGTAAAAGGGTATGCAGTACAATGCAATATGCCATGAGCTCTAAAGTATAATATAAATAGGACACAATCCAATTAGAAAGCTAGGAATTTCCAAGTCGCATCAGTTTCCGTGTGAGTGATCTAGGCATGTTTTGAACTCTCCTACTTAAATTAGTGGCACTTGGTCTTAACTGGCTGGATTGTGTCCACAGGATATAATATACGCTGTAATAGAAGGCAAAGGTACCTAGAGGAGGAGACAGGTTTATTTAAGAAAGCTTTGCCAGTTTTCACTATAAGCGTACTAAAATGATTTTAAGACAGATTTAATTTAGGCTTGTTCTGTTGTATAGGTACTATCTCCTACATTCTCAATTTACTCTTCCATTGTGAAACCTGTGTAATATATAAACAAATCTCTGTAGGGAAGCAAATCAATAAAGTGTCTAATTTAATTAACCATGTTTTAAAATTCATCAAGGTAATTCAACGTAAAGTAAACTGCTTACTTGTCAGTATTTTCCATGTCTTCTTTTCATCATCATAATACTGAACCAAATTGCTGGGTAGCCTGTCAGGTCCAGGGGGCAGTCCACCAACCAACAAAAGCATTTTCTTGTTGGAGCGAATTCTTCACCCAAAAGAGAGAGAAGATGAATAACCACATTATTGGAGAATATTTTTAGTAGCAACAAAATCATAACCATCATAGGAATGTTCACTGCTTGTAGTTTTCTATTTCACTTTTTTTTTTGGTTTCCTTTCCCTATCATGTCTCAACAACTTTTTGAATCTAGCAGAAAAAATAATAAGAAAAGCTGCATAGCCCTCTACTTGTGGAATAATAAGTTTCCTTTATGCAATTTGTTAAAGGTTTATTCTAGAATGACCTTTTTCTCATATTATCCCTTTAAATCATCACTCTTTACAGCTGAATACACATGAAATGCTCTGGAGTTGTACTAAGGTTAAACATTAAAGTTGCATGTCAAAAATCGTATTAGTCAAAATCATTATTATAAAGCCATTCTGCACCCAAAGAACCTTGAAAAAATTAAGGCTATGCAGAGAGATTCTGAACCAATTCTTTAATCACACACTGAAACTTAGATTCCAACACTTCTGGCACAATTAGTAGCACTGTGCTAACAGGTACAGGCTGAACTCTACTTACTTACAAAACCCTTTTTTTTTGTTTTGTTTAATTTAGCCCTACATTGCCTCCTCCCCCTCCACAGCCCCTCCTTTCTCTGCTCTCCCTCTGAGCACCACTGGCTATAGCAACACCAATTGGTAAAATGAGACTGTGATGTTGTTGTGAGCCTCCCCAGAGTGGAGCCCTGCCAATGCTTGCCACTGATCCAGCGGCATGAACCTGCTCAAGTGTGCAAAGTCACTCTAATTCCCTCCCTCTGTTTTTCTACCTTCTCCCCCAGGGGGCAGCCACTGAAAAGAGTGACTACCCACCCATCAAGAGCTGGCAATTCGCTGCTATTAACCGTGACCGTGATTCCCAATCTGCCTGGCAGTTCTTAAGAACAGGACTGCAACGTCTCATATGCAGTAAAAGCTGTAATATGCACCCTGGCCTCCATCGCTATACCTGATGAATGCACGTTTCTTTGTAACACTAATGGCTTTAACACAATTTCAAGAGAAAAGGGGAGAGGAGACCTAGACCCCTAGATGAGTACTGATGCTTTAATAGTCACTTTACATATAATTGAACATCTATCAGTTACAGAAGCCTGGAAAAGTGATAAAATTCTAAATAGGGAACCATGGTAAGGCAATTCATTCTACTGTGATGTGAAATTTTAACTATATGCACATGCTATGGACGTATGTTATGTGCCTGATGCAACGTCTCACTGCAGGGTTGCTGACCTACTTGGTTACCCTGCAATCTTTATTGCATTAATCAATGGTTCTGGAAAGCAAAACAGGACTTGTTTCCATTAACCGGTTTGAATTATTACTGAACCATTTTAGGTACATTAAAAAAGAGGGCAACACTTCTGATGCTGAGATACTCTGTTAATAAAAAAGTACTTCAGTAAAGGGAGCTTTATCACTAATGTCCACACACTGCATTCTTACAACAACAACTACTACTACTAAAGCCTGCATATGTTTGACCAACTAATTATATTAGCATGGTGCTCTAATGGAAACATTTGTGGAAAATGAACTCAAGTGAGTTTCGAATTCTGTCTGTATAGCCTTATTATCTTAATTATGATATTGAAGGTGCAATCCTTCTGCTCAGAGATAAGAACCACTTAGTTCAATGGGACTTCAGATGTGTGTGTACAGCAGATGTAGGGAACCTATGGGGCTCCAAATCTTGCTGAAATTGGCCATGCTTGCTGGGGCTGATGAGAATTGTAGTTCAACAACTTCTGGAAGGCCAAAGGTACTACACACTTGGTGTATAGGACTGGACCACAAAGATTACAATTACAGCAAACTAAGGCTGCAATCCTAAATGCACTTACTTGCACCCTCCTTCATATGATTATACAACTCTTTATTATAACACCACAATTCAGTGCTATTCTAATGTGCACATTACAGAACATATACAGCTCACGTCCTGTGCTTGGGTTTTATCTCTAACCTAGCAAATCAGAAGCAGATGGTCACACAATGTGGAAGTCACAGGCCAGATGTTATGCCAAAGCTAAGTCCACAGGACCTCCAGTTCTTGTTCAGGCTGCCTGTGCTACTTGTGACTAGCGGTGGGCAAACTCCTCTTGGTCAGAATTGGGCTGTTAAAAAACACCCCAAGTTGCTCTCAAACTCAGAAAATAGCTTAGTTCTCTCAAACCCAGTTCTGAGTTTGTTTCGGACTTGGCTGCATCCTGATGATGTTGCTGGAGCATGACAGGATGTGATCCATTTACACAGGGCTGTCTTTAGCAGATGCGGCGCCGGGGTGCAAATATCTGCCCAGCACCCCAGCACCCCCAAATTACCACAGATAGTGTTGGGGTGGCTGTAGCTCCACACTGCCAGCCATTGGGGGGCAGCTCTCCCCCATGCCGCTGTGGGAGAGCGAGCCCCACAGGGGCTTGGGAAGGAAGCTGTGCGCCTGCCAGCCATATGGTTGGTGGGGCACAGCTTCCATCCTAAGCTTCTGCAGGGATGGCTCTCCTCCTGAGGAGGCATGGGAGTGAAGCTGCGCTCTCCTCCCGCGGAAGCTTGGGAGGGGCGCAACTTCACTCCCAAGCCTCTGTGAGGATCGCTCTCCTACCAAGGAGGCTTGGGAGGGAAGCTGCATGCCCACCAGCCTTATGGTTGGCGGGGCGCAGCTGGTGGGTGTGCAGGGATAGGGGAGGCCGCTGGCAAAGCCGCACAGCTCCTCCACTTGCTGGGGCACCCCGAGAGGCCGGCACCCTGGTGCAGCACACCACTAAGCCCTATGGGAAAGACGGCTCTGCATTTACACACCAGCTTCATCCCTCACATTTGCCTTTTATGTTGCTCTAGTGACAGCAGCGATGGCAGGGGAAAGGTGGGAGCTCTTTCTTCCCTTCTCTAATACCTTGCATGTTACTTAAGGCTCAGTGCCAGACACACAGGAATGTGGTTTTCCAGCACTACTGACATGGGAGATGGTATTTTGCAGCACTTCTTGTCTCTAGTACACAGGCATAGCTGCATGCCAGGCATCAGTGAGGAGAGCAGGGAAGAAAGGGCTCACTTCCCATGCTCTTGGTGCCTCACCAAAGCAACAACAAAGGAAAGGGAATGGGAGGAGACTTGGAGGTGTGGGTGTGTGGGAAGAAAGAGTGGGAGAAAAGCTTAACTTACTTTCTGGCTCAGAATTTTACCCAAGTTACAGAACTTTTAGGGTTGTAATGCTTGCTTCACATTGAACAGTATCACGTATCTGTTCTAAACTGTGCTCAGAATGATCACTACTTGTTTTTGTCCCACTCCCTCATTTTCAAAATTTTATTAATATAACATGACAGTATGTAGCAAAAACCATTATACATCAAACAATCACTATTTGTGACATTTGTGCCACAGGTGGGCCTCTGGATAGTACATTATTCAAGCAAGGGAAACATTTCATTTACAAAAGGAGTAGCATTGAATATGAAGGAGCTTGCTGCTTAAGTGCATGTGCACATGAATCTAGAAATAGGGCTTGGTGTTAGTTTATTTGCCAATTTATATTTAGCCATCATGCCAAGACTGCCTCTTATAGTAAAAGATAGTTATTACCTGCTTTAAAAGAAATCAGACACAGAATAGCTAGCAGGCAGTAACAAAGTTAGTAAATTTAAATTCGAGATCCCTTTGACCCATGAGATCAGAATCAGTTCCACAGTCACTGTCAGCATGGACTACCTTCCGATTCATGCCTGATAGATGAAAATTTTAATAACGTTTCATTCTACCCAATCTCTCCAAAGGGGGAGTAGAATAAACCATGTTTTAATTTGAGTTAAGGATGGCTGAACACATAACAAGAGACTGAGCAACGTTAAGCCATAAGTCACCTAAGCATGGTCATCCTTAATGAGAGAGTAAATTGTTTATTCCAACCGCCTTGTGTAGCATGTTCTATTTCTATCACAATCAACTTCACTTGTACTTTAAAATTCTGAAAACCATTGCAAGTTTGGCCAATAAAGAAGCTTATTTCAATTTTTTATTAGTTTTTGCATTTCACATTCATCTAAAAAACCATCTTCAAGCCTCATAGCACTATGAAGAAACAAAAAATAGTAAAAGTTGTCTTGTCTGAGGTGCAGGATGACTGGCGACACTCTGATATGAATTACCAAATAGCGGTAACAGGTAATGTATACTTGGGCCCAAATTGTACAATGTGAACATGTAGAAACCAGAGCTGTGTATGTGTAGCCCTCTCAAAACAAACAAACAAACAAACCAAACTGCAAGTTGTGTCAGTCACCTGTTCAGTGGAGAAAAGAGAAGGTGGGTTGTTGAGATAGACCTCAGTTTCCACTGCCAAAAAACTGATTTGGTGTGATTTTCAGCTTATTTGAGGATTCTACACATGCACAGATACTGCTGGACTGAGGAATTGCACATCCAGCATATAATCCCTTTAAAGATGCATGCAGAAGCCTACTTCTGTACATGTTTCGCACCCCCCCAAAAAAACCAATATCCTGAGATTTTAAAAATGAAAAATGAGTAACAGAAATCAGTAAAAATGCAGCATTATTAAAAGCAATCCACAGTTAAATCCTATCAACTATTTATGGAAGGCTTTCTGCAGTTTGTGGGGTATCATAACAGAGAAGGAAATTGCTGATACCTCCCCTACAACAAAAAAGAAATAGAAGACAGTTGGACACCAAAAGTGCTGAATTCAGCGGGTCTACTCTGAATGCGACTTAGTTGGATACCATCCTCAAGAAATTATAACTTGAGGATGGTATCCAACTAAGTCACATTCAGAGTAGACCCGCTGAATTCAGTAGACTTAAGCTGATTACATAGTAAAACAGCCCAAGCTGCAAAAGAAAAACAAACAAACTTTTTTTCTGAATGCTGTATGGAAAAGCACATGAATCCAACCTTTGAAAGGGAAACTTTGGAAGGGCATATTTTAAAGGTCTAACAGCCTATATTTCCATGCTATACTTTGCTGCATATTTTGTGATTTTAAACATCTGCTGGGATTTTCTCACTACTTGTCCCCAAAGTGGATCTTGGCATCCAATAATTCTTTTATACCTAGTTTTTTCCCCTTGTACCAATAGCTTCTTCCTAACAAACTATGGTCACTAGCCAACATGGATCCATGTAAGGTGAAACAAACTACATTCCAGTTTGGACATAATTACAAGACAAGGCTTCATGGCTTGCTGCTCCCACTCACACCAGGGTAGGGGTGAAGTCAAAGCAATCAGATAGTATGAACTACCATGCTCCTTGACCCTGATAAGCTATTAACCATGGAATAGTATTATGTGTAAACTAGCCATATATACCTCAGCAGTTCTAAACAGCATAGGAGTGATATAGTGTCCATGCTGAAACCTCTGATGATTTCAAAATTCAGGCCCACTTCACATCTTATTAATAAGTCAGGCTAAGCCAAAACATTGTTTAGCAAGACTGTGTGAATATGTGGACTCCTAGAAATGTCTAAACCATGCTTATAATTAAGCTCTCTTGAGACTAACCACAAGCTGCAGCCAATAACAAACTTTGGTTGGAGCTCATGTTTAGTCTGGACAGTGCTTAACCTAGGTTTGCCATACGTCAGGAAAATTCCCAACATGTCCTGGTTTTTTAGTGTAAAAATGGCATCGGGGGAAAATTTTGCCGAAACAGCAAAATGTCAAGGAAAACCCGGATGTATGTCAACGTGATGGAAAGAAAAAGCAGCAGAAACAGCTCCAAGAACTCCACCATTTGGGTTTGTTCAAAACAAAAGAAAAGCTCAACAACACTGCGGCAAGTATCAGGAATTTTACTTTTTGAAATATGGCAACTCTAGCTTAACCACGAGCCTGGATTCAGATGACATGCTAAGCCAAACCTTCTCATAACTCCACAAAGAAGCAAAATAAGTGGCTTCAGATCCTCTCCACTAGCCCACACTTTTACACTAAACCAATGTTTGGGTTAGTGAAATATGAATCAAGCTATTATATTTTAGGTCTATCTACACCTAAGACTTTTCAAGTGTACCCCTAAAGTTATAAAATATGAATGTCACAAACATGTTTACAAATATGAACATAATATAGGTACAAGTGTCTGGGATCCATCATTATCTACAGCTCCCTATTCATAAGCAAAACTGGGTTTGCCTCTGTGTAATATGTGAAATGCTTCAGAGACATGGGGGCTCTTGAATTAAATATTTCCAAATTCTGGAGATGGAAAAAATTCATCAGCATAACATAAATATTTGTTCCACTCAATTTTAATACCTGCTCAACTGTTTCTTTTGTGGGAGGTTGGCTTCTATGTTCACGTGTTATGTGAAGAACTTGTAAAGAAGGGATTGGATTAATGAAACAAAACAGAGAGAAGGGGCAATCTGCAAGAGAAAGAAGACAGCCGATGTGCAGGTCACAAAGTACAGAGCTGGAGTACTGCTTAGAAAAGAAGTCCTATTATTTTGGTTTTTCTGCAAGTTTTTTTTCAATTGGAGGTTTATGTGAGGATTCTAACAGCAGACAAATTAAAGGCAGTATTAAATGCTGAAGTGGAAATCTTACAAAAATGGAAAAGGAAACAAATAGGAATAATGTGTATCTTGTTCCCAATTCTTCTTGATTTTTCTTTTATATATGTAACTACAGTGTCCTTTCCTCACTTGTTTCTTTTTCAAAAGTTAATACTTGTGTCTTAAAATTATTTCTTCTTTCACTTTGTGCAGCTACTTCCTTGACAGCCACACTACATTTTTCATTCACCTTTCATTCTTTTATGAACATGAAATAGCCAGGCCAACACAACTGATTTCACCTATTGGTTTGATTATGCTATCCTTGTTAAGTCACTTAACTGGATCCCAAGTGCTTTTGCAACATTTTAAAGTATTTTCCTTTCATGTTGCTGTATCCCTGCTTCAGATTACTGATACAAACAATACACCAACATTTGTGTTTGTTTTAAAGCAAAAGCAGCCTCAGGAGGCTGCAATTCTGAACACAGAAACAATAAAACTTTGCTTAGCCCTTTGTCCATTGACAGTGCACACCACGGTCCTACCCCACCCACAGCCACCATCAAATCATCCATAGAAATGATTTCCTTAGCAAGGTTCTCTTAGAAATATGATATGGAAACTTCCTCTTGCAGACCTGGAGGTTGCACCCTTATGATTGCCATTACCTTTTAAAAAAAATGTTTTTGGGGAAAAGAACCATCAACCATGTCTTTTCTTCACTGTCTTTCTGAGTCACCAGCTTTTGCCTCAGGCCAAAGCTGTACAGAAAATTTGTACCGTGTAATCTTGATTTATCATTAAATATTTTGTTTAGACAAACATTAATAGATGCTTCTTTCTTTCTTTCTTTCTTTCTTTCTTTCTTTCTTTCTTTCTTTCTTTCCTTCCTTCCTTCCTTCTTTCCTTCCTTCCTGTGGGACTACACAAGTAGGTAGGTGAGTTTAATTTCTTGAACCCTTTCAAATGAATCTCTCACACAAATACTGGAGCCAGTTTCATTTTCTTGGCCTCCACAGGCTCAGTGTATCACACTTCATTCAGGATTTACCCCAGGCAGCATGGTGACCTACTCAGAAAGCCTTGGCAATTCTCTATTTGGAAATCCTAGCTCTAGGCACAGAAGAGTGTACAAAACTCCAGCCCTGGTTGGACATTCAAACTCATGTCATTACAATTACATGAAGCTAGAGTGAGGCTGTGGCTGCTCTATCACAGGCACACACACTGAGGGGCATGACTGTAGAGGAGAGGCAGCTTTCCAAAGAGTTATCCATCCGTTGTTCATCAGTGTTAGAAACTGAGATATGAAAGCTAGGAGCTAAATGGCACCTTAAACCTAGGTGATGGGCGCAAGAACGGAATGTCTAGGCACGCTTTTTTAATAACAAGAATTCAAAGCTAAAAATGAATGAACTGCAGCTAAAATATTATGTTCATTTTTCACATGGTTTAGTCCTTCCTCTGCCCACCCCCTAATACTCCTAAGGGGGTCTCTTCTCCAGTCTCCAGAAAGCAGCTGGAAGTGGGGAGGCAGAAAAATGTCCTCCTTTCCTTCCATCCTGCAGTTTTATTCTGAAATCTTAGGCACAGTTCCCTGTCGCAAAAAGTGCCAAGAACAATGGGAGTTTCAAACTCTGCTTGTCATGATGTGGAACCCTGTGCAATCAGGGAACCATGTCATGGAGAAAGCCTAGACACACAGAGCTGGCTCCTCACAACAGATGTGCCCTCCCAGGGAATGGACAGCAGCAGTGTGAGGGGCTGACAGAGATGTGATGGCAGAGATGGGCCCACTCCCCAACTCTATATACTGCTAGCTAGACTTGGAAGAGTGTGCCCAACTTCACAGACATATAACAGGCTGCATTTATTCATTGTATTGCAATACACTATTTTTATTTGATATAGCTATTTAGCTAGGATTGGTTCCTAAAGTGCCCTATGACTAAAATCCACAGTAAGGATTTTTACTGTGGATTTTTGCTACCATATTATTACTGATATGTTGGTGTGGTAGGGGCAGTCTCCTCTGGTTCCTGGCAGTTAGTGATAAACTCTGAGTTCCAGGAGGGAGTAAAATCAGAGGTTGGGTGATGCTGGTAACAAATGCCAACCCACAGAAGTTTTCTGGCCCCTCAATGTGTTATTTAGTATTCATTTTATTTCTATATTTATTTATTTATCCTGCCTTTCTTCCAACATGGAATTCCAGGTGGCATAAATGGGGGTTTCCGGACAGCCTCCCACCCAGGAACTGACCAGACCCAGACCTGGAACTGCTTTAGCTTTAGCAAGGTGACCAAACTACATGCCCTGAGGCTATGCTCTTGTACGTACATATGAGTCGGAGAGGTAGGATGTATTATACTAACACTATTTACAGTGGTGAACAATTCAAAAATTTCTTGGCAAGTTGCCTGCTGTACATTTACCTTTTAGGCAGTTTAATAGGATTTTTGGGTTGTTGTTTTTTTAAAAAAAACCCTCTCGTGAACTGGATATACAAGTTTTCACTTTCCCTATTAGTCAGATTCTTGCTGATTGTACTGTCTCACCATTACTTCAGGTTTGTACAGAAAATTCACATCACAGTGTCCTGGAGAAAACACTGTCTTTGATCGTAGTGTCTGAGATCTGACATCATGGAGAGCTGTGCTTTAAAGAACATGAATGCTTCTCTCCTCCCTATCTGTGAAGGGAGCAAGCTGGTACGTGATCAGAAATTATGCAGTCCTGATTTATCTCCTTAATTTGCTCTATTGAAACACTGCATATATTGCACCCCAAATCCCATCTTAAGTTTATCAAAGTCTCATAGGAATTCTAAAAGTAATGTTTGTTCCTTTGTTATGGCTGGTTATCCATTTCCCTCTGAGGCTTCTAAAAAAAAAAAAAAGTCTGCTGTCTCAGCCATTACTTTCTCCAGCCTCCCCCTCCAGCCTCCCCCTGATCAGTCAGCTTCTGTTAATCTTGGCAGGGTTTATTTGAGCTAAATCAGTTATCTCCCTTCCAATGACACAGCAAGAGATATATGCTACTAGAAATATTTGGAGCCATCTTCCTGAAAATGTTCCAGGGTAACAAATAACTTAGCTGCAAATCCAATGCCAAGAAATACTTTTTTGTTCTTTAAAATGACTCCTAGTTTTAAAAACCAGTGACAGAGATTATTATTATTTATTGAACAGCTGACAGCATTTCTATGGGGCGTTTCTGCTATGTTTTTGCATATTTGATTACTTTTGATATTTGATTACTCTGCATGGATTGTGCCAACCATAAACTGTTGTGCTATTTTGAAGTTAGGGATTTATTATGCCACTGTGACTGCCGTTTCTCCTGATGACCTCCAATGACTATTGCCAAAGAGCACTGGTTGTTTGGGGGAAAGCTTCAGGGTTGGGGCTGTTATTTTGAATCTGAAGTTTATCTATTCTAGGCGATGTGGATATATGGGGCCAGAGGACAATATTTAATTTATTAAGTCCAAAACAGTTGGATGGCACCTTGTACACCTCCTTCCAGCAGCTCTTGCAGGCAAGCTGGTGCCAAACGTATAGGTCTGCTTTCTTTTAGACCACATCAGTGAGGCTGAGGGAGGGGTTGTTGTCTGGGCAGCCCAGGACCTCTATACATACTGCCCAGCCTTGCACCCAGGAGAGGTGCTGCTAACACAGCAGTTTGACTTCATCACTGGAGGCACATTCCATTGTCTCTTGAGACAGACAGATGCCAACATATAGTGATCATCTGACCAGCTTGCGCCAACTTTTTATGAGCAAATTTCCAAATATCGTTGATGTCTTCCAGCAAATTTTCACAGAACTCAGGCCCTATTTGATAACTTATACAATTAATATACAACACAATCAGCACACCTTGGCTGGTTTGATAGTCAGTGCAAAGCGGCTAAGAAAGTTCTGGCTAAGGCAGTTAGGGATTCACATCAGAGGAATCCATGGAAAATTTGATCAAACTTAGATTGGAATACAAGAGTCTGATCAAGAACAAGAAAGCTGAATATATGAAACCCAGTGTCAGGAATTGGGACTAGCAGTAATGGAACAGAGGAAAGACAAAATCTGGGAACTGGGTTGTAGCTCTGAGCTCCTCAGGAAAAAATACAAGATACATATATGATTCATAGATAAAATTTATCTCCATGTTTTTTGGTCTACTTGGTAGAGAGACATCTCTAAACACTGCACAGCTCACACAAAGAGTACAAAATAGGAGCAGCAGATAATCCAGGTGGGTTCAGTAGATGATCACAGTGAGGTATTTCATATATACAAGAACTGTGTCAAAATGCTTGTGATAGCTTGCCGGTCTCATCTCCCACTTTCAGTCCCACAATAATCACCTTACTACTTGACTTATTATGACATATTTATAGTACTTGACCTCAGAAGGCAGATGTTGTCTCACATGGTTCTTTCTCTACACAGAAAAGCAGCTTCAAATTAATACGTTTGGCAGAAGGCCATTCATTTGATACAGAGTGTTATAGTTCAATAACAAGGGATACTGGCAGCAAACTAAACAGCAAACTAAGGTAAGCTGAAGGATCTGAATGTGCTTAGTGGGTTCTTTTTGGCTTGTTTGTTTTACTCCCCCTTTTCACTTGAACAGCAGGCCTCCATTCAGCTCCATTTCAAAGTTTTGCCTTGTGAGATGGAAGGCAACAAGCATAAGTATGCTGCATAGGGATGAGCAGGGTGGCAAAATGGGGAAGTGGGAGCATTCAAGTGGGTCCTTAGAGGTTAAAGGAACCTCTAAATATATATAGGAATTGTGGAATCATAGAATTGTAGAGTTGGAAGGGACCACAAGGGTCATTTAGTCCAATCCCCTGAAATGCAAGAATATTTTGCCTAACATGGGCCTCGAACCAATGACCCTAAAATTAAGAAAGTCATACTCTACTTGAATGCTCTACCAACTGAACTATGAGAAACTTGCCTTTTCTTTTTAAAGCAAGCTCAACAGTCTCCAAACCCAATGGGGCTGAGGTCTGTACCAGGGGAATATTTAGGTACTTAAAGGTTTGGAGGGCATGGACCCCTTGACACAAAGTTAAATAAGAGCACCATATGCTAATGTGTATAGATGCAAATTCAGAATTTAAATGTCAGAGAAGGCAAGTCAGCCTATTTCTCATCCAAATCGCCCTGTGTAAATTATTCAATTAATTTGCACCCTACCCAGAGCACCTAAAATCAGTCCTCCTTCAATTCTTTTACTCCCAGTTAATTTCCCAATATATCTTTATCCAAATCAGTTAAATTCCCTTTCAAATTACCCTCAAATTATCTCTCTAAACACATTTATTCTTCCAAATTAATATCCTACCCAAATCGACCCTTTACAATTCCATTTCCCCCAAAATCATTACCCACAGAGAAATGCTTGGGGCACTTAGAAAAAGATTTGGAGCTCAAGCCCCATGAACCCAACTCTAGTGGAGCCCCTGGTCTGGACATACATGTTGCCCGCTTACTGCCAGTGTATGTTGCCAGCATGAGAGCAGCATTCAGGCACAAACCCTCCACCAGTAGGCTTGCATGGTATATGTTATCAGCTATTGCCTCCAAGACCAATTTCCTTCCAACAGGAATCTTTAAACTGAGAAGAGGACCCTTTCTGCATAGTGTTGTGGGGGAAATACAACTGGCTTGCAAGAACATGCAGCTTCAAACCCAATTCCCTCTCCCCTCACACTTGCACCCAAACCAAACAGGAGAACGGGTCTCCAAAGCCCCTCATCTCAAGCAAGTGCCAGGCGCTCCCCTTCCTTAGTTAATATTTGATTATGGTGCCTATAAAGAGCAGTGAGCATACACAGACTGCAACTAGGATTTCAACCATACTTACATCTCATAACTACACACAGATAAATAAAGTCTGCCCCTTGGAAAACAGAGTGGCAAAACTTGATTGAACTTTAGAATGATAAAAATGATAAAAAGTGCTTTATTGGCCATTGACAATTATATGCCTTCATGCAACGGACTTTGCAGTAAGTCTAACTTGACAAGTATCAATATCTAGCTTTTTAAAAAAATATAAAAAAGCACTCTAGTGAAGTCCATTGTGTGATGGACACTTTTAGACAACTAAGTTCTACTCAGTGGTGCAAGAGGCAAAGAATTACAGAGTTCTGGATAAACATGTAAACCATTGTCTTGAAGTATCCAACCTGATTTCCATTGCACAGTCACTGTAACTATCAATATGTGAGACATTAAAAAAGAGCTCATGCACCCAGGCAAATGGTAGTGAGCTGCAAGAACAGGTGGGAGGAAGAGGTATCATGGTCCTTTCTTGCTAAGACTTCCTAGTGAACCAAGATTAGTAGAAAAACCTAAAGAGCCCTTTCAAACATCCAACTTCTCCCATTTGCTGAAAGGCAAAAGTGATACCATTTGCCTGGAGAGAGCTGTTTCATTTTTCTCAGTTTATGGGGAAAGTATGGGAACAAAGTAAACTCTCCATCTTTTATTCCAATTCTTTCAACTCACAGCTCTAAAATGTAATTGAAAATGCAAAGGAAATTATCATCTTTAAAACCAGTCACCAAGAAAACCATAAACTGTAATGCAAGGAAGAGTCTCTGCCACCAGGACACTGATGACTGGTTGCTAGTCAAATAAGGGGGAAAGCTGAAGTTGATGCTTTATTATTACCTCGAGCAAGCCATATAAACATTACAATCTCCATGTTAGCATTTGCCTCTTCATTCAGCAACTGAGAGTTAATGCAGAAGCCCAATTCAGAAGTAACAAAATCATGGTTTGTCAATACATGCATGATCCTCATAACTGTACTTTATCCCTTACTCCTTTGTGTGTAACAAGATTTAGCTTTGATTCACAGTTTGTAACAAACTGTGGTTTCCTATTTCATCTGAACACGAGAGTTTTGTTTGTAGAAATCATAATAAGGTAACAAATCAGGATACTGAAACAAAGCATAGTGTGCTATCTTGGTTTGTTAACAAATTGTGGTTTGAATGAACCACAGTTTCTCATATTCAGACAAAACAGGAAACTGCTGCTTGTTACAAACTGCAAATGGAAACTTTAAATCTCCTCCCCTTGTGTGTAAAGCAGAGAGGGCAAATCATGCATGTTATATGCAGCACTTTACAGGGTATAAAGCTGTACTTCTTTATACAATTCTTAGGATTAAGTTCCACTAAACTCTGAAATTTTATGATTTCTTTCTTATGGAAAAATACATTTTCCATATTTTTTAGAACAAACATTTACATTTTATGGGTGAAAAGTATATCTTACTTTACTACTGATTCTCTAGAACTAGCATATTGGTATGATCTATATAATGCATTTGAAATGTAATAAATGTTGGCTATGGTCTTGCATCCATTGAAGGATTTCATTTTGAGACAGACCATCATCAAAGGTATTATAGTTTCAAATATGTGCACTTGTTTTGCAGCAGTGATAACAGTATTATCTTATTTTAGGGCTGCAATACAAAAGATACATAAAATTACTACTTCCAGAGAGCAACTTGAGAATCATAATTCAGGCTTTTGGCTATTTACCCTTTCTCTTTAGTGGGAGTTTAAAGTTTGCAAATAGGGCAAATCCCAAAGCATCTGCATGCAATAGTTTTAAGTAGTGCATTAGGAACAAAAGTGTAATTTTAAGCAAATCAGGAAGACAGTTATCAAATTATGCTAAAGGCCTGATACAGCCCCCATTAAAGTAAATGGGAGTCTGCAGCAGGATGTTAATCAGTCTTTAAGAGCAGGTGTGTTAATTCTATGTTTCTTCATTATAGAGTACTAAGCAGATGTCTATGCCACTTAACTATTTACCTCTCAGAAAGAAACTAGTCTCTTTTAAAAAGAACCATATTCATAAGTATCCCTTATCAACATCTCATAAAACATTTCATGTAGTTCTAATTTACCTATGTCATTATTGCTCCCTAGAAACCAATAATCATGTCTGGAAATCATTCTCTATATTCATTTCTATCTATCAGACTACTTTATTCAATAAGTTTTAAATATGCTTTCCCCCAAATAATTCCAAATAATGTTCCCATGCCTTTTAAAGAATCTATTTCATTTAATGTTAAGCTTTCAAGGATCATCATTTGTTTAGTTTAAAATTTTATATTTCATTTCTTCAGTTTTAATTAAGTCACATGAAACAGTTAAAAAACCTTAATCGGGTGCATATAAAATTTGCTTTGCTTATGAACATCTTTGATTTATTTATCTTTTTGTGTATATGCTAGACAGTATCGTGGAATAATTATGGAATATTAAAGAAAGTCAAACTATCAAGATACAAGAGTAGATCATTAATGGATATCAATGATAATATCCAGAGTAAAGTTTTAATATGACTACAGAGTTTAATTTGTTTTAATACTCTCAATATGTCCATACAATGTTATATGTGCAACAAACAAGTTAAATCAGTATTCACATTTGAGTACAAAAGTGAGAAATACTGGGTTGTAGCCAATGTTAGCCCTATTCAGTGTTGACCCATTGAAATTAATGGGCTTGACTAACTTAGGCCCATTAATTTTAATGGGTCTACTCTGAATATAGCATAGATGGATTCAACCCATAGTTCCATAACACTGCAAGCCCATACATATCTACTCAGTAGGAAGCCCCATTTAGTTCAGTGGGGTTTACTCCCAGGTAAGCAGGTATAGGATTGCAGCCTTAATGACTACAGAATAAGGTCAGACTATGTCTGTTCTGTGCATTTTTTGCTTAAAGGAAAAAGATAGCTTCCAGCTGCAGAAGTATCAGCATCCCTGACACCTGTAAACATTCAGTGGTCAGAACACCACTACATATCCTTCAAATGATATGGACCAGTGAAGCTGGAAGGTATCTGCACTGAACCAAACAGCCTGGTATCTCAGCAATCCACCACAACACAAACCCCATCATGTACCAGGTGGTGTGCAGAATTGAGGCTGAAGTAGGTAATGTAGTATGTATTTTGAAAGCCAGAATATTATCCTAGAGACAGTTGCCAGACATGTTACTGTTAAGGCCTCAAATGTGCTTTTATATTTCTTAGTGCTCCTGTTACATTTTTTCCTAATACTTGATACTAAGATACACTAAAGTGTAGCTAGATATTTTACAAAGCCTCTCTAGAGACAAAGAAAGCCAGAAGCTCTGCAGCTATCATCTGCTAAAGTTAAATGTTTAAGTTAAACATGGAGTTTTTGTTAAGTTCTGCACAGGGAAATAAAACACCATAATATGCAAAACACTATGGATCTCACAACACTCTTTCCCATCATGCCACTTTAATAACAATTCACTGTTAACCATATATTAAAAAGACAAAATAAAAGTTTTGTGACATGTCTAGACTTTCAGACAGTTTGATATTAATACATACAACAAAAAAGAGGCATAGCTACACACAAAAATATAATATTAAACACTTTCTCTTTCATTTCCCATAGTAGCAATTTAAAATATTTTTTTATGGATTTTGCCCTTTGTTTTCAACATTATGGTTCATTCACTCACTTAACAGGAAAATATATATGATGTCACAAACACAAACAGTATGACATCATGACTATTCCTGGGCAATACCTGCATTTTATCAAGGACAGTATTATGAGTAAGCATAGAAAGTACTTTAAGAGCTACATGTAAACCCAGACATCTGCACTGTATTTGGATTGTTTTATAAAACAGGTGAAACATTAAACTGGGAATAATGTGAAGCATGTTAATGATTAACACATTTTAAGTTGTACTTTTTGCTGTTAAATATAACTTGTACATTGCATTGTAGTATCATGGGAACAGAGCATTATATCAGAAAGAATTGTGGTAACTTCCACAGTAGAAAGATGAGGAGCTGGCAAGATACCATCCCTGTAGAAAGGGCCCAAGGAGATCATAATGGGATTTAAAACTGATGCTACTAAGCCATGGCTGTTTGCCCATCCAATTTTCTCCCCATATTGTATTTTAAGAGACATCTCCTAAATTATCCAGCACATTCCACATTCCCTTGACACCAGTCTTGCTTGCTGTGCACCGCACCTCTAACAAGTACTGTAGTTCAGTGACTGGGCAGCTTAACACTTAAGGAGAACATCACAACCTGTTACTGAAGTTTTCCTTCCCTTTTTCAAAACTGTATTCTCCTTTTGTGCTCCCCTCCCCTAAACAGTGGCGTAGCGTGGGGGGTGCAGGGGGGGCGGGCCGCACCGGGCGCAACATCTGGGGTTAGGGCAAATCCACGGGTTAGGGGGCGCAAATCCACGGGTTAGGGGGCGCAAATTACTTGCCTTGCCCCGGGTGCTGACAACCCACGCTACGCCACTGCCCCTAAATCAAAATATTTAAATAAATTTTAAAAGTACTTTGCTTTCTTCAAAACACTTCACCGTGGGCTGTATCAACAAAGCATCTTCCAGAAAAGTGTGGGTGCAATTCCTCATACATTTTGACAGGTCTCGAACAGGGCAAGTTATTTGCTCGAACTTTCCCTACAGCCCGAACTTTCATCCAAGTGCATCACACAAGGAACTGACCTGTATCCTTTATCACAAGCTCACCCACAAGAGCACAAGCAGAAATCCACAGCACAATCCTATATAGGTCTACTGAGAAATAAGTCCCTATGTGACTTCCTTCCACATAAGGGTTCAGCTTCAGTTGTCTGCAAACTTTCTGCACGTGTTATTGATGCAGTAGGAAGTGACTATCCAAAACAGCTGCAGCATCTTTAAAGGGCCCCAAATATCTAAGCCATGGCTCCTTTTTGAGCCATGATATCCCTGTGGCTGTTGCTATAGTGCCCCCCCCAATATATATTTCCTCTCTATTTTCATCCAGTGCCTATGGGAGGGTGTGTTCAACCCACCGCCTCAGCCAGGCGCTGTCCCTGTTTTGCTCACAGCTCTGTAGTGCTGAAGTCAACTTTTGAACCTCAAGTTTCATGTACACACGCAGCTAATCCGATGCAAAGTATGAGGCTTTATCTGACTTGGACCCCCCGCCCGCCCGCCCGCTTCGCCTTCTCTTACTTACCTGCTGGCCAGGCTCTGCCTGCAGTGCTGCCTGAAGGGCATCAGGTGGTAGTTCATGGCGTCCAGAAGCAGCTTCTGGCAGACGGGGTCGGTCCGCATGAAATCCACCGACTGGACCCGCTCGACGAGCTCCGGGGCCGGGATGAGGGCGAAGCGCAGGCGCTTCATGAGGTCCGGCGCGTACTGCATGCGGGTCTCTCGGTCGTGCTCCAGCCACAGCACGGACATCTGGAAGAGCGCCAGCTCCGACTCCACGGGGGGAGGCAGCGAGTCCAGCAGGGCGCGCATCTCCTCGAAGTTGAGCAGCAGCACGTCCTCCACCAGGTACTTGTTGGCCAGCTTCTTGGTCTCCTCGAGGCCGTGCAAGGCGGCGATCTTGCACACCTGCTTGTAGTTCTGCACCGAGATCTGGTCGTTGAGGAACTGCACGCACAGCTTGGTGACCTGCGGGATGTGCAGGATCTTGCTGACCGACAGCACCTCCTCCACCGTGTCCAGGGACAGGGTCACGTTGGCCGTGTACAGGTACTCGAGCACCAGGCGCAGCCCGATCGACGAGCAGCCCTGCAGCACCAGGTTGTTGATGGCCCGCGGGCTGGCCAGCAGCTTGTCCTCCGGGGACGAGGAGGGCGTGCCGGACTCTTCCTGCTGCTGCTGCTGCTGCTGCTGCTGCTCTTTGGAGGGTAGGCCGTCCTGAGCACCTGGTCCGACGCCCAGCGGGTGGTGGTGGTGGTGCCCACTCCCCCCGCCGCCGCCTCCTCCGCCTCCGCCTCCTCCTCCTCCGGCGGTGCTGGAGAAGAGCGATCGGAAGTACTGCGAGCACGAGGCCAGCACGGCCTTGTGGCAATGGAACTGCTGGCCTTGCGCCGTCAGGGTCACGTCGCAGAAGAGCTGCTTCCTCCACAGCAGGTTGAGGCCGTGGAGCAGGTTGTCGCTATGGCTCGGGTCGAAGGTAGACGTTCGGTCCCCGGACCTGGACATGGCGGGCAACCTCAGCGCACCTGACTGGAAAGCCTCCTCCGACCTGGGCAAAGAGGGGGCAAGGCGGGGTGGGGTGGGGTGAGGAAACGAGTGGTTGAGAGGCTGGGGGTGGAGGGGGGCACACAAGAACAAACGCGGAGCTTTTACAGGCCTGGCGTGTCCATCCTTATCGCAAGCGCCGAGACGCGTCCTGCTCAGCCGCCCCCGCCGCCGCCACGGCGGGCTTGGGGCTGCTTAAAACTCTCGGTGTGCTGCCCTCCCCCCGCCATGGGGCTTGGGCTTTCATCCCCAGCAAGCGCTGCTGCTGCTGCTTCCCTCCCGAAATGGCGGGGGGTGGGGGTGGGACACGGCTCGTGGGCAACTACTTTCTTTCAACCCGGGAGGAGCGGAGGAGGCGCGCGCGCCACTTGCGCGCCACACTGCTGCTGCTGCTGCTCCCTTCGCAGGAGGCGGGAAAGGAAGGTGGGGTAGAGTTTGGGCTTGTACGGCAAGCGGCGGAAACTCTCAGAGAAACTATCCAGACGAAAGAGAGGGCGGGCGGAAAAACCACGCAGCCCTTGCCAAAGTCGAGGGCGGCCAGGCCGCTATTTCAGACAGCCTGCCTGAAGATGCCCCTGTCGGATGCCCCTCCCCTTCCCCAAACTGCGCCTTTCCCGCCTTTGCGAGGGACGGCGTCTGCAGAACCGCCAGACGCTTCGCCTTGAAGCAGCACCGCGAGGGCGGGGGGGGGGGGGGAAGGAAGGAATGTCCTCGTCTGTGAGAGAGGAGGAGAGGAGAGGGGGCAGCGGTGTGCACCCAACTCCGGCCGCCTCTCGCTGCGCGTGCTGCACTGCATTGGGCAAAGCGGGGAGAGAGGCAGGCCGAGCCGAGTCCCCCGCCAGAATCTGGCGTTGATTCTGCGCGGGTTGCTTTTCCTGTGGGCGGAAGGCGGCGCCGCTTTAACTCCGGCAACTCTGGGAAGTTCGAGTGGGGAGGTGGGTGGATGTGAAGGGGGGAAAGAGAGAGATTGGGGGGCATGAGGGAAGGAGAAGGAAGAGGCGGGCGGGGAAAAGTGCCCCTGCGCCGCCAGGAGCCGGAGCTCCCCAAGCCAAAGTCGCCTGGACTCTGAGGGCGGCGGCGGCTGAGGGGAATCAATACACCGAGCCTTAACCTGGGAGTTGCACCTGCTCGCGCTGAGGGGAAAGAGACCCGCGCTGGCCGTCGCCCGCCTCCGGCAGAGCCGAGCCCTCCGCGGCAACAGCCAGCGCCGCCGCCGCCGCCGCCACGGCTTCTCTGCGGGATCCCGGCGAGGGCTGCTACTTCCATTGTAGCTTCCCCTTCTGGTGGGCAGCGCTTGCAGTCTTCGCCTGTGGCCAGGTGGCAGGGAGGTCCCCTTCCCCGGTCACTTCCCTTGCCTCCCAACAGTCGGGGTTTCAGAAATCTCCAAGAGCCTCTCCCTTTAAGTGGACCCGGTCATTCCTCTCCCCCCCCTTCACACACACCTCTCATCCGCCCTCCCCTTCTTTCTTCCTCCTTTGACCATTTCTTGCAATCGGAGTTTATTCTCCAAAGACGTGCGTGTAACACAAGTGCACCCCCCCGATCGCCACATACTTCTAATCCCACGGAAACCACACGCGCACACACACACACACACACACGCCCCGTTTTCACGACAATAAACAAGCCACGAGAGAGAGAGAAAATACTCAAGACGGATAGACCGAAGGCCAGAAACTTACCTGCTCCACAACCAGCTGCCAAAGTAAAGGTTCACTTAAGCTCCCCCCCTAAAAAAAAAAATCAATTGTCCTTCCTTTTTAAAGGTTTGATCGCTCCTTCCAAAAACAAAAAAACAAAACAAAAAAACCTTCTGGTGCCCAACTCCAAGCAGTCACTCTTTACAATTTATTTTGTCGTACATCATTTGATCACCATGAATTAGCAACAGCAAGAAAATGTACGAGAGGGAGAAGGGGAGAGAGAGAAAGAGAGAGAGAGAGCGCGCGCAGAGCTTTCTGCAAGAGAAGAAGAAGAAAAAATGTACGTGTGACAAATTATGCTACCAAGAAACAACACATCATTATCCTTGGGCCTGGGGCTCAGTGAGTCGTAACGAGAGTAATAGGAAATCCACGGTTGGGGAGAGAAACGGTCGTGCATGGCCGGTGGAGAGAGACCATACAGGGGGATGGATGCTGGAGAGACTCGCAAAATTATGGCTCAAGGCTATTGTAAAAATTGTCGAGCGTAAATGACTGCGATTTCAAACATCTTTGGAAGAAAGAAGGGGAGAAAGCGACCCCCTCCTCTGCCTCTCTCTCTCTCTCCTCTCTCTCGTCTCTCTCTCTCTATAAAGAACCGTCAAGTTTTAGTGCGCATTGCTAATTAGTCAATTTCTCTCTGCCTTCACAGGCTGGCGACTTTGCTGCTGAGCTGAAACTGCTAATTTCTGTGACCAGCTTTTTTTCTTAGCTGTGATCTGGATGAATGAGTAGCTGTCTCACAGAGATGACAAAAATAAACTCTAATCCCCCCAAAAAAATTTCCACTACATCTTTCTCATGCATAGATTTATGATCTTCAAGCGCCCAGTGCAATATGCAAACTTTTGTGTCTGCACAGAATGGTGTTGGATTCATACTGCACTATATTTGTTTTCTGCCTCCCCTCCCCTCCCTAGCTGCCCCATGTGATGGAAATGTCTGGTCTCAGTACAAGAGATATTGTCACCCCCCCAACCCTCTGTTATTAGTTTGACAGGGTACACCCTCCATTCATGCATATGTGAAGGAGAGAGATGAAGAAGCAGAGGTAAAGTGAGGCTAGTGCATAATATTAGTACTATAGCTGTTGCTTTTTCTTTGATTCATCTGCACCACCTACAATTTATGCTCTTGTTTGAAAGCATATTTTCTCTGTCATTTTGTCTGGTTAGACAACTGTCTCTGTGCTTCACTGTCAGCTCCTCAGCAGAGAAAAGGTTCAGAAGTCACTTTTTATTGTCAGATTAGCATATTGCCAGATTCGCCTTCCAGTTTAGAGACTTTGCAGTGCAGAAGCCTGACCCAAACCGCAGGAAAACAACTACTCTTTAGCAAGAGGAGCCTTTCAACTTTTTGCCTGATCTAGAGATTCTTATGAACTTGCACCACTCATTTCCTAGGGCGAGGTAGGAGGTGGTGGTGGTTTGGTGCAGGTTTTGTGGATGCTTTATTAAATTGAGTCATAGGTCTTTGAAGAAATTTTGGTGTATTCCTCCCACCAACAGGCACTGGAGTAGTGCACAAATTGTCCACACTTGATCCTGTGATATATTACATCCTCACTTTTATAGCTCTGTTCTTCTGTTGTCAAATCTCCAAATGCCCAAAAAGGAATATATGACCTTGAATAAAAATCGCATTAAAGGAGACTTGAAGAGAAGCACATCACAGAAAGTTGGAGCTGGGATAAAATCTTAAGATTCCCAACTAATAAGGCTCTTGTAATTAAAATGCATGCCAGGGGGTTTATCTGGAACACTAGCCCTTATTTTCTTCCTTCTTAGTTTACAAAAGAATGCAAAAACATCTGCTGATGGAAGAAAACCAGCTGGAAATCAAATTTTACAGGAAATGGGGAGACCCACATTACAGTGCAGCAACTGATATCATAAAGAAAATGAAGGTGCCAAATGATTCAGATTAATTTACACTTTTTGCAATGTAATTTATACAAGAGTACATTTTCTTAATGTAGCATTCCGTGTCTTGGCATATTGCATTGACAGGCTAAGGGCATAGTCTGCATTGGACGGGGGAGTATTCAGTGCACCCTGTCCCCACAAACCACCTAGTGACCCCACACTGATACACCAGAGACCTTTATAGAAGAGCGCAGCTAGCAGAAAGATGGAGATAACCCCATGCAAAACAATCAGTTTTGTGCTACTGAATGTTTGGTGTGTGCTAAAGATGTGCCAAAACAGGAGCACAGAATGCTCGTTTACACACACATACACATCAATAGCAACAGCTGTGGAATGTTACTAAGGCCCTTGGGAATAGCAGTTTTTCTGTCATTCCATTGCTGTTGAACTTTACTGTATTACTTTCTTTTATAGCTGTAAATAACCCCTGAAGGCCATTTTACATTATATTACATTAAATAATTAAAAAACAAATTATGTGTCACATAATCCTATACCGCCTTAAGTTGTGAAGAAGTCCCTCTGGAAGTTCTGTCAGACGTAGCAATTTTTCATTGCATTCTTGGTGCTGAGAAATGAGAGTTCCCTATTCATTAATGGAAAATAGTTGTTTTGTTTGCTATCCAGATTGATCCCCAAAGTTAGGTTTTATGTCCATATGCCTACGAATGATGCGTGTTCAGTGTCATTTCCAAAAGTAAACACGAGGTGGCCTGAAGTGCAAAGTTTACCCTCCACACTTTGGTCACCATTGTTCCTTTTGGGGGCAGTATTATATGAAGCAACCACTGTGGGTTCATTAAAATCCCATGGAGTTTTACTTATGGACTTGATATAAATAATAATATAATAATAATTGATTATTTCTACCCTGCCCATCTGGCTGGATTTCCCCAGCCACTCTGGGCGGCTTCCAACAGAAGGTTAAAAATACATTAAAACATCAGTCATTAAAAACTTCCCTAAACAGGGCTGCTTTCAGATGTCTTCTAAACGTCATATAGTTGTTTATTTCTTTGACATCTGATGGAAGGGCGTTCCACAGGGCAGGCGCCACAACCGAGAAGGCCCTCTGCCTGGTTCCCTGTAACTTCGCTTCTCACAGTGAGGGAACCACCAGAAGGTCCTCGGCACTGGACCTCAGTGTCTGGGTTGGATGATGGGGGTGGAGACACTCCTTCAGGTATACTGGCCGAGGCTGTTTAGGGCTTTAAATATCAGCACCAACACTTTGAATTGTGCTCGGAAACATACTATCAAGAAGGGTTTCAGAACCGATAGAGCCCCTCACTCATATGTATAGGTTCTCCACACTTACTACTTGTCTAAACAAAAAAATTTTTTTCCCTTCCAGTAGCACCTTAAAGATCAACTAAGTTAGTTCTTGGTATGAGCTTTCGTGTGCATGCACACTTACTACTTGTCTGTTTGCTTTCAGCTGTAGAGTAGTCCCCCCCCCCCAAAGATAGCAATTTCATAAGTAGAACGTCAACAATGAATTTCACCCTTCCACTTTAAAAAAAAACCCAAAAAAAAACCCCACGACATACTTTGTGCAAAACAAAGCTACAGGTTCATGAGCTCTCTAACTTACATGTTTAACAGTATGGGAGTTATGGCAGGGCTATATGGTGAGGTACACATTTAATAAATAATAACATGATTCTAGTGAAACATCATAAATCTAATATGCTAAACAGGTTGCATAAAGATGTATATTTTACATATGAGTACCATTCAGAAAAATTGGTTCACAAGTTTCTGTAACCCCAAACTTTGCCTAAAGCTTCCTAACAGGAGAATGGTTGGTTTTCTCCAATTCTTTGTTCCCACTGTAGCCCATGTGTCCTGGAAAATCCTGGCTCAGAGGGCTGGGAGACCAACCATAACAGCAATAAAGTGGAACAGAGGGCTGCAGGGGCAAAGTGGAATTGGAATCTTCTCTAGTTATTGTACATTAGAGGACACCTCTATTGGATCACCCCAAATTTGTCTTCAAATAGAAAGATAGCAGCAGATTAATTTTAGCACAACTTGTGCAGGGTGCAGAAATCTGTTCCTGTGTTTGGTCTATTCAACTGAGCACTATGAGCAGTTTTAATCTCTGCTGCTTTTACATTTTAGGTGGAAGACAAAGTATAGCAAGTAGCATTCAGCATGGGGAATGTGTAAATGTGTTTTTGTGATAGCAAATTTATATATAAACATAATACCGAAATACAAATACATGCTGAGTGAAGGGTTCTCAGCCACTGTCCATCAAATAGTTTGTATCAGTTAGACAATTTTTTTCTTTCGACTTCTAGATCCCAGCATTTTCCTGACCACCAGTGCAAATGACCAGATATCAAATGGGTTCAGTAGAAATTAAAGGAATTATTTTCTTCTGTTTTACTACAGGCAGTATCATATTTGTGAGAGCTGTTGACCAAGAGTAGAGTAGAGTGTATACTTTACATTCAGAAGATTATATATGCCATATCTATGTTTATCCAGGTATTGCTGGGAAAGGCTCCTGTTTGAAGCCTTGGAAAGCTGTATTCACAGTCAGTATAGATGATACTGGATGGACCAGTGGTTTGGCTCAGTGTGAGGCACCTTCATAGGTTTCTGGGCTGTTTTTCTTCTAGAGATATAGGGCATATTTGCACAGTATCTGGAAGAGAGCACCTTTGGACTCCTAATTAGAAAGACACAAAATATGGAAGTGATGCTTCACCTATTTATGGGGAGTTGAGAGCAGTAAAAGCTGGTCCCTTGACAGAGAAGGAGTAGTGATGAGTTGTGCTCCATCTCTGATGTCACTGGTCTCTATGACTTGGAAGAGTTGGAAAAAAATTATGCAGGTTCCTGCTTGCTGGCTCATGCTCACTATCCTCACCCTCACATTAGGAGCTTGATCTGACCAGTCCCTCCAGCTCTTCAAAAGTCAATACCTGTTGGCCTTCAATTAACTCTTCCACTTCTTTCTGGATGAGATCAACAAAGCCATCACCACCCACTTGCCTGGCCATCTGCACAATGTCCTCCACCTCAGTGGCAATGCTTGGAAATCCCTTGAAATCGTGCACACATATTCCTTCCACAAGTTCCGCCATTTACGAACACCTGAAATCTATTAATTTCTTTGTTTCGAATAAAAGACGGCATCAGCATACTGAGCTAGATACTACTTACTCAGGGCCAAGCCATGCATGATGCAGCAGGTTCATGATGGAATTGTCTTGCATTGTGTCATTAATTATTTTTTTAAAAAAACAGGTTCAGGGAGTTCAAAATTGATCCCTTCTTCATTTATCCAAACTTAATCACACATATCACAAGATTCCACTAGCTCTACATGGGGGTAGGGTGTTTTTAAAAATTCAAAACATATCTCCACTTATGTATGGCTTATTCCTTTGCACTATCTTGATTTGACCACTCTTGGAGTTTTCCCCCCACCCCAAATTGCCAAGGAAAATAAAATGTTTGCTTTTATGGAGGGTTTTCCCCCTAGTTCTTACCATTGCAGGAAATCACACAAGCAGAGAGGAAGTTATCTTCTTTTTTTATGCTGAAGCACTCGACTTTCATGGGATTCTTTGAAAAGCTAAATTACATAAAGAAACTGTGGGGGAACTGAACGCCTTAGGCAGTTGATAATGGTTTATGGAACCTTTCATGTTCCAATCATCAGTTGAAATCGGACTTAGGTCAGAAGAGACTGAAAATAATTACCGTCCTATGGCAGCTGTGAGCTTGGATGTGATGAATTGGTGGCTTCAATAGCTGTACTTCACATTACAAAGACAACTTCAAAACAAACCACTACTGTAATTTGTACTAATAGTTGATGTCCACTTGCCATTCCATACTGAGGAACCACTTACTTATCCGCTATATATTTTGGAAAATGGTCTGTCTGTCCGTTCTCTGTGCTTTCAAATGCTTCTAGAGATACTGTGATCCAATCTGACATGATTGTTCTCGAGGTGGAAATAGTTTTCATCCACATTTGGACACCATCAGATGCAATTTTGAATCAAGATGTCAGACCGAAATGTTGCAAACCACCGCACCAAATTCCCACTTGAGGTAAGGCCTGTTACAGTGAGGTGGTGAAGGCAGAGCCACATTGCACAACCACCGTCAAGGCAACAAGTATCACTGCCATTTATGGAGAGGGTAAATTAATTTAAAACAAATTTTAATTCATCAAGTGAAACACAGACGGGGTGTTTCAAAAGCCTGTTTTTGCTGCTTTTGTGGTACTGCAAAAACAGGGTATGTCAAGTGTCTAAAAGACCATGGTTGTTAGACTGTGGTTGGATTGCTGGGTCTCAATTTCTGTAGACCTGTTTTAAAGTTTCATGGCTTGGTGATACCCTGTGGCAATACGTTCCTTGGTCTAAAATAAGTATAATAAAAACATTTCCACCATAATGTTTACATGGCTTATAATGGAGGTGAGGGGATCATGGTTAATATCTTCATCTTGATTACGTCCTTCTAAAAGAGTAATGAAGAATGTCAATCTTCAGGATTGCTAACTGCTATGATTAAGAAAAGTCAGCATTAAGGCACGGTATTATTAATTTGGTAGTTTTCTTAAGCACATCACATCTTTCAGCCTCTAATACCATCTTGTTGCTAAAATTCAACATTAAATTAAGCATGTTAAAGAACTGAGGACTGACACTGGGACAAAGTCCACATATATTAACCATGCAGGACAGATGTAAGCAGAAATGGGTGGTTTGTATGCATTTTGTAATGGAATATAAGGGATAGAAGCAATCTTTGTGGGAGGTAGATTAATTCACCACCAGTAAATTTGACCCACTGATGAACCTTATGCTGATAATATAACAAAAGGACAGGGTGTAGAAAACAAGATCCATCTGCTGTGAAATTCCTTCCTTCCTTCCTTCCTTCCTGTCTTTCTTTTTAAAATGGCTGTAATTTAGGTATATGAATGTGCAAAATACATCTGAAATAATAAAAAATGTTGGATTTCTGCTGTTGCATAATAAATGCACAATGAAAATATGCATTTATTTCATTTTAATTTATTTAAATCTTATATCTTATGTTCTTCCATCATGAAACATTAAGGAGACATACACAGGGTTTCCAGGAACTGACTAGACATAGGCTTAGCTTCAGCAATGTTGCTATTGCACTCTATTATTGTTACTACCACCACTACTACTTACTAGTCTTTTTTACTTACAAATGTAACTCGGAGTGATTTACAGCCACAAATAAATAACACATACATTAAAATATGACTTCAGAACATACTCTGGGACCATAGATAGAAAGATAAGAGTGCTTCTCTTTCCATTGGTTGTGTTGATGTGATATAAGAGGTATGTTAAGTTTAATCATTGCCATTTAGCATAAGGATGGGATACCTGTAGCAAAATGTTGCTGAACTCTGCATCATCCCTCACCATTGCCCATGCTGAATCAGACCTGGGGTCCAGCAATACCAAGAGGGTCTGTGATATAGATATTATTATTATTATTATTACCACCACTACTCCTATCATCATCATTATCATTACCAACAAGTCCAAATTTATGTGACCCATCAATTTATGGTCACCTGAATTTTGGACCTTATGTCTTATCTGCCACCAGCCAACAGGGATTAGTTCCCAAGTGCTAAAATGCAAAACTCAAGCCTTTCTGACATTCAGTTACAAGGGTCAACAGAGCATTATAACTTATCAAAAACAAAGAAAAAACAAAAATGTACAAGGTGTTCATTGTACCAGTTAAGGATTACAAACAATAATTATTTTGAGTTTGCTTTTAAAGCCCAAGACTTACCTGCAAAGATTTCACAACCCACTGCAGGTCATGGCCCACTAGTTGGGAAATGCTGATTTAGAAGAAATAGTTACCCTATCCCGCTTTATATAAGTTGTAAAGTGTAGGTTGCTATCTGTAATGTTAGGATATGATAAGGAGAGTGAAAGATACTGCCTACTATCCAGTTAAAATTTGTTGTTCTTTCTCTCAAGTGCATTAAAACACACATGATCTTGTGAGAGGTATTAAATATTAGGTTATAGGAATGACTCGTGATTTTTGAGAAGTTACAGTTCACTATACCAGAATACTTTTGTCTTGGCCGTGTTGATGAAAATGAATTTAATACATGGAATGTCATAATATAATCATGTGACAATGCAGAAAACAATTTAGGTGTCTGCCACACATATATAATGCCTATTAATATCATTTATAGACACTGATCTATTAAGTCGTTTTCTACTCCACCTTCAGACCTTTTGTGTGGCTTGCCAGGCAATTACTTTGTCAAATCTGACGAAATTGCATAATAAATTGTATACATGCATCAAACATGAACAGCAGAGGGGTATAACAAGCTGTGTATTTCCAGTCCACTTGCTCTTTCATCTAAAGAGTAGCTTCTGTTTTGAAAGGCAATTCTATATCCTCTTCAAAGGCTTGCACAAAATGAGTGTATACATTTATCTATCAAACTAAGTAAAAATAATTGAGACGCTTAATATGCACAGTAATAAAGAAACGCAACAACAATTTCATTATTAATGTCTATTGATTATTTATGTTTTCAAATAGACAAATGTAACTTCTAACATTTTATCATGTTAGCCTATGTACGCATTTTGGCTTTACCTGTTTATTGGCAAATTTACAATCCACATTATGGGTGTTTTTATCACTGTACACTCATTTGCTATGTGCACAGCCGAGGTCAGTTTATGAAGTGACTAGTGTTTACTCAATTTGATTACTATGTAATGTAGCACAGACAACTCCCCCCACCCCCACCCCACCCCCGAGTTTTGGAATATTAACTGTGCAAAAGAGAGCCCTGTAAATCTTTACCTAAAAATCTCCAAAGTTTAGATTGATTCCAGCAGTGGGTCTGTATTGATCTAAAAAGCTTTGCGTTCCTAACTAAAAACTAATCTTTATTTCACCCTTTAGTGACTGCAGCAATAAATATGTTCACTCCTACTGGAGTTTAGTGGATTAATGGTTATTGGAGATTGTGGCTTCCAACTGAGGCTGGTAAACTTTAACCTTTGGAGGACAACATGAAGGCATTTACCCCTTGTCATCCATAATAGCTAGGTCCGTTTTTGACAGTTACCTGAGTGTTAAAGAGGAGTCGGAGCAGGAGATAGGAAATAAAATGGCAGCAGCACACTTTAGCTATTAATCATATCTTAGGCTTGTTACTGTAATCAGATCCTTATTCATTTTTATGCAAAATAAATTAAATGAATTATCTTGTCACACTCAAAGATATCTGGTTAGTATGCCTTTCTTCCAGGTGCACTGCCATTTAGCTAAAAAGAGCAATGCAAACCTTAAAATACAAACCTTTCTTTTCCCCTTATAGTTTTGTATGGAATATGAGTGAATGATGGCTTTCTCACTGTGAAGATTTTTGAGACTGCCTCTATTTGACTAGAGTCATTAGCAGTCTTGTAGGGTGCAATCCTCTTTTCAGATCTGCTGGCTGAGGGGCCTTAGGATTTAGTGGAAGTCCTGCTACCCTGGTGCAATACAAGATGTGCTGCCACCACAAAACAGACACTGGTGGAATGGCTGAAACACAGTGAAGCGGGCAGAATGTGGGTGGTGCAGGGGTGGAACCCATTGACGATGTATGCAGTGATGCTCCTTCAATTCACAGCTACATCCCTATCAGTGGCAGAACTTTACACCACCCCCAGATCTGTTAAAAGAAGCCCCTGCTCCAACATCAATGGGCAGGTAAAATATTTTTCAAGCTACCCCTGCATTGACAATCATCTCACTCGCATCACTCTGAGTAAGACTTAGTTGAATACCACTCTAAAAGTTTATGTATCTTATGTAGATACGCATGCTTCTTTAACCCCCCTCTCCAAAGTTCTGTTACTTGGCATGAAAAATGAAAACCCGTGATACTTTTTTTGTGTTACGATATCAAATTTTGTGCCAGATACAATACTCCCTTCTCACACAGAGATCCACAGAATGTGTGGAATGCACAACCACTGATTGTCGCTCTGTCCAAAAGCGCAATGGAATTCAGTTGTCTGTGTCCAGGATCTTATTAGTTGCTTAGGCTCATGCAAAGGGCTTGTGGTAGATTGGGATTTATTTATTTTGTCTTTTGAGCTGCTGGTCCCTGTTCTAGATCACAAACTGCTTTTGAAACACCTCTGCATTTCAAAAGTGGTGGGCTGCTGCTATTTGATGAAAATAAGTCTAAAGCATTTTGGCTCATGGAGTAAGTTTCATGGAACTTTGGCTCCTGGCCAATGTGCCTATTTAGAAACCTCCTGGTGTGGATGAGAGGAGTCATGTGGTCTGACAGTGGTGGTGTGTGGCATCGATTGGGATAGCTATGTTGAGGCTGTACTTCAAGACATGCCAGGAGTATCTTAGATAAAGAGAGAGATATGCTGTGCTGCACACACACACAGTTTGCTAATGGTCTTTGCAAAGAAAGCTTGATGGCACAGCAGTACTAAATTCACTTAAATCCAAATTCTTTGGCTCCAAGGGACGTTGCTGTAGTTAGTAGTACAGTGCAAGTTTTTCATTCCAGAGGTCTCAAGTTCTGGAGTGAAATTCTGGAGTGCAGCTGCCAGTCAGTGCAGATCATACAGAGCAAGATAGACCAATGATCCAACTTTGTATGATGTCTTTCACTGGATAGTGCACTGTATTGAGAAAAAAATATAGCAAATCGTTTGACTTATAATTTATGGAGTTCCCATAATCCTTTACTGGAGGGAATGTTTATTTTTGCATACCTTCCCACACACTGTTATTATTTGCGTAAGACGGAGTTTGTGGCAACTCTGTCATAATTTAGTGATCAGTTTTATTATGGCAATAATCCTTTCTCTTTCTGTAAATTATTTCCATTTTGTAAACCATCTTCCCATGAGAGAGATTACTTCTGTAACCGTCATGTAGAATTGCAGTTATTGGCAGCTGTTACAAACAATTATAATCAATTCTGGTCCCACAGGACATTATCCCAACATCCCAAACTAATCAGGGCTTGGGGGATATACTTTTGGAACAATTCCTAAAACTGGTGTGTAATCTTGGATCAAAACTCACCATCTCTGGAATAACCCAAAACATGAGATGATGTCTTGCTCTGCCTCGATATTTATTCACAGCTCTTGACAACAATTTGTGTTTTTAAAATGATACTTGTTAAAAGATTTGAAGTTGTGGGAAGAATAGGAGAGTCTGCAGTTATTGCAGCCAGTGGAAAGTGAAAACCCACCTTCCTGTCAAGAGGTTTTGTTCATTCAGCTTCAGCTTTGAGAATCCAGTGCAGCAGCAATATGCAGAAAAATGGGGCAAGAGATAGCTCCGATGAGCTTCCCAGCAGTAAACGATTTATCATTGATTGGAGAAACACTGAAGACAGGGACAGTCCTACCACTAAGGCAGAGCAAGGTGTTCACAGAAGAGGCTGAAGGATGGGGACCAATAGGGTAGTGTTGGAGGCCAGAACACTGTGTGCCACATAGCTTGCCTCAGACTAGCCTGCTGTCCTCAGATGAAGCTGAGCACAATGACCCACCCATTTACAGTGTTGAAGTAAGACACAACTGTTAGTCAGCTTGCCTTTTCAACAGGGAATGGGAGAGGTCCTATGCTATCATTTGCCTCAAGGACAAATTTCCAGTTCACAACAGCTTCTTCACCTACACACATGTATACAATTATTGCCACATTAATTTGTGGAACATTCATATTTAAGTATAGACTTCATAGAATCATAGAATTGTAGCATTCTATGTAGTATCATGAAAGGTATCTAGTCCAGTCCCCTGCAATGCAGGAATCTTTTGCCCAACATGAGGTTTGAACCCATGACCCCAAGGTTAAGAGATCCATGTTCTACCAACTGAGCTATCTCAGCTTTTGTCAACTGATAATATTTTTAAAACATTTCCTCTTAATGTGTGCATTTTCTAAATGTATTTTATCCTGAAATATGCATTTCTAAAACATTTGTGTCTATTTTTTTTGAGCCAATAACAGTACCAAATTTTTTTGGAGATGTGCAAAATAGAAAGGGTTATTCTGTTCTATCCCATGTATTTTGTCCAACAGCATTTGTAGGGTACCATGTTTGGGAAGAGTGGAGTAGGACCATGGTTAGCATTCTACTGCGTTTGAAGACAACAAAATCCAAGGAGAGACAGAGATCTCTGCTAATAAATTTAATTTGTAATCATAATGTTCTAGACTGGGAATTAGTTTGAAACTTTCACTTAGGCATTAAGAGGCTTTGGTGGAAAAGAATGGGGGACACATAACATTTCAAGTGGGTATGAAAAAGTTGAGGAAAAGTTGAGATGACAAACTACCAAAAAATAGTGAAGAAAGAAGCAGCAGGAAGAAAAGCAGAAACAGCTGAAAGAAAGGATAAATCCTGTGGCTACTTGCCTTGAAACACAAGGACAACTATCATCTGAAAGGATTTAGCAGCAAGTGCAGGCTGAGAAAAATAAAAAGACATAAAATCACCCTGATGAATGGAGACGGATGCACCAAGAGATGCTAAAATGCAGAAGCGGGGATATAATTTTTGTTTCTCCCTAAAAAGGAATGAAGGATTTGGTTCAAATACTAATACTCATAGATCTTCCTCTGTTCTTACAGCTGTAATTATTTCTGGCCTCCAATCAAACTGTGAAGAGCTTTCTAGAAAACAATAGTCTGCCCAGCCTTGCCCACAGAGATATTAAACCTAGTGTTATACACAGCTTGAACTTTGCTTACCAGCTGAAAAGAACCATTGGCCATAAAGTTCTGTGAATGCAGGGTGCTGCTCTAGCACTAGGTATCTCTTTGGTGAAACTTTATATTGAAAGTTCAGAGTGGAAAAGCAATTCAGCCAAAGGACTGTGCTGGGGTGTCAACCGCTTGTCCGCCACCCCCAACCAAGAAAAACCTGGACCTGCAGAACAGGAATGTACGCTGCTGCTCTCCTTCCTTCCATGCAATGGCCACTTGGAGTCAGATGTTCATTTCCTGCTTGAAGCTGTACTGTCTAATTCAGGGGTTGCTAAACAGCACCTGTAGGCAAAGTGCTGCAGTTGACGGCTTTCCCTGGTGTCCACAAAGCTTATGAGCCTACACCATTGTGCCCTTGGTCTTGAGGTGATAAGCGTGGTTGCCTTTTCTCTTGCTGAAGGAGGAAGTTGGAGGAGTGACACTCTTTCCCACTTCCTCTTTAAATTATTTGCCCTTTCCAAATCTCAGATTAATTGTACTGTAAACGGCTTTCACCCAGCCCCACTGGAAAAGTGGTCTCTGTGGGTATGCTTTTTCTCTCTCTGTCTCAAGGAGTAGGAAGCATCATCCAATGAAGGAGGGGGAGAAGTGAACAGATGTGGTGGTGCCTAAGCACTCATTCAGAAATCCCAGTATGCCCATGGGCCAAAATAGGTTGACAAAATAGTTGATTTCATAAATAAGACACGGCCCAGTGATAGCTGCTGATGCTTTACTGTTACAGTTCTCATTTCTGCATTTTAAATCCTGCTCATGTGAGCCAGAAAATTATGAGAACCATGGAACAGCTCTCACAGTAAAGGTGTGCATAATCTATTAAATCTCCCCAATACAGGTGTACACCACCAACTGTAAAACTCTTGTGGGACTCTGGTTTAAACAATAAAGGGCTAAAATTATTGTATTTTACTAATTCCCATGCATATAACAATCCTCATTGTTAACAGGACCTACATTCATGCAAATATGTCTAGGACTGAATTGTTACAATATAATGTTTTTAATTAGAAAATATGTACTTCTCACATTTGGCTTTTGGTTCTTTTTTTTTAAGTGCTGTGTTAGGCAAATAATTTGGATTACTCTGACTTGCTTGATTAAAAAAGGCATTCAGTCAAACAAAGTGGAATTCTAGTCAATCAGCTAGACAGCGTACTTCCTATTCAAGTTGCCAAAAGGGTTGTTTTGCTGCTAAATCTCTCATACTGTGTGGAGAAGCGAGTCAGGGGTGTGCAGGTTGAGAGCTGCATGAGTTGTGTGCTTGTGTGCGAGAGAAATATCAAACTTAACACCTCACTTTTAAGCATATTACATTGAAGCGTATCCTATTCATTTCAATGGGACGTTGCTCCACAAAACATGTTTAAGGATCGAGGTTTAAGGCAGCGGACAAATGGGCATGTCTAACATGTCCTTAATGGTACATGTTAAATTGTCTTTACCATACAGGCAGGTGGGTGGGGGAACTGAGGCAATGGCACTTTTGAGTTATCTTGCCATGCAGCCTCTTAAAAGATAATGTAAAGCCTTTTTTTCTAATTTAGCCTAATTTCTGCAAAGTGTCACAGCCCAATGAACCACTGAAACTGAACCAGTTCACTGAACTGAACTGGATTGAACAGATGGAATTCCACCCTCAGTATGCTTGAGAGATTCTATGAACAATGCAAAGTCTTTTAAACCTCTCCTCGGAGCTTGCTACTTAGAACAAATACGTAGTTTACTCTGAAGTCATAAAGCCAGCAGCAAATCCTTCAATCTGATACAGGTTGTGCTGCAGCTCTTAGTTTGAAACAAAACAAAAAAATACCTTATTTGAGTTACTTTTATAGCTGTTGTTCCAATATCATAAAACAGAACGTTGAAGGATGGACAAGAGGATTGTAGGTGCCCAGGGTTTGTTTGTTTTTTTATACTAATGCACAATCTAGTTTTCTAGAGATTTCCAGTAACACACACACAAGCTCAAGCAAAGGGTGTAGCTGAGAGCAGATGTTCTGCCTCTGCAGTTTTGAAACCCAAATGTGGCCGAGGCACTGCTGCTACATTTTAGCTCGTGCCTTTAAATTCTCTTCTCCCACACAGTGCATAGTAAGTGCATAATACTGTACAGGTATGCATGATCTTGCTTCTTCCCTCCTCCCTCCAACTCCTCCAACCAAGAACACACATTTTCAAAGCTGTTTTTGAGTTCAGCTTCATGGAAATTTGGATCGTTATCACAAGGCTGCAATTTCCACAGGGTTTCATGATTCTGTGGACACAGTGAAAGCTAACTCCTCGAGTCCTTTTGCAGTAAGGCCAGCTAAGGAGTGTCTAAGCTCCAAGAGGCCAGATAAATTGTCTATGCAGCATCTCTAAGGATTAGCAACATGCCTTAGCAGTTGGAAGGAAAGAAAACCTGTAACCAGCCTTCAGGCTTCTTTAGGAAATGGTGGCATGGCTTCATGGACCTGTTCTGGATGGGGTTCTGGTCTGGCTCCATTACAGACACTGGAAGCACAAGTGGTCTCTGTGGCATGGAACGGTCCAGCTGCAATCCAATTTGGATGGGGATAACCTAGCTTCTATCGTTCATGCTCAAGTCACGTCTAGGTTAGATTACTACAGCGCAGCACATGTAGGGCTGCCTTTCAAGGTGGTTTGGAAACTGCACCTAGTATAGAATTCAGTGGCCTGATTGCTGACTGGTACCACATAACACTGATTCTGGTCCAAATGGCTACCAACTCATTTCCAGGCTAAATTCAAGGTGCTGGTTTTGACCTACTGTGGGCCTCAGGACCCAATATGGCAAGAACAGCCTCTCTCCTTATGAATCTTTTCATAAGACCCTTCAATAATCAAATGGGCCCTTCCCAGTGTGCCTCTTCCAAGGAAGGTGTGGAGGGTGGCAATGAGGGAACAAGCTTTTTCAGTTGTGGTTCCCAGTTTTTGGAATTTTCACCCCAGCAAAACAAGCATGGCACTAATGTTGTTAGTTTTTCGGTGCCAGGCAATGTTCACATTAGAGGCTTCAAATGGAGCAAGGTCATTCTCCATTGCATTTCAAGTTGCATTCTCACAGGGTTGTTCACATCAGAGAAGGGGTGGGGTGTCTTCACTCAACACACATGACCTTTTTGGTCTCAGTGCCATTGCAGAACCCTTTCCCACCAAACTTCTACTCATGAAAAAAGAAAGGAAAAATAAGATAATAAATAATATTATTGATGAGGAGAAACATTTGACAAGCCCGAAAGAGATAAGGAAAGCATTGGTAAAATTTTATACAGCATTTTATCAGTGTGAGAAGGAAGATCTTGAGAAAATGGAATCTTATTTAAAGACTGCAACATACCTAAAGCATCTAAATAATAATAATAATAATAATAATAATAATAATAATAATAATAATTTATTATTTATACCCCGCCCATCTGGCTGGGCCTCCCCAGCCACTCTGGGCGGCTTCCATAAAAACCAAAAATACAGTAAAATATCACACGTTAAAAACTTCCCTGAACAGGGCAGCCTTAAGATGTCTTCTGAATGTCAGGTAGTTGTTTATCGCTTTGACATCTGCTGGAAGGGCGTTCCACAGGGCGGGCGCCACTACCGAGAAGGCCCTCTGCCTGGTTCCCTGTAGCTTTGCTTCTCGCAATGAGGGAACCGCCAGAAGGCCCTCGGCGCTGGACCTCAGCGTCCGGGCAGAATGATGGGGGTGGAGACGCTCCTTCAGGTATACTGGACCGAGGCCGTTTAGGGCTTTAAAGGTCAGCACCAACACTTTGAATTGTGCTCGGAAACATACTGGGAGCCAATGTAGGTCTTTCAAGATCGGTGCTATATGGTCTCGGCGGCCGCCCCCAGTCACTCAAGAAAACTTGAGAACTTTAAATGCACCCATATCAACGTAGGAACTGCAGATGGCATTAAGTCGAATGAAAGCATTTGCGAATGATGTGGTGTTAACTTTGGAACAACCTATTGTAAGTCTCCCCAAGGAACTAGAAAAAAATAAAAACTTTGGAGAAGTGGCAGGTTTTAAAATAAACACAGAAAATACCAAAATGTTGGTTAAAAACATGAGCAGTTGAAAAAGGCTTTAGAAATGGTGACTGGCTTAAAAATAGGTAAGAAAGTTAAATACTTGGTGATTTGGCTGACGGTGAGAAATCTCAATTTATTTCAAGATAATTATATTCACCTGTGGAAAGATATTTTTAAAAAGCTGGCAATATGGAGAAGGATGAAGCTTTCTCTACTAAGTGGAATTTTAGCCATTAAAATGAATGTGCTTCCTAAGAAGTTGCTTTTATTCCAATCAATCCCAATGGTTAATAATTTAAGTTGCCTCAAAGAATGGAAAAAAGATATCTCTAAATTTGTCTGGCAGGGGAAAAAGCCTGGAATTAAACATAAAATCTGGATAGATACAAAAGAAAGAGGAGGATTTGTCCTGCCAGACCTGCAATTGTACCATGAGGCAGCTTGTCTGTGCTGGCTAAAGGAATGGATTGTATTGGAAAATGCACACATTTTAGATCCGGAAGGCCACAACATAAAATTTGGTTGGGATGCACGTCTTTGGTATGGGAAAGATAAAATTTATGAGTTTTATGAACCATATTATTAGGAGAAATTTGTATAGAGTTTGGAAGAAATACAAACATTTGTTGGAAAGAAAAACACTTCTATGGCTCTCCTCTACTGAAGCAATCACAATTAAGAAAATTAATATGGATAGACAGTGGGCGACCTATAGAGACTTGCTGGACCTTTCAGGGAGCGAACCCAGACCAAAATCAATGGAAGTTAGGAATTGATTACAGTATCACCAGTTACTGTCTAAAATGTATAAATTATTATTGGAATGGGAAACAAAGGACGAGCTGGCTAAAGCTTCAGTGACACACTGGGCAAAGGACATAAAACATAACATAGGTTTACCTTTGGGAGAAACTTTGGAAGAATGATTTGAAATTTACTGCATACTATACACATGCTACATGAAAATAATTCATAGATGGTATTTAACCCTGAGTAGACTGGCTAAGATGTATAAAGTAGAATCAGATTTGTGTTGAAAATGTAAATAAATGAATTGAACTTTTTCATCTGTAAAAAGCTTAAAAAAAAACAACTTTCCCAAAAAGACTAGAGGCATTTTTGTTAGGAATAGTTCAGGCAGAAGTTCCCAGGGGCCAGAAAAACTTATTTATGTATGCAACAATATGTCCTGAGTTTTGGGAGCCCAAAAATGGAAAGTGAGGGAGGTCCCAGGTAAGGAGGATTGGCAATTTAAGATGATAGAATATGCGGAACTAGCTGGTCTAACATATAGAATAAGAGAGCAAGTAGAACATGCATTTAAAAAAGAGTGGAAAACTTTTGCTGAGTATATGGAAAATAATTGTGCACAGTTGAAAATGCTGGCAGCATTAAGGTAAATTCAACAGTATAATAAACACTTGAGTGATGTAAGTTAGAAGAACTGAATAAAATGGTTATAGTACAATATGCAGTAATGGTAGATAAATTAAATGATCCATGGAAAGGGAAGTAGGGAAGCCATTGAATATATGGTATTATGTAAGATGTCTATTTTGAGATGTAAAATTGAAAAGTTAATAAAAACTATTAAACAAACAAACAAACAAACAAACTCCTACTCATGAAGTTGGCACCTGTGCAGGCACACTCATCTGCACATGCACGATGGCTGTCTCAAATGTTTTTTTGAGACTATTCTTAAGTACAAAGTGAATGCAGTTTAAGTTTTCTAGTTGGACTGAATCTCCTTTGAGAAAATATGCACTGTGGTTAACATACTCAGGTGAATATAGCTTCAAAAATGGTCAGTGGGAGTGCATTAGATGCAGACTATGTGGTAACATGAACATACCCTAAAACATTCCTGTTTGCCCAGGTTTTAACTTAGATCACAGTGCAGTATGAATTATGGTTTGTTTGTTCTGTTCATCTTTGAGTAGGGTGGGGTAGGATTTGTCCTTTCTATTTGGATGAACACCTTTAAAAATATTTGTTTTATTATGTATTTGATTTTAAAAGATTCACAAGCTCTTTGGTATTTCATGTATTTGTAAGTCACTGAAGGACTTTTTTGTAGAAAAGCAATGAATAAATGCAATAAATAAACAAAAAGTTTCTAGTCTAAATGTTCAGCTCACTCACTGCGGTTGGCAATACAATGTCATATCCACCCTGAAGCTGCGGTTATCACCACACAGATCTCCCCCAGCAACTGACTAGTTTTTGTTAGCTTGCTTTGCTTGATTGCTTCTGCAAAACAGCATGAACCTTGCCAGAAGGCTGTGAAATTCTGATGCAGCTTTCTTCCATGCCTGCACCCATTCCTCATGCATAGTATTCCCTTTGCTGCTATCCCACAGACATTGATGGCCATATAGAAAGATAGAGGTTAGCATGATAGACTAAAATGGCCAAGTTAGCCCCAGAGGTTAAGAAGCAGAATTTATTTCTAGTCCTAACTCCATGTTCAAGCATTATTTTTATTATTTCTTGTAACATCTGTAATCACACATCTCCTGCACCAATGTGGTTTCACCCTTTAGTAAGTAGCCCAGGGTAGCAAACACATAGCCCTCTGGATATTGGACTGCAACTCTGACCATACCTGGCCATAGGTCGTGTCAGCTGAGGGGATTACAGTTAAAAAAGTGTAAAAAGTGAAAGCAGAAGGCCACATCGGAAATGCATGGGCCTCTATCCCTAATCATGATGAATCAGCCTCAGTCAATGCAGTAGAATCCATATCATTTACACTGTAGATACATGGAATGTTTCTTGAAGTTTGTGTGGAAGTCTATGGAATTGTTTTGCTATACACATTTTTGGAAACTGAACAATGTTTAAAAACTAAAACAAAAAAACCCACAGTAAGGTCTGGTCTCAAAAAAATAAATAGAGGCCTTTTCGTATCTGAATCAAAATGTGAAAATGAAGTCTTACCTCTTCTGATACCACATTGGTTTCTGTTCACAGGATAAATGTCAAGTCCATATACATGGAAACATTATATCAGAATTCAGTGCCCATGTAACTTTCAGAGAATCAGGCCCTGAGAGAAAAGTATACTATGTTAAGCCAGAATCAGCCCTTCTTTCTCAAGCAAATTATTGATTTAGCTTCTGGGGATATTTAGAAGTTGATTCTGAATTATGAGGCCAGCACATGTAACTAATAGTTTTTAGTGGAATGTCAAACATTTTGTGAACTATTGGGAAAGTCTGGACCCAGATTTCACTGCTGAAGCCATAAGCTGCTCAGTGAAGAAGCTGAGGAAACACAAACATACAACAGGACACAATTTTCTTCCTAATACTCAGCAGAGCATTGCAAGCCTTCCAGCTAGATAGCACATTGCTGAGGGGGGGGGAGTATGATCTACTGGTTAGTCAAGCATGCTTAGCTTTCCTTCACCCCTCCCCCAGCCTTTTGGTTAGTGAGTGTGTTGAAGTTGGCAGCAAATATCAGCCAAGGCATATGACTCCCTCCTGAAGCAGCAGCAAAGTCCCACTGTCTACATCACAGCCTTTCTGTCCACCACAAGATGCCCTGCCTTGGCAGCCATCCCTTTGTCTGATGTGGAGAAGCAAGTTTTCCCTGTCCCTTTTCCTGAACAACTTAAAGTTTAAGAAGTCTGATCATTAAACCAAAATCATTGGAGCAGCATGGAAACATTCCCCCCTCCATGGCATTGTGCATCAATCTGTGACCCTCCCCTCCTTTTTTTCCTTTTCTGTTTCTTAAAGTACCTCAACCTTTTGGTGAGATGAGTATTCATTGCTCTAGCCCAGTGAATTCATTGGGACTATTGGCATGATTAAAGGCTTGATAGTTGCCCCATTAATTTGCAAAGAGAATCATTTTCTTTGTACTGTTTATGTCTTTTTCACAATTTGCTTCCTCTCTGTCTCTCCCTGCCTTTTACACTGCACACATATACCTTAGAACTTGGCATCAGTTTTGATTGGAATATTCAGTGCATATTGTTCTCTGCTGGTATTCTCATAATGTTCCCTTATTCATTTTTAAGCCTGCCAAATCTCTCTCTGTTTGTGTGTCTCGGGGGCATTTGTCCTTTTGAATAAGGAAAATGTTTTGATACCTTTATCACGTCTTTCTGGGACGGCACTGGTTTCTCTTTCTGATCATTTCAGCTTTGATTAAAGCAAAAGAAAATAGAAGTGTCAGGCTCTCCATTTTTTAACTAATGCAAACATTCCCTCCCCCCATTATGGTCCACAAACAGTTGATTCCAATCAACTTTTCCCCAACTCATTCCACTTGCAGTGTTGTACTTTGATAACCACTCTCACACAAATATTCTCAGAAGTGTTTCCAATCTGGTGATATTATGATAACATAGCCCTAAGGGTTTATTAGCATCATGCTATTCATTTCACCTACTTTCATTTCCTTGGACTAAGTCCAGAATAGCCCCTGGTCCTGTTGATTGCTCTTCAAACAGAAGAAATAGCCCTGTATTACATTTAGGAACATGCATCTAGTTTCTAATGACTCTATTGCTGCTATACCCATCAGTGTCAGGGTAATTGAAATTCCACTATAGTCACTGCTCCTGTATCTCTTCACAGCTTATTCCTTATTTATATAAGTTGGTGGGTTTTTTTCACCTACCATTTTGTCTTCGGCATTCCCTGGCCTATGCCATTTTCTCCCTAATTGTTTTACGCCATTTTAAAGGGTGCTCTGCTCCCGTGCTCTGCTTTTATTGGTTTTTCGGTTAATCAAATGCAGGAGCAATGTTATGAACCTTGAGTTACTTGCTGCTTGTTTCCCCACTGTTAGTTTCACAGTGGAAGCACATTTGAAGATACTGCTCAGCTAAGCAAAGCATGGCAGCCAGGACCAATAGGACATTGGGAAAGGAGGGTTTAATGAGGAGGAGCTCCCCTCAAATGCAGCAGAGGATAAGTCTGATTCTGACTTTTGCATGCTAAGCTTCCTTGCTTCGTGACAGATTACCTGAATGACCTTGGATGTTTTGCTTCAGCTCCCATTCCACTTGTCTGTTCTCTTTCTCTCTGAATTTAGGAGAGCAATTAGGGCTTAAAGGCCACAAGTCTTAATTCATCAGTTCCTGCAGAAGCCCATCCCTCCTCTGATAATAACAAGGAGCACACTTGTTCCTCTGATTGCATGGATGAAACAGCCATGATGTGGGGCATGCCTCATTCCATTGTGCCTTGCTTTCCCATATGTAAAGAGGGATGTCATATTTGCTTACTTCCAAAATTTGGCCAAAGAATTAAATGAGTGACCATGACACAGTTTATAAGACTTCCTTGGACACTGTTAAAACATGTTACCCCAGAAAAGGTTATATGGCTTGAAAGGTGTTGGGACAATTCATTACTCTTGGTGAAAGTTTGCAGTTTCCTCTCTCTTTGACTTTGCACTGGTGCCTTTTCTTCTTCCCCCCTTTTTTGGCAAGCAAACAAGAGCACGGATCCTACAATATCCTGTGCAGCCTAGGTTCCAACGCACATGTAGAATTCCTTCATCTGCTAAGGCTGTCTCATTGATTTCAGTAGGGAGTACACCTTTGTATAGACAAAGGGATAAAAGTAGTATGCAAACTGGACATATCTGGAAAACAGTTTGTGTGTGATTCCCAGGACCTTAGTACTTCTTTTACTTCCATTGATGGTAACTACATTTTGTAAACCTGGGTCAGAGGAACTATAGTGTTGCACTTTCTATGATATGGTCAGGTTCAGGGCAGCATCATTCCCTAAAGTGAATGCAATCATACAATCAGGGACTAGTGTGTGAAGTTTGGGCATCTTTAGTACTGAGTGGACTCATCAGTTAACTTGGTCCATCATTAAAATGCAAAGTGGAATTCTCCTTCAAGAGGAAGATAGCTTTTCTACACATTTCACTTTTGAAATGTCATAATTTTCAGCTAACATGTTCTCTTTTAAATTTCACATACTATACTGGCTGAGCAAACCATAAGGGAGCTCACTGCTCTTTGCAGCATTCAGGGGGTCATATTTTCATGCAGGTTAACCATTTCTGAGCAATTTCTTTGATTTATTAGACCCAAGTAGACTTCAGTAGGGTCACTGGGCCTTTTAAATTTAAGAAACCTTCCTAGAACAATGTTTGGAATTCTAATTTGTCATGGAATCTCTTGACTGAGAGTACCAAAGTCCCTTGACTGAGCGTACTGGAGTCTTTTTGTTTGCTTATGATTTAAACAATTTAAGCTTCTTTTCTATCTGGCAGGGGTCTTCTTTCCTGATAAGCACTACAAAGGAGTACCAAGATTATGATGTTGCTTTTATCCTGCTACAGATGGCCCCCACCCCTATTATTTACCAGCCTAGGACCAGGACCCATATGTTCTGAATGTGGATTGTGATCCCTTTGTGCCTCTTTTAATTTCCCCTCAGCCAAGTGGCATTCTCCTTCAACTACTGCTGCTCCATACTTTCTCCTCCCTAAATTCAGAGATATTTCCCTATGCTTTGAAATTCAAGTAGGAGAGGCACATCAAGTACAGAGGGAATTGCAGAAGGCTAGTGGAGATGGTCCATCTTAGCTTTCCCCAAGCTGATGCTGTCCAAATGTTTTGGAATACAATTCCCATCATCCTTGACTACTGGTCATGCTTGCTGAGGCTGATGACAGTTGTAGTCCAAAACATCTGAAGGGATAGAGATGCTGGTTTACACTGAGGTGTCTTACACTTCCATTCTTTAGAGTTTGAATCCCATCGTTTAGGCTTAAGCGAGGCCTCCTTTCTTATCCCACATATTGATTCTCATAAAATTAAAGTATTTAAAATGTGTTCTTACCCTGTCAAAATTGGATGGGGAGAGGGAGGGAAAGTAATGAGGATCAGACTTAGCCATCTATTTAGGTAGATTTATGTTCCAGCAGCCTATCTGCCTCTCTTTACTCATTTATAGGGAAACAAGTTACAATGGATCTTAATTTCCCATATGCTTTCTAGTCCACAATAATATTGTACATAATCTTGCATTTAGGAATTACCCATTCTGCAGAGCAGTCTAGTGTTTATTTCACTGTCTGTCTCTGGCCCAGGGTTAAAACTATTGGAGGTCCAGATGACATCTGGCTTCTCAGCTCAAACAGAATATTGGCTGCAGTGTTTATCAGTGCATTATTCATCAAAACTGATGATGCAAAGTACAACATGCTGTCTGTAGCGCAGTGTACGAGTGGAAAGAAGTTGGCAGAAATGCCCAGTGTTCTGTGAGCAGCATGTAATCAATAGTCTGGGTGCTTGTTCACTTTATGTTGATGACTATTCCCTCTGGTACGCCTTTGTATATTTTTGGGATCACTGTCTTACCAGCTGTGCTGCTTTTTCACTCTCTTCTTGATACCATCCAAGATAGATAGAACAGAAGGGACAACCTTTTGTGCAGTGGGTGTCAAATCAGCTAAGCTAGTTACACAAAGCATGACAATGAGAAAGAGACTGGAAAGGATGCAGCTCTGAATTTCCAGCAGTGTGGATCTTTGTTTTTTGCAAAGAAAAAAAAAGTGAAATGCCATGTTGATCAAATGGTTATTACTATTCCAGTCCTAATCACATTAGGTCAAATTAATCCTGTACATTTTCAGTGGAATTTGACTTAGAGCACTTCCAGATTGTCTCTACTTTTGGTTGAGATTCAGTCACTTACTGGCAAATTTCGGCTGTGCAGCTGAAGTTGATTTGACACTTTTGCACACCAAATCTGTCCCTGCCCCCAAACTAGAACTTTTTACTACAAGAAAAGTGATGGGAAAATGCACTTACTTGATGCAATGTTATCTAACCTTCCCACAAAAAAGAGAGAAAAAAATGCTCAGTATATAGCCAATGCCATATAACTCCCCACAAACTGTGCAAACAAATGAGAATGAATGCTCATATGAGAGGGACCATTGTTTACTGCTGATTCCTGCAAATGGGTCTATCAGTATGATTTCACCTTGGAGTGAGGCCTGTTCAGAGTCTGGAATTTGACAAAATAATAGCAACGTTTCTCTGTGGTTATGTATGATCCCCTAAATGGACTGTTCACATGCAAGAATGTTGTATGAGGTGAGTGGGGAAGTTTGTGAATACAGTGGTACCTCGGGTTACATACGCTTCAGGTTACAGACGCTCCAGGTTACAGTCTCCACTCACCCAGAAATAGTACCTCGGGTTAAGAACTTTGCTTCAGGATGAGAACAGAAATCGCGCGGTGGCAGCAGGAGGCCCCATTAGCTAAAGTGGTGCTTCAGGTTAAGAACAGTTTCAGGTTAAGAACGGACTTCCAGAACAAATTAAGTACTTAACCCGAGGTACCACTGTAGAGAGACAGAAATTAACAAAAGAGTTGGAGAAAGAGCAAAGGAGAGAGAGAGAGAGAGAGAGAGAGAGAGAGAGAGAGAGAGAGAGAGAGAGATATGAGAATAGAGAGTGAAAATGAAGTTCCTTTGGTGCAGAGGGCTTTCCCCTGGCAATTTGATGTGACTTACTGGTCTTACTAAGCTTCATTAACATATAACCCCCGAAATTTTGGATCACCTCTAAACGGATGCCAAACTTTTCTTTTGTGCTGTGGGATCAGACAATGTTGGCTTTTTGGGGGTGTTAATTTCCAACCCCAGTTTGCTGTATCAATTACTCAGTTTGGACGGTGAAACAAAATGCAGCGCTCATGGCAAAAAACGGTACAAAACTACAGTACTCCAAAAATTTGGCTCTGTTTTGGAGTGAATCAAACAATTTTTGGGAGGTTTGGGAGGGTTTGAGTTATTTTAAATATACTTATTTTGGGGGGGGGCACCACAAAATGTGGGATTCATGGAACAACATGGCACCATATGAGTACAAAACTTCGGCATCAGGTTGGAGGGGATCAGACAATGTTGGATTTGGGGGTGTTAACTTGTAACCTCGGTTTGCTGTGCCGATTGCTCAAATTGGGCATGGCACAAAATGTGGGATTCACAGCACAAAATGCACACTTATTACAGTTTGTGCTACCATATCAAGTCTCTGTCTATCTATCCCTCCATCCCATATGCTTCTACCAGTGCTTTTTTTTAAAAAAGGGGGTACTCAAGGGCATGCAGTACCGGCATCTCTCTCTCTCTCTCTCTCTCTCTCTCTCTCTCTCTCTCTCTCTCTCTCTCTCTCTCTCTCTTCTTGTTGTTAAAAAGTGTGACACTTACTGTAACAACTCCATGGTGAGTACAAGCACCTATTTTTCTAGAAAAAAGGCCTGACTTCTACCTTGTCTGACACCTGGCATTACTCTGGGATAGCATATTCCTCCCAAAGCCCAATTTATGATTAGGTAAATAGAGTTCTCCCTGCTCACATTTATTGACATCTCTGAGTGCTAGCAATTGTTAGGGAGGTGGGCTTGCCTAGCAGTATGCTCTTTGCCACAAGTCTTGTCACAATCCAAGGGCAGAAAGGGAGGAGCCAGGTGCAAGAGCTATACTTTAGGCAAGCTGCTGAAATATGATTATCAAATGTTTTGATGCTCCAAGCACACTTTCTGCAGCCATTCATTTACAATGCATGTTCTGAAAAGAAGGAGTCCACTCACATTACAGAGAGTTAGTCACTTCCAAGAAGCACTCCTCCTTTCCCTCTCTTAGATGGCCTCCTCTGAAGGTAAGCAACAGGAGAGAGGTTGCCAATTCAGCAGAAAAGGCCTGTGAGATTATCGGACATCCTCCAGCATGCTTGGGAGGCTGAGTTTGAATATGCTCACCAGGTCCCATCTTTCTCAGGTCAGGATGCATGGCTCTGTTTTATAGGTCAATTTCCTAGTGGAAGAGAAGTAAATGAAGCAGAGCCTGAAGATAATTTATAAGCATAACTGCTTTGTTTTCCAAGATTCATAAGTCCTAGAGCAGAGGTAATAATAAACAGCATGCATGCAATTCTTTGCCTCATGACAGCCAGCATGACACCAATTCCAAGCTTCTTCCTGGTTCTCATGAAACAACTGTCTCTCGAAAGCAAGCTCCAAACAGAAGAGTACGGCAGAAAGCAGAAATAAGCATTCCCCCCATGTTCTGGCCGGGAGAATCCCTTTTGCTGAAATCTTGCATCTTGGACCCAAAACTAAATCCTCCAATGCCTTTTTGAAGACCTGGTTTCTGCTGATGCACTAAGGATGAGAAAACTTAGAAAACCACTGAGCCCACATGCACCCAAGTTTCCAGTGCATTTACCAATGTAACTGTAACTGTATGTGCTCTCTGATATAGCTCTTCTTTGTGCATGTTCCTTAGCTGCAGTTTAGGGGCAGGAAATGTGTGGATCCCCAGATCTTGTTGGGCTCCACCAGCCCTTGCCAGTTTGGCCAAAAGTCAGGAACGATGGGAGATGTAATGTAGCAACATCTGGATCGACACATGTTCCACACCTCTGCTCTAATAATTGAACACTAACCATTGCTTAAAGCTGGGATGGGGTACAAATGGTCCTCCAGATGTCATGGTAGAGCTCCCACCACTCCTCACTGTTGGCCATGCTGGCTGCGGCTGATGGGGGATGGAGTCCACCAACATCTCTAGGGCCAGAGTTGTTCCATTCTTGGCTTAACGGTACACTCCTTTTTGAGGAAATGTAGCGGTTACCTCTAGTTACAACTACTAATGTCAAAACTTTGAACCAGCTCAAGCAGCTAGCCTTAGAGAACAACTAGTGAGCCACAGATGAATATGCTATCTGCATAAAATGTTACAAAAAGTAATACCACTACATATAACCAGGTAAATGGAGACTCGATAAGCATCATGATGCTGGAGAATTATCAACCGGACATGCATGTACATATCCACAGTGGTTGAGCCTATGGAAGCATGTTTCCACACAGAGATCTTTGTTGTTGGACCAGGGAGTAGATCTGGTGTACAGGCAACTCCCAAATTATGTGGGGTTATGTTCCAAGGCACTGTGCGTTTAAGTGAAATCACATATATTCGAAACACTGTTGAGAAAGCCGGCAAATACTCTCTTCTGCCCCCACCCCTTTTGGTGATGTTTTCAGGTCACTTTCAGGTTTGGCGTGATGCATGTGTGTGCAGTCATGCACATATTGAATGCACCCAAAATGGTCATTACCTGTATATTAAATGTAACAACAGTATCTGGTAAAAACCGAATAAATACTGGGTTTCCCCCAAAAAAACATTGAAGGTGAAATATGGCTTTCAATTTTTTGTTATTTTTACAAGTTGGGGAAGTAAGAACCACACCTGAAAATTATTCTTAATGTGGTGGTGGAAGCAATATTACAGTCATGTTTTCATATCCCATTCCTCTTCTTAGTGAAGGTACAGGGGAAACCCAGCCAGATGGGTGGGGTATAAATAAGGAATTATTATTATTATTATTATTATTATTATTATTATTATTATTATACTCATTCCTTGAAAGTATTGTGCAAGTGGCTGATGCTTTTGTGCAGGAGGGAGAGTTGTAACCATTAACTTTTTAACAAAAAGGAAGTCCCACCAAAGTTACTGAAGAGTTGCACAAAAAATTATTAACTGAAATGCAGACATTGGACCTTATCAATGCTGTGCATGACTGGAGGGTTAACCTTAAGTTTGCATCTCAGCAGGGTTAATAAGCTTCTGATATTCATATGTAACCCTTAGAAAACAGAATTCTGTGTCTTATCATGGCTAGTGACATCACAATTAAAGATCCATAAAAAGCACACATACTGCAGGAAAATGGCTTGTAAAACAGCCTTGCAAAATACACCCACAGCTAGGTAAAGGTAAAGGTACCCCTGCCCGTACGGGCCAGTCTTGACAGACTCTAGGGTTGTGCGCTCATCTCACTCTATAGGCCGGGAGCCAACGCTGTCCGCAGACACTTCCGGGTCACGTGGCCAGCGTGACAAGCTGCATCTGGCGAGCCAGCGCAGCACACGGAACGCCGTTTACCTTCCCGCTATAAGGCGGTACCTATTTATCTACTTGCACCCGGGGGTGCTTTCAAACTGCTAGGTTGGCAGGCGCTGGGACTGAACGACGGGAGCGCACCCCGCCACGGGGATTCAAACCGCTGACCATGCGATCGGCAAGTCCTAGGCGCTGAGGTTTTACCCACAGCGCCACCCGCGTCCCATCAATATTTTTACTAGCCCAGCAGCCAACACCTATCAACAGAGGTCATTTGCAACACATTGATTCTTTGAAAGAAACAAAAAGAATCAGCTCATCTGCAGCTTACAAAAGCTTCCTTGTCTTGAGGTTCTTTGGGAGGCTCTTTCATGCTAATCTAAGAAATCTTAGATTGTCGAGCTTTCTGGTTGAGCGCAGTGGCGTAGCGTGGGGGGTGCAGGGGGGGCCGGCCGCACCGGGCGCAACATCTGGGGTTAGGGCAAATCCATGGGTTAGGGGGCGCAAATCCACGGGTTAGGGGGCGCAAATTACTTGCCTTGCCCCGGGTGCTGACAACTCACGCTACGCCACTGGTTGAGCGTCACCTTTTGGAAATTCCTCCCGGACATCCATTCCGAATTTGAAATCCCTGTAATGTCCCGACATATGGCAGCCCTAAAGGAATCACCACCATTGCGACAGGCCACAAACAGGTGAGTCCTAAACATACTGTGTGAAAATCAGTCATACGTATGCAGTGATATAAGTAATAATTTTTATATTCCTGATATTATGCCGGAAGGGGGGTGATAGATATTATATTTCTCTGTTTGGTTTCCAAAGAAGTCTTTCTCTCTTCAGCTAGGCATGTGATCAGAGCTGAAGTCTTCCCTTGGTGCCTAAACTCCATTATCTTCAAGATCGTTCATTTGATTGCTATAGAGGACTAGCACAGCCAGTGATGATGGATGAACTGAAACATACCACTTCATGTACAATGGTACCTTGGTTTAAGAACAGCTTAGTTTATGAACAACTTGGATTAAGAACGCTGCAAACCCAGAAATAGGTGTTTTGGTTTGTGAACTTTGCCTTGGAAGCAGAACATGTTTCTCTTCCTGTTGAGTGTGTTCCATTTGTAAATTGAGTCCTCCACTGCTATGGGAAAGCAACTCCTTGGTTTAAGAACGCTTTGGTTTAAGAACAGACTTTCGAAACGAATTAAGTTTGTAAACCAAGGTACCACTGTATTGGTTTGGATCCCAACTTGCTCCTCCATTCATGTTGGAGGACTGGTGATTTCTGCCACATCTTCTCCATCTACAGCCTTTTTCTACACCAGGTACCATACCAGATTGGATGTGGACTTGCTGGGTAGCTAAGTAAAGCTTCTGACTGGCTCAGCTGCAATGTAATGCCTAGACCATGGCTTGGCAACTAGAAACACTCTCCATGGGGCAAAGATCATCCTCTTCTGGAAACAACCATCCAAGTAGGATTGGAAGCACTGCAAAGTGGTGCCACTAATCTCTAACTCAGACAACTGCTCCAGAAGGATACCATGGTTGATGGTATTGAAAACCACTGAGAGTTTGAGGAGAATTAACAGGGATACAATTCGTCTGTCTCTTTCCCAACAGAGGTCATCATACAGGGCAACCAAAGCAATTTTTGTGCCCAAACCAGGCCTAAACCCCAATTGAAATGGATCTACAAAACCAGCTTCCCACAAGAGCACCTGGCTGAAGTAGGAACAAAGTATAAGAGCAAAGAATAAAAAAATATGCTACCCATTTGCAGCCAGCATTCTGTCACTAGGGGATGAAACAAGGTTGAAGCCCAGTGGTAAATCAACAATGAGTAGCTGCTCTTTCTCATATGCTTCTCAGAACTGAGATGCATTGGGTGATTGTCTCCAAAACTCTGTGCGTAGGGGAAAACAGAAATAAGACTGGAGCAGTGACTTGTACTTTTAAAGATTCTGTTCAATAGTCTGGAAAGGACAGGACATCCTTGGTCTCTCTGTGTTGGCACTCATCCATGAACTTTTTTCAGTATGTGGCATATGTCCTAGAAGCATAATCAGAAGAGTACTGATTAGCTCGTCAGACTGACCTGCTCATCCCATTTGTCTCAGTTCAACAAGCATGCTGCTGGTAAGCTTAGCCATTCTGTTTCTGAGTCATGGGATCCCTGGCATAAAAGAGAGACCCTTTTCTTTTGATCTGATTTCTACAGAACCACTACCCCATCTTTGACCTTTCTTGACAGAGTTTCAATACAATGGGTCGGTATTCAGCTAACTCCTGATCTGCTGGGAAAGCATAGTCAGTAGAGCATGAAACTCTTACTTCCAGGGTCATGGGTTTCAACCCCATGTTGGGCAAAAAGATTCCTGCATTGCAGGGAGTTGGACTAGATGACCAACTCTACAACTCTATGATTCGACACAAAGCTGACCCATTAAAATTAATGGACTTAACTTAGCCGTATTCATTCTTTTCAATGGGTCTATTCTGAAACTTAGTTGAACACCACCCTATTCTCTTAAAAGTGCATGCATGTGTTATAGACCTCTGTCATCTTCCACCTGCCTGACTATTACTATCAGATGTATTACAGCTTCTGAAAAGAATAAAAAGCAGCTTTCCTCCATGGGAAGATAAACACTTGGATGGATTTCTGTTGGGACCATCACACAGGTAGAAAGGGTTAAAACAACCATTGTCTCGATCCTGATTCCTCCAGTGGATGCTTTAAAAATGATAGCAGAGGAGGGATAAAGGAATTTAGCAAAACATGTTTGACCTCAGAAGCTACATGAAGGGATTTGTTGCAAAAACTGAGCATTAGTTTTCTCGTTAGGAATAATGGAAAAATAGCTCCCTGCTCCCCAACAGAATTTGCTTGTTTAACTTCTCCCAACTTTTCTCCATTTCTAGTCATGATGACAATTCATAAGAATAAAGTGTTTTTAATGACACCATCAGGATGTTAATCCAGAGACAACAACTTTGTTTTCTATGGCTGTGGTTTTCCTAATCACTAGCAAGCCTCTGTCTGAAAGACTGGTGTTATAAAAAGTAAAGAGTGCCCTGTTTTTGCCGTTGTAGCTAAAGTTGATATGGCATCAGAGCCTCTAATGGATATAAACAGGGCTTTTTTTGAGCTGGAACACAGTTTCGGCATCTCTCAGGTGGGTGCCATTGCCATTATAAGAGAGCAAGGGAGGTGTTTGTGGTGAGTTCTGGCACCTTTTTCTAGAAAAATAGCACTGGATTGAAAAAAAACCTAGCTTTATATAACTAGCTGTTAGATGCATATAACATTTTGCAAATGAGTTCACAGCTTGTGCAGTCCACAAAAAGCTGTTGCTCTTACAAAAGGTCAAAGAAAGAGAATGAAGTGGGTACAAATATGAACCAGTTACAGGCCCAAATGAAATGTTGTCCCTAAAAGTTCATTATTCTCATAATCATTAATGCAGACTATACACTTGCTCTTTAACAGTTTCTTCTTTGCTAGGGTCACAAATGGTATCGGCTTCTAGCAAGATTAATATTTACTGCACAAGCCTCAATGATCCCAAACAGCATTAGCAAAAACTTTGCAAAAAAGACATTTCACTCTCTTTTTTCCACTCATTAAAGTGCTTCTTGCATTGTATGATCATGCTGTTGGGAGCTCAGTAATGGGTCTGTAGTTTCCCTTCAACTCTGAGACACAGGCATTTGAGAGGAATGGTAATAGAAAGTTTGGCATGATGCAGACTGCTCAAGCATATGGAGGGTTGAATTCCACTCTTTCAGTCCGATTCAGTCCAGTGAACTGTATTCCTTTTAATGTTTCACTGTGCTGTGACCACCTAAATTAGACTACCAGTGTTCTTGAATCATTTTGATTTTTTTTGTACGAAAGGTGCAGCACTCAGAACAATGGACTAAACTGTTTTGCCACATTTGATTTTTCATAAAAGCTGTGATTGAAATGTGATATATGCTGCCCTATATTTTAATTCTGGTAGTCCTCTTGACTTTGGTAGTCCTTTGTTTGCATTCTCCAAGCCTAGCACACAATCCTTTTTGCTTCTTCTGTTTGTCTTGTATAGGCAACCACTGCAAATGTGTCCTTACTTCAACCCCTTCCTGTACCCACCCCACAATATTAAGATAGTAGGGAAAGGCATGTAAACACTTAAGTGAACATCAGTTAGCTTTTTATTGGTGGTTGAATGACCATGTGCCTGGGAGTGGTGTCTTTTGGGCTTTCAAATTTCAGCAGTGCCCTGTGCTGATTCTTCCTTCTGGCTTGTGATAGAAAAACTTCTTCCAGGGTGTAGGGGGACCCTACAAAACAGTGTAAAATGTTGTGTGGATGCTGCTAGTAGGAGATGGTGTGATGAGATACCACTGCTCACCTAATCTCTGGTACGTCACATTGCTCTGCAGCTTACTGGGAGGTAGAGGGGCAGGGAAGAGATAGCAAGGAGATTGGTGCAGTGGAAATGCACTGGCAGGAACATTGGATTGGCTCTTGGGTGCATTTTCAGTAAGCAGTAGCAATATGACCGACTGGAGATCAGGTGAGCAGTGGCACCCCACCATATTGGCCACTACTGGGTGCTGCAGGGGGAATCAGCCCAGATCACCTCCCCTTCAGACCTCTTTGCCGGATCAAGAGCCTAGCCATGAGTGGAACACAGCACTGGTTTTCACCTTATACAGTATATGCACACATACAAGCACCTTCATTGTCCACTTGATAAAGCAGACCCTTGCTTGCAAAGCTTGCACTGCAGTGAGTAGATAATTTTTTAAGATGCCCCCACCAACTTTGTTTGTTTGTTTTTACTTGTATTTTTCTACCTTTGAAAATAATGTTGTCTACATGCTTAACAGACTGGAGACTGGGAAGATAATGATGCACAAAAAGAAAAAGTAAGAAAAGAATACATTTTGCTGCAGAAAATGCTATTCTAAGAGGCTTTCTGCGAGCACATCCCTCTATATTTACTGAAGAAGGGAAAAGTTAAAAGGGCAGAAACAGTGAGAGTGAAAACACATTAGCAGATGAAAGTTAAGCCACAGCACTCAAGAGACCAGAATCTAGGGCAACTGCTTTGCCTTACCTTACATTGCAACATGATGACATTACAAAGGTCTTCTCTGAAAGGGCAATGACAAGAACAATTGGTGACCAAAACAGAACAATTTACAGATCCCAAGGCTTCAGGAATTAGGACTTGCTTTTCACCCAGTATCAAGGGCATTTAAAAACATGAAGTGCATTCCTACCATGGAAAATATCTGTCAGTAAGAGAACATCTGGACACTGCCTACCCACCAATGAGCATACACCTGTAAACTAACCAGCAAGAAAGCCAGTTGTCACCTGTCACTTTTTATGTAGGGAGGTGTCAGTGGAGAGATGCTTAACAAATCACGGATTCCTGGTTCTGCCCTTGAAAGTCACACTACTTAGTGAACCATTAACTGGTTAAATATGTGAAGTACTTTTGATGGTGTGTCACATGGTATAGCAAGCCAGTGCAATTTCAGCAGTGCCAGACCATGCCTAGGGCATCATGAGGCATTCAAAATAAGGACAGAGATCTATCACTAATGTGCTACCCTTTCTTCTTGGCACCAAGGGCTTCTGCAAACTTTTTGAGCATTTCTCCTGTTCCTCTCCCTTCACTGACATTGAGACCACATTGTAATGATAGAATCATAGAATTGTAGAGTTGGAAGGGATCCCGAGGGTCATCTAGTCAAACCCCCTGCAATGCCCTCATACCTTTTGATTTTTGCTGTGAGTCTTGCAAGACCTGCTCTCTATCTTGTTAGTCTCTTTCCACCTGGCCTGGCAGTGAAGGGTCCTGACTGACTGACTCCAGCTACAAAAGAAGAGGCCAGAGACCACCTTTGCTGTGTATCCTGTTCAGGATGCCTAGAGACTCTTGGGGTAGAATACGGTTCAGGTTTTGTTCTTCTTTGTTGGAGAAAATATTTAATTTTGGAGATGCTTAATTTTCACTGTTATTAGTATTTCTTGTACTGTATCTTTATTGTTAGAACTTACTATGACTTATGTGGGGATTGTTTAATTTTATTGGATACTTATTGTACTTTGTTTATTGCTTATGACTACTGTACCTTTGTTCTATTTTTGTAATTATGTAAAATTTTTCATGTTGTAAACAGCCTTGGGCATGGTTTAATGGTGGAAAGGCAGCATACAAATAGACAATGATGATGAATAATGTTGCATGCAGCTGCTTACAAATAACACATGCCTCCTTTGACTCACTGAAGACAACAATGTCATGTATGTCATCTTAGTGCTCTAATTTATTGCCTGCTCCTGCCTACGGGCTTTGCCCACCCAAAAGATCTGTTCTTCAGCCATCACCATGGCCAAGACAACCTGACGGAAAGCCAGACCATGTGTTGCCAATTGCTTTGTTCTCTCAGCAGACTGTTCAAATGTATCTGCATGTTTTCCTCTGGTTGTGTGGTAAGGAAGGCAGCTCACCACATCCTAAGTCCAAATTCTTCCCGCCCCCAGAGATTCTTCACATGGCTACGTTTTGCAGACAGTAAGCAGTGAATCAACAGCATTATTACTGCCCCGATCCCATTGTTGTGTCATCTTTAAATACTATATTGGTTTTATAACACTTGCAAAGGTTTTATGGCAGGAAATTAAATAAAATTGCTTCCTTGTCACTTAAATATAGAGGTAGTGAGTGTTGCTATTAGTAACTACTGGCTGGATTCAAACCATCAGAGGTGTACAAGTACACAGAGTGGGGTGGGGACTCAATGTCCCTTCTTAAGACTTTCTATCAATGTCGCAGTAACACATTACACAAATATATAACATTGGCTCTTCTGTTACATCTCATTTTCATCCTCAGACTCATTAAAAAGCAAATTAACAACAACAACAACAACAACAACAACAACAACAACAACAACAATGTGTTTTTTATAGTCCGCCCATCTGACTGGGTTGCCCCAGCCACTCTTGGCTGCTTCCAACAGAATATACTAAAACACAACAAATGTCACACCTTAAAAGCTTTCCATGGGCAATGTATTTCCTTCTTGAATTATCGGCCATATTTTCTTCCAAATGGAAATGCCCTTCTATTTCAACATCACCCAATTTATTTCTCATATCGTCCCTTCAAGTTCTGTATGGGTTGTCTTTCATATTTGCTATCAGTGGAAGTCTCCACTATCCAATATGAAGTTCTAACTGGGCAAAGTCCTAGGTGTGTACAGCTGTCAGTGTGTAAGGTACCTTTCTCACCAATGCTGAATGCGGAACCGCAGGGGTGTAGCCAGCAGCCACAGGAGGGCATGGAGGAGTGGGTACCTTCTTGGTTCTTGCTTCTACCTTCACACATTCATTACATGCGTGATTGGTTTCATTGGAAAGCGTCCCATGAGTGTGGGTCAGCATATGTAAAATGGGAATCTGTTCTAGAGGACTATCTGAACTTCACTAACCTAACATCACTATAGCTCTGAACTCAATGCCCATTTTACACATGGCATTTCAAGAAAACACATTTAGAAATTGCAGTAGCCACTGAGTTACTGCATTCAAAACTGTCCAGGACCGCAGAAGGATGAAATTGCACCCCACCACTGTGGGTTAAACTACAGAGCCTAGGGCTTGCTGATCAGAAGGTTGGCGGTTTGAATCCCCGCAACGGGTTGAGCTCCTGTTGCTTGGTCCCTGCTCCTGCCAACCTAGCAGTTCGAAAGCACATCAAAGTGCAAGTAGATAAATAGGTACTGCTCCAGCGGGAAGGTAAACAATGTTTCCATGCACTGCTCTGGTTTGCCAGAAGCGGCTTAGTCACGCTGGCCACATGACCCGGAAGCTGTACACCGGCTCCCTTGGCCAATAAAGTGAGATGAGCGTCGCAACCCCAGAGTCGGTCACGACTGGACCTAATGGTCAGGGGTCCCTTTACCTTTACTGTATAATAGCAGCAAAGGCTCTGCCTACAGATATAATAATATATTAATCCTAAAAGTTATTCATTACTTCTGGAACTTTGCCATGTTGTATGTGCATGGAATGAGTAATGTCCTTGTGCAAGACTTGCCCATCTCTCTGCCTGTGTTTGGTGATGCTCATAGCTGGGTGAGCCTAACTTTCACTGGCTAGGATTTTTTCTTGCAAATGCAATCCAGTTGCCAACAAGTTAAGCAACCATACTGTGCAATAGTGAAATTATCGGAACAGGGTTTTCTCACAAGGAAAAGTTTCCGTTCTCACAAATACAAGCTGAAATCAACAATATGAGTAGGGAATTCTGCTGTGGAGACATACCCTGATTTACAAAAGGTTCTTCAGTTTAGAAAGTTATTCAGATGGTAAGACACAGAATAAATAATTATGTGCAGGTCGAGTAGACTTGATGTGCATTTAACACACTAAATTCTATGAATGTAAATTTATGTATGCAAGGTGTGGAGCAGAGCATCATGCATACATAAGGACAAGGTATTGTCGCATGTTCCCCACTTTCGTGAGGAGTAAGACATTCTAGTACAGCACTACTTGAGTCTGACGTCCTTTGGAAGGGGAGATCACTGAAGATGTTAGGCATTTTTGTAATATTTGAATTGTTTACAAGTAGCACAAAAATGAAGGAATCAGCAAAAGCACTTCTCCAAAGCAGAGGTTCAGCAGTCCTGCACGAGATCTTCAGAGAGCGAAAGACCTACACCCCAAGTCGGCTCCAGTTAGTGACTCAAAACTCAGTTCTTTCTCCCTTAATCCTGCCAAACTACAATCCCTCTTTGACTGCAGAAAATATGAGTTTTCTCAAGGTCTAATGGCTCTCCCATTCCAAACACTTGAGAGAGTCTGGCTAATTCCTAACCATAAATCCCATTGAGGAAACATCCACAACTCATCCTGAGTGAAGAGAGTTTCTTTGTCGAAAACCAAACTGTGATCAGGATTGCTTCAAGGCAAGCCCATAGTGATAGCCACCCCACCCCAGCAATCAGACAGAACACAACATGATTTTGTGGGTTAAATGCACATGCAATTTTGGTCTTTTGTTGCAGTAATAACATTTTAGCCAAGCTGAAAAATGACCAACAGCATAATTCTTGAGAATATAGACTTCAGATACATCTATCCCAGTTATAATAACAAAATAATAATGTAGATTGTAATGCTCAGCAACACTTGGTTTCCTGAAGAAGAGCAACTCAATCACTGATTACATGTCATAATGACTTTCACAACGCTCCAGGAAAAACCAGAAAATTAGATACAAGTAGGCGGGGATAATAGGCACATGAAACTAAAGGGCGAGTAAAGGTTTCAAGATTAGATTCCTTTTTTAAAACTGGAAGGCAAGTAGAAAACAAAGACTGCAGCATGTACATTGCTAATATGTTTGAGGACTTTGCAGTAGAGGAATTGCTCTGTATATTAAGTGCATTGGACAGACAGAATATTGGGCCAAGTCAGCTTGCAATGCTGCCCACATTTCCTCAATGACTGCAAAGTGGCTGCAAGTGATGACAGGTGTGGCCAGAAGCAAAAATATGCGGGCTCTTAGGGCTTATCCACACTTACCTTTTGTCCTGCTGTTTCCAGGCACAGGCTTGTGCTCCAAAGCTTTAGGTCTGAGCGTGCTTCCCTCCTGCCCCAGAGCTTTCCCTGCAAAAACCAGCTCCTTAGCTTTTTAGCGGAAAATCTGGGTTCCCCACAGATTGACATTTGCTCCGACTGAGTGCAAAAGAGCAGGTTTTCATGGGGAAAGCTCCAGGGCAAATAAAAAAAGGGTGTTCAGACATGCAGGCAGAACATGCCTGGAAAGAGCAAAGGAAAGTTAAGTGTGGCTGAGCCCCCACTTTTGTACAGTAGGGTTCACTCCAGCTATACAAAACCAGAGGTTTCTGCACACCCCACATCTCTCCTTTATTCTCCACCAGGCCAGGGCTGGTGGAAGGGGTAGTCTAGGGAGAGGAAACATGGCCTGGGGAAATTGCCAAGGGCTTACAAGAAAGGCCAGGAGGGCCACATGTGTCTTCAGGGTATGGGGCCTCCCTACCCCTGAGTCTTCTAGTCCTTAGGAGTTGATGATAGAGTCATGTTCTAGGCTCTTCTTTCCAGAAAGAAAGGGCTGGCTGATGTGAAATATACTACTGCATAGAACAATCTCCCACAAACGGCTGTCCAGACATTGTTGGACTGTGGCTCCAATAATTCCTGGCCATTGCCCATGGTGGCTGGGGCTGATGGAAGTTGTAGTGCAAAACATCTGAAGGGCATCAGATTGGGAGAGGCTGCCATAGTAGTTGCGAGAGACTGGCCAGGGGCATTTCCTCTGGTTCTAACAGGCTTTCCATGTTTTCCAGCACAGCACAAACTAGCAAAATCTGTTCACCAGCAACAAAAGTGGGATAGAAATACACACAACAAGCAGCTTTTACCTGCTTAAATATCTGGGGGGAAATAATCTGTCGTCGGCCTTTGGCCATTTGAACTAGCCCAAAGGTTTGCCGGCAAAGCAACAGTTTATCTTAGACAGCTTAGTGAGTGAGACTAAGTAGTGCACTTTGTACCCACCTTTATATGTGTCACAAAAACTGTTTGTTATGCTTTCCCCAGAACATAAACATTCAGGCTCAGAATATTGCACCTGCTATTTCCACAAGAGCCCACAGCCTGTTCTGAAAATGTCTTTGTGACACTTTAAGGAAGACACTCTGCTGAAATTAAGTGGTTGGCTGGCTTGACTGTTGGGCACACTGGCTCTTCAGACAGCTGCAAAAACATCTACCCCAGCTTTTAAGACAGCTCTTGGCAAAGTGCACCCCCTGCCCTTTATCCTGAATATGCCATGAATTTGAGAATAAACAATCTTATGAACAAAAGACAATAATTTGCTAATTTTGTGTTGGTTGGAGGCAGACATTCTTGTTTTAGGTGATTGTGCAAGAACACTTTTGTATTGTTTTATGGGTATTTTACTATGTAATTTTGCATTTTTTATTATTTTTTTGTAAATCACTTTAAACTAAACTAAATTAACTAAGCTTCTTCAAGCTACTAAAGAGAAAAGATAATGGGTACAGTACTTTGTAGTTCTGTACACAAATGTCATTTTGTTGTTAATTATGTGCCTTATGTGAATTATTTTATTGTTCTGTTTTGTTTTAATGCTTCTGTTTATTATGCATTATGATTTATATTACCTGCTTTTTAAAAACCACCCTTCAATCATTTTTTGTGAAGTGTAGAAATCCCTTAATGCATAGTACTTGCCATACATGTATTGATGATGTGAGTTAATGCAGGACTGTTATAGGCGATTCAAAAAACCACAGGTCTTAGCACATGTGCTACTTCGCACATACATGGATCTAACTTCCATATAAGAAATGGTATGAACTCCACATATGTCCTATCACGTGTCCCCTTTTTGCTTTCTGTGCACAACATAGAAATGCAAGGCCACTTACTATATTTTCAAAGGGCAAAATAGGTACATGTGTATTAATCACATGTGGCAGCAAAAGAAAATATTATATGTTATTCCCTATCCACTGGTTAGAGCCACATGTGAAAATTCACATGTGGAAGCATTCTTTAAGTGGACCTTCCTAAAAATGCAAGGTACTATCCAGTGGTTCATCTGAGTTTTGCATGTAAGAACTAAAATACTGATTAATAAATAAAATTTGCTCTGTTTGTCCCTGTAGTGTAAGTGTACAGTTTCAGGTTTCTCCCGCACCCCTTTTCACTCCTTTTGTGCTTAATGGTGTCTTGCAGAGAATTTCAGGGTTTTCAGTAGGGTGGGAAGATGTGATCTAGGTGCTGCTGCACTATGAATCTTTTAAAAGCAGTCTAAGAAATATTTAAGACCTTAGTGGAGGAAGAACAGCTCTCCCAGGCATAATTTTTGGTGCTGGTTGCAGCAGGGAGCGTATGCTGTGAGGAAAGTATTATTTTTCTAAATGGAAGGTGTCAGATGGTCACGCAATGTGACTGCATGTTCGAGATCACTGCCTCCCATCTGCAATTTGTGACGTGTGAAAGATTCTGCCCAAATGTGCTCACCAACTGGAAATCCTCAGCACTTTTTTTTCTTATCAGGAGAGACCAAGATAACCAATGGTTTACAGATCAGGGATCCTATCAAATTAATATCACTCTAGGATAAAATCTGCTTTAAATACAACGACTAAACTCCAGCAAAGTTAACAAGTACATACAAGTCCATTCATCTGATTAAAACTCCTCTAAGTAAAACAAGGAAATTTTATATTGCAAAGATTTATATTCATCTCTTTTAAAGCATACCTATTAAATAAAATAATAATAATAATATTAATAGGATGTAGTCTCTTCCAGTATTAATTAGTGCTATATAATTGTTGTGCTTATTAAAAGCCTTACTGGGTTGGTTTTATGTGACTTCTCCAAATCCTAATATTATTGTTTGGTTTTTGCCTATTTTTATTCTGTTAAATTTATCCTAATGAAACTGAATTGGAAAGACAAAGAATGGGTTGTCTGTGCATTAGCAGGGCACAATCTGATAGTGGAACTGATCCAGTGGGCTGAGGATTTTGCTAGTCCCTAAGTATGGTGTGTTGGGGTCACTCCAGAGACAATATTTTGGGGAGTTTTAAGATTCACTTGAATGGGAGGCCAACTGCACCAAATCTGCTTAGGGACACACAGCACATTACATTTTAATTGTTCACCTAAGTCTCAGGTGGACATTTTAAACGTGACATGTGAAGCGATGTGAAGCTGAAAGCTGTGCTAGTTGCACCCACACTTTATATTTTTAGGTGTATACATACAATGTCCTAGGTCCTACAAAATAGAAAGTGTGAATGCAGTAAACACATGTATCATGCAGGTACACCAATCAAACAGCCATGATTGGCCGTGACTCCCCACTGAGTGTACTCTTGGTAGCAAATTGGGTATGCTGTTATGTAACATGTGGAACAGCTTTCTGACTGGAATACAGCTGCTTCCTTCTGGGATGAAAGAGTGTCTCTTCTTTTGTTACATCTTTACTGTTTTGAATCGTGAGATGCTAGGGAAATCGCATGCTATATGTAAAGTAGGATGGTGCTTTATAATTTGTAGGAAGTTCTTAGGGAATTCTCTGGGTCTACTGAGCCAATATTTTATTAAATAAGAGAGGAATTTAACTGCTATGTTCAGAAAGGAACCTGGCAGCCTGCTACTCAACAGTAGACCCACTTTGCTGAAGACCAGTGGTTCCCAATTAGCCAAGTACTGCAGACCCCATAGTCTTCAAAAAGCCAAGCCATGGACCTCCCACTTTTGAAACTTTTGATATCTCTATGGTAGTTTTTATTTTGTGAATGGTGCCATGGACCCCCTGGGTGGGTTGTGTGGACCCCCAGGAGTCCACAAACCAATAACTGGGAACCACTTCTGTGGACTTTTTTCCTTTTTACTGGAATGAGGGTGCAAATTGACTGGCAATTTGCAAATCATCACAAATATTTTGACAGAATATTGTGTTTCCAATCCTAATATCAAGCTCCTTGGCCCTTTTTGATAGTGTATCAATTGCTGTATGTTAAAGTACAACTAAAGCAGGGTTCTTGACAGGGGTTACTTGTCAATTGTAAAGCATGAGACTTGACTTATCCAAGCACAGTTAAAAATATAGCTTAACAGCACAATCCTAAATGTGCATAATAAAATAAATAAGTGCCACTGAGTTCAGTGGAATCAGATCAGAAGAATCTTTATTTGCATCAGCCACTAGCCCCCACAGGGTTTTCTATAAGTTACCCTTTCAGTATATTCCAGTGCTTAGCCACATTATGGGCTCTGCATAGAAGATTAGTGCAAACACCAGAGATTTCTTGATACTATCATCTACTTGATGTGTGTAGTGGTTTTGGTGCCACTTTGCCTGTTTCTCCTGCCTCAGTCTTGGAACTATGCTTGCTGGTTGTGTAGACACACCTAAAAATGTCTGTCTGTTTTCTGCAGCTGAGAGTGATGGGAACTGAAGGGATAGTGGCTACTCTGCTTTTTCAGAGAAGAGACTCTCTCCCATATTTCATTTCCTTCAATGGTACATAGTATGGCTGTTGCTACCTAATCCTAACTACTAGTGGAACAGCATATACAATACAGTAATTGTTGATTCATTGAGACCTATGGAAAGCAGTAAGTTTTCTCAAGAACTCTCATGAAATAGAACCCATAGATGATGTGGCCCTCACACACCTTCTTCTCCTCTCAGTTGCTGTCATGCAAACAGTAAGGAATATACTTCATAATACACTATCACAAACGTATACATTTTTGGTATATTTCAAAAAGATTTCCACTAAATTGAATTTATGTTTTTAATATAACTTGGGGAGGGGAGATGTTCTTGAAATGGCTGAACTATTCTGTAATTAATTAATTAAATGTGTGACATAAAGTGTAGTTACACACATGCACAAATAATGCCTTGCTTTTTCATGCCACCGTATGTTCACATCTTCCCCTGAAGACACACTGGAAACCCATAATTGGCATTCTGGTGAACAAGAACACTCTGAGTCTACCAGAGATGCTTTTGACCCTGAAATGAAAACACCATTTACTTTTATTATTAACAATTCACATTGCCATTAGCACATAAAACATGTATATAGACAGCAATAGCAGTTTTGGATACCTGACAGGAATGTTAACTTTTACAGGAAAAAGAGTAGAAAACTACAAAAGTAGATGTCTTAAAAGTCCCACAACTAGTCTTTCCAGACTCATGTCCCATGATCTCCACATATTCTAAGATTTTTATTTTTATTTTTAAATTTGACTGCAAAACACTTTTGTTCTGTCAGTCACTGCCATGTACTTTGCTTGGACTGTAACTTGTATCAACTGTATGAAAAATGTAAGAAAAAGAGCCAAACCAGTGAAGTCAATATTTTTGTTTGCTACTTACACAGTGTGCATTATCAAGAGACCCTGGTATACTTTAGATGACTTGAAAATAGCAGCATGCATCTTTTTGCAGGAGATTAATATTTATTCCTTTGTTTATCGCACTGGCACACATTCACACTCTAATGAAATATCTGGAAGTTGCGACATCATTTGTTGGAAAGAGGAACTGGCATAATGATGGACAGGAACTGAGAAGACAGCCTCACAGCCCTAGGTTACAAATTCAGTCCTTTTGCCCATTCTGAGGGGAGGGGGGTGGGTCTTGTGTGAGGGTGAGGAGGATGACAAATCTTTCTTGGAGTACATTTATATGCATGGGCATAAGGAAGTCTCATTAACATAGTAAAAGAGCTGTAGTTTGTAAAGGGCTGGAATCTGGCAGCCCATTTTCTGTTTAATTAATTATTTAATTTATAACTGTAAAGTCATAGCATGAGAAAATGAGCTAGTTTTTTTAAAAAAAGAAAATAAAAAAGAAAGAGAAGGAAATGAAAAAGCAAGCAGCGTCTTAGGATGTGAATAATATCTGCCGTCTTCTTTGTTACATAATACTGCAGAGCCAAAGAGGAGAGAGAGAGAGACCAGAGCATCCACCAAATGTTGCATGAAGCTCTTAGGAGGGGATTTTGAAAGAAGAGTTTGCATTGTTCAAAAAACCAGTCAAGCAGACTGAGGGTGGAATTCCATCTGTTCAGTTCAGTTCAGTTCAGTGAACTGGGTCACTTTTAATGGTTCACTAAATTATGACTAACTAAAAATTACAGTTAATGTGCTTTAAAAATCTTGAGCTGCATGACAAGATCACCTTATTGCTTGTTCTCTCTTGCCCTTGAGTTTATCACCTTAGAAAAGTGTGTGTGGCGGGGGGTGGGATGGGGAAGATGTAGGTTGAACAGTAAAGAAGATGGGGATTTCCTTGTGTGGTAAGAGCTAGTATTCCAACACCATCTGAGGGAGTCATGAAGTAAACATGTTCCAGTTGCTCTTCTGTCAGAACAACATGCTAACTCTGGTTTGACTTTCGGAGAAATCAATTTCATGTTCCAGCAATATCCTGGTGATATATAAGGTTGGGATTTAATTATATTTCCCTCATGAAGGACTCTTCGTTCTTGCTGTTGATCAGGCTGCACCAAGGCAGGCAAATGAGCTGATGATCTTTCTGAAGAAAAGCTACTTGTTGGTTAACATAAAAACAGCTGGAGAAGAAACATTAGGATGCCAAGTCAAAGACTGGGCCTTCCTGAGTGAAAGCAAGGCCCATAAAGGTGCAGAGAAGATGGGAACAGGGAAGGAAGAACAGCTGGTCATGGAAAAACCAGAGAGGTCAAGAAACCAAACAGAGATACTCTGGGCAGACACTCATACCTCGACATTTTCAGGAATGGAGTTTGCAGAGCTGAGGTAATGGTAACAGGCAAGAATGTTCTAAAGCTCATTGCCAAACTAAAAACATTTGAGACTGCCTTATATTGAGCCAGACCATTGGTCTGTCCAGCTAAAAGGCAGTGATTCTCCAGGATGTCAACCAGGGCTCTCTCCCTGGCCCTACCTGAAGATGCTGGGGTTGTACTCATCTAAAAGATCAGATGTGCAATGTGGGAAGGCTGTTAGATTAGTCTTTATCACCTTAGGCTCAAGTAGGCTCAGCAGCATAAAGGACCTTCTGTTGGTTGAGACTGGCGCACTGTTTTTGCAACCTCTCCTGTACAGAAATAATCTAGCCACAGTTTGGTCACTTCTAGGTTGGGTGCCCTTTACATAGGAGTGCCTTTGAAGGCAGTTTGGAAACTGCAGTTGTCCAGAACACTATGGCCAGAATACCGCAACAGACTAACACTACTCCTCTGAAACCTTTGGAGTATGCTTAATTGCCTATGATTCCTAGAAAGCTAATACTTCACATTTGGCCATATCAACCAATATTTCAATGCTGAAATATTGACCAGGTACTTCTGTAGAACCTGTGACGTCAACAGTCAAGCCAGCTTCTTCTACTACGGCAGATCCCAAACAAAAAGTGTGGGGCACTTATGGTCAGTTGTTCTGTCCTGACCAAAAGCAATAACCCAGGGGGCAGATACCAGAGTGTCTTAAAATAAAGCAGTCTAGCAAGCAAGCAGGTAAAGCTGGAGTTACAGGACCCTGGAGAACTCCAGGAGAGCAACATTTCCAACTGAGGGCTTATACACACTTCCTCTTCTCCTACTGCTTTCCGTGAATTGGAGCGAACAGCAATTCAGGTTTTCCTGGGGAAAGACCTAAATGAGGCCATTTACTCTTCTCAGACTACCCCCTCTCAGGCCCTGTTTCTTTCCTGGAGACCTTAGAGCAGTCTCCTGGCCTGGGACCTAGCACTCATTGCCTCTCGTGAATTCCCTCCTAGCTCATTGTCTACCCATTGCCAGGTGGGGACCTCAGGCTCAGAGATTGTGGTTTCTGGGGGTTCCTGCTCAGGAGTCTCTTGGTGTACATACTCTTGGCTGGGTTTCATGGCTTGTGTCAGGGCCTTGCTTTTACATGGTCTCCCTGGCTATTCCTTCTGTTCTGACTGTGCTCTCCTCATCTCATGACTCTAAGTTGCTGCCCAGATAGAGGTCGTGACACAGTTTCATTTTTTCAAGTATCACTGTGCAGCACTGCATATATTGGTTGTTGCAAATATTGTTTTGTGGTGTTTTATATTTGGTCATAGCAGAAACATGAATCCAGGGCTGGGTCTTGCCTTATGACGCTTGAGTGAACTTTTCCCCACACACTGTCCTTTCTAAGAGGCAAACATCTGTAATACCACTAATATGAATGACAATACATTCAAACTAAAATTCACAAATGCTCTGAACAGCTGGGTTAAATAATATGTGGAGAAGTGGGATATAAATTCTAAAATAAATTCGTTGCATGCTGCAAAAGGTCACAAAAATCCATTTGCAGCTTTTGCAAATGTGAAGTTTGTCTTTTGCCATAAAACCAGGCCCCCCTGACAAGTTTTTATTTGGTGAAACATATGTTTGGCCGCACTCCCATTTTGTGCCTGAAACCCTGGTTCCATATCCATTTGTATGTTCAAATCCAAATTTGTCAATTGTGAATGCATGAAACTTGTCAGATTCTGAATTGGTGCAATTTTTCATTTCAGCACTAATACACAGATAATGCTCATCTGCCTCATTGTCTTTTGGCACTTGTTTCCACCGGAGTCTGGCTCAAGAGTGAGGCCTATTCATTGGAAGCCTTCTACAATGTACCATAGACATGTTTTATTAACTGCTTACTGGGAAATATGTTCTGCTATTTTTCAGTGGGGATAACTACTTTGCTGTTTCCATTTAGGGAGTGGAGTGATAGAGATTAATGTAATCATATCTGGCAAGTTCCGAGGAGTGTAGTTCCCAACGTTTGGCTTGAACTCGTATGTATAATAATATTCTTGTTTCATTCATCCCCATGACTAGAACTAATAGTGCTGCTTTGGTCTCTTTCACTATGGCTTCTGATGAGTGTGCCAATTTTCAGTGCTGTGGTGACTGATGTGGTACTCAGAATGCTCAAACTTGCTGAGTGGCCACCTGAGTGGCAGGACATTAGAATCTATTTCTATTGCTTCTCTTTGACTGTAGCCATCACCTGCCAAATGAAAATGACCGCAACCTATTGCAGCTCAGTTGTCTCAAGATGCATTTACTCTGCATCCAGTACGCTTCCACTAGTGGTTAGTGAAGCCATGTACACACAACCTTAGCTACAATCCATTTCTATCCTGTAGTTTCTTGAGAAATACTGCATTTTGATGCATTTCCCCAAAACCAGATTTGATCCAATTTGAAAACAAACCATATGAAGACATTCATTCTCCTCTTTGCTCACTGGTGTGGACAGACAGTGGCCAAATTGAAAACATATCCAACCTTACTAATGTGTACAATGACCTGCAAATGTGATTGAAATGCGGGGGGGGGGGGATAACCCCCAATGCATTTTAAGCTGGTAAGGTGAACACACCCTTAGTTGCAAAGACCTTTCATGTATTCCCCTCACTTATAGTCCAGCACCTCCTGATGGGACTGCTTTGGATAACACAATCCAGGGGTCGGTAAAAAAATTTAGCCGCTGGCTGGTCCACTGTCCCTCAGACCTTGTGGTGGGTCGGAGAAGTGGCACTGGGGGGGGGCTGGAAGAAGAGGCAAGGGGGGTAAGTAGTCCTCCTCCCCTCCCCCCAGCCCCAGCCCCAGTTGCTGTGCTTACCTTCCCTGGGGCTGCCGCCACCACCAACGCCGGTGCTCTCTGGCCCACAGGAGAACCAGGGCGGTGGTGGTGGAGAGAAGATGAGTGGCGCAAAAGAGCTGGTTCCGAAGAGGGGCTGCTTAAAATGGCACTCAGCCAGCTCAGCCCAACCCCCTTCCTCCTCTAGGCAGGGCAGGGAGAAGCCAGGAGGAGGGAGGGAGGAGTCGTCGTCGAAGTGTGTGTGAGGGAGAGGGCGGGAAATGGAATGGTGCAGGAAAAAAAGTGGTGCAGCCCGAACGAACAGAATCTCCATGCTCATCCACAGACAGTCTGCAGGCCGGATCCTGAAGGCAATTGGGCCTGACACAATCCCACAGTCAGAAGATGATGAAGTTGAAGTATAACCTTCTTCTCTGCTGCCATATGGATGCTGAAGCAACATCCATTCCTTTAACCATTCTTCCATGAAGGGTGGCAATGCCCCTTTTCTTTCCCACAAGAAAGTAAATACCAAAGAATCACAATACCTTCTCTTGTTGTATAGGAAACCAGTCAAGAAGCCTCTCATAATGGTTTCATCTTCTCTAGTTGGGGTCAGTAGATCAAGGCTCTTCTGTGGTGAAAATGGGCATAAATACAAAGCTGTGTTATATTGATGAGCGTGTTGGGCCTCTAGCCAAGAAAATATACTTTGGCAGTTGCTTTGCAGCAGAGGTAGACTTGCTGTGACTACCCCACCCCCAGAGAATTGAACCTGAAATTTTTAGTTGTAAAGTAGTGGGGGAGAACTTGCACGTATCCAGATGTTGCTGGACCACAGTGCCCATTATCCCTGAGTCTTGGCCATACTGGCTGAAGCTGATGGGAGAAGGAGTCCAGCAACATATGGAGGGCCAGCGGTTCCTCACCTGTGCTGAAAAGCATGTGTTCTACCATTGAGCCATGGCATCTCACAGTATTTAATAGAACCACACTTAAATACAGGTATCGTCTCCCCTTAAATACATAGGAATACATAGGAATCTGACCAGATAAAAGTCTGGCAGACTAGGAGGGCTGAATATTATTATTTGTAAAGGTTTTTGTCATACTTTACCCTAGAATTGCTCTACCATGACACCACCATGCCAGGCCCTGCTGTCAAACAACTGAGCAGCTTGTGCAAGTCACCATCCATTCTTGTTGCACCTGCAAATTCTTGTGACCCATAACATTCAAAAACAGACACTAAACTTATCACATTACAGTACAAACTGCATACATACTGTTGTACTACGCAAAGAGGTATTCACCACCCATGACCACGGCAAGGTATGCTGCTCTGTTTAGAATCATGAAACCCAAGTGTATATATTAATATGACATTTGGAAATTCAGGATAGTTGCCATTTTTATTGGGATGACTTTGTTCCAGCATTCAATATGATACTGTCTCACTCTAGGATCATGATCATGAGAAGGTGGGGATGAGCTGGGGATGACAGGCTGAGAGACATAGAGAATGGGTTTTTGCTGTCCTTTGAATCCAATGCTGGGGGGAGCCAGAACCTCATAGCATGTGAATGCTCTTCAATCTGTCCATCTAGGTGCAGGTTGTATATATGAGTAAATAAAAGCATATAACATACAGACACTACCGTCTTCACTATGCCTCATTGTCCCAAAAAGGAACACAGACCACAGACCATGCAAAGTGCACCTTCAATCCTGAAATCTTGCACCACTTGTAGAGATTGGGGTGGCATGTAACAGTATGTTTTTATGAGTATTTATTTATTGCTAGATAGTATGGATTTGCTTTGGGAAACAAAAGTGGGATATCAATTTTTTAATATAGGATTTTTTTTAAAAAAAGAAACACCTTTCACAGGTTATTGGTATGTGATTAGTCCAAGGTCAAACTATTTAGTGACCTGAAATCTCCACTCTCTTGCTTGGGTGGGGTGTGTGCATTTACTTACATCCTAGCAAAAGGATTTGTACCAGCCCAGGTTAAACTAGAGAGCAGAGGTCCCTGTTCTACTCACAGATAATTAAATTGCCCCATATGAAAACACATCACATTATCAAACAGATTATCAAATAGATAATCAAATTATCCCATATGAAACACTGATCATTGCTATTTTCATTTTACAGCTTCATATTTCCTTTGCAAATGTCTTCTAGGTCTTATGGGGAAAGAAAAGTTAGGATTCTGTTTAGGAAGTATAGATAACAAACCTTTGGTTCCCTACATTTAATCAGGCTACTGTTGTGGCTTAGTCAGCCAGAGAACCAGATAAAAAGAGCCAGTTAACATGCTAAAGGTCAAAATTTCAGATGCGCTGCCACAAATGCATTACAACCAACTATTAATAATGCTTTCTTTTTTATGGGGTCTGGTCATGTCCAAGGGAATGCCAGGTACATTTTTCTTAATGTATAAGCACAAGTTACACATAACAACCTAACAACACAATACTGCCTCTTTAATGCTAATCTATTCCTTGCAATCTACTAGATACATGTAGAATCATTGGTGTGTATCAAGAGAGCAAAATCAGATTCTGAAAATATCTGAAAGGATGCACTAGAGTGTACATAATAATGTATTTTAATCTGTCAGGCCTTAAAATTAATCATGAATTCCCACAGAGATTTTAATAATTTTGAGATGATGTGGCGTGTGTGTGTGTGTGCACGCATTTCCCCCCATCTAGTGATATTCTTGGACAGAGTTCTTCAAATGCAGCATGTAAAAGGGTGGGGAAGGGGAGAAAAAGTGGGCATTATTAAGTTACACAGGATACATTTATGAGCACGAATGTTTAATTGGCTGTTTTATTCCTTCTCTTCGACCTAATGGTCTATCCAAAAGGTATCTCAGACACAAAGCCAATCAGGTGATAAGGTTGGCACCCAGCATGAACCATAAGCAATACTGTATATATGAAGGAGAACAGTTCTTCTCTTGAAAATGAATGTGGAGAGGATCTGAACATCTGCAAATCATAAGACTAAAGCACAACCCAGATTAGATTAGATTAGTCATATGGTCCAACCCTTTGAATTGCTGCATTGCAGGCCAAGTGCTGATGAAAGGGGACAACACATGCTCTGGTGTCTGTTCTAACTGAGGTAATGGGGTCATTAGTGATTTGCCAATAGCAGTGCCCTCGCTCTCCCCCCTCCTGGCTCCTAAAGGGCCAACTGGGGCCATTGCAATACTCTGGTAAGGGCAAGGTTTCATCTATTTCTTTGGGTGGCATTTTAAAGGCTTTTTCTTTTTTTGGAGCTGAAGCAAATGGCTTCAAGCTGCAGAAACCAGTATCCAATCCAGAGCTTCCACTGTGGTACCTGCTGCAAATCCATTTGATAATACACTCTCATTTTATTTTATTTTTTAAAGAGCAGTGTAATTATCACAAGATAAACACTTCAATGTTGATCCATTGTCTGTTACAATAAGCTACAACAAGCTATTGCCAAAGGTCTATTAAGTGAAGAATCAAAAAAAGGAGACATATACAATTTACTGCCCAACATCAAGCTACTGACTCTAGGCCTAATTATGGGCATAATTCAGTTGCTATGCAAGCTGATCATCCTGCACCTCTCTGGCAATGCCTGACAAAATGCACGTAATATATGTGTGATAAGAAGGCTGAAAGACAGAACTAGAAATCCCATGTCATGACCATAAAAGCTCCATGTATTTTTTTTTTTAATTAAAGCATATGACTTGTGATCCCCAATTTACACGGATTTTGCTCAGCTATGTATCCCTAACATGCGTTCAAATTGGTAACATCCACGGCAATCAGAGTCAGAACAGTCTGGCCACAGTCTTCGTTTCTACTGCTTTCTTTCCCCTTCCGTCTGTCTCTTTATCTCCTATACGCATTCCTGTTTTGAACTCTGGCACCCTTTTACATAAGCTTGCTACCAATGAATATTTAATTTTAGAACAGGCATAGGATGTATTGAAAGTTTCAGACTATTGTATTAATAGCATTTGAGTTGAGATTTTGTTTTCCAGCCTCAGTGGCTGATGATATTTCTGACGGGAGCACTGAGGTAGGGGTAGAAGGGAACTGAAGTGTGTCTGATACAGCGGTTTCTCTTCTGTATCACAGTTTTATTTTATTTTTTATGAGGCTGTCGCAAATTGATGTCTTCTGATATCCAGTTCAATAAAACATTGTAGAAGTTTCAGTTGTAGATTGGAAATTGAAGGGATAAAGAAAAAAAGGAATGAAGGAATGAATCCATAGTAGAAGTTATCAGTGGGGCATTTCATCTATTCATTATGAAGATACTTTCTGGGGGTGAGAGAGGATGGTTAGCCTCTCTTTAATTAAAGCTGTACCTGGTTTATACAGTCTAGCTTTTATAATCTCATAGACACAACCCTATGTTAAAAGCCCATGAAGATTCCATCCCTGAATCTGGAATGTAAGAAATCAAGTAAACATTGGGCAAAATTGGGACTAGAATACACCCTCTAGATTTGATTTCAGAGCAAACATGTCACTCCTGCACCCCTAGCCATGCTTTTGCACTTCATTTAATAACAAAATCAAACACTGGATTCCCATTTCGAGGTGATGGGTAGACAAGTTACATGACATGTTGTTTTCTTTTTGCTTCTCCACGAAGTACACTTTCTCCCTTGAAATGTCATATACTATTATGTTTTGGTGTGCTGAGAAAAATCACAGACCCCTGAGCAAACATCAAAATAATCCCCTTCCTCAACACATATATAGATTTCAGGTCAGACCTAAACCAGTCTGATAGCTAGGAGATATATGCTGGGACTCCAATATGCACACTGGACTCTCTTTGTCTCTTTAGTTTCTGGAATGCTTTGCAGGCACACTGGTGTTGTGCATGTCCTCTTGTATGAAGAGCTCAGGGCACTTCTGTTTTCATGGAACTCATTGCCTGCATTTGAACCATGTGGAGTTTTGGAGTGTATCCAAGCCACAATCACATAACTGAAGACAATCACAATGCTGTCTGGCCTTAGCGCCCTTCTGGCTCAGAGGAAGATTCAGGGAAGGGAAGAAGGAATTGCCTAGGCAGGCATCACCCCTTGCTCCAGGACCATTCAAGTCAAAGGGCATTGTTTTGCCTGATTTTTTTTTTCAGATTCAGAGGGCACACCCTTGATGAAGTTCTCATTGCTCCCATGGCATAGGATCTAGAGGCTACCAAATCAAGCAATGGCCCTTTAAGAAACAGATTGCAGCTCAGAGTTAACAGCCGGCTAACCAACTAGTCTTCAGAAGAGTTCAGCATGCTGCTGAGTCAACAGCTCTCTTTGGGTGACTTCCAGTTAGCCCTTGCCACAGTGACCTCTCCTGGGTCCTGACAGACCTTCCCTTCCCTTGCTGGTTGTGATCCAGCATAGCCTACTTGACCATTGGACTTCATTCTTCTTTTCTGGACTTGATCCTGCCATTCCAGTAAGTGCCTCTTCTTTAGCCTGGCTGCCCCTGGGAACCTTGCGCCAAGTTAGAACAGGACAAGGACTATCCATTCTCTGTAACCCTATATTCTTCCATAAGTGCCGTGTGATGCCAGCTCCATCCCTAATCTGACATTGCCTGGGCAGAGAGAAAAACACCACTGTGGTAGTTACTTTGCTTGCACGTTATTTTATTTTTCCAGAAATTAACTGAAGTGTGTCTGACACACTATGCACTACATTGCATGTCGACGTATAAAGTATGGGAAGTATTGTGAATATGAGGACAACATTAATATTTTAATTAAGCAGCCACCACTGTGGAGGGAAAGACTGTGTCTCATGTAGCACACAGTGGTAACTGTAGCATACTTGTAGTATATTTATAACGAAACAAAATATAATTGCTATGTAATTACAGTTTAAGACCAAAACAATTTCTTAATCAGCAATTATGAAAATAATGTTGAATTATTTTCATTAATAAATGTTTTGCAATTAACACTGTTTTGAAATTAATGTAGTATTTACAGCATTGCTAAGACTTGGTTACTTCAATTAAAGACCAATTTAATCAATGCTGGGCTGTCAAAATACCCTCTCTGTTTAAGTGCCCACGCACAGGCAAGTAAGTCTGCCAATTATATTAGAGCCTTGGTTGTTCATTACCAAAATCAAATATCCATCCATGACAGAATGAATGTTTTTGTATCCTTCATTATCTCCATTTTTCTATTATCCTGTGCCTAGCAAATAGGAAGGTAATAAGAACATAAGGAAATCATATAAGAAATGTGGATGAAAATGTGATGCTGGGATCAGCCACGGATACTCTACCTGAACCACTGGTTAAACCTCTATCACAGGTGGATATCTGAGGAGAGAAAATATAATTCACTTAGCAAAAGGGAGTATTAACTTTCTTTATCAACTAACTAATAGCCAGATATCCTTGAGAAGCATGAGTCTTCTAGATTTTTTTTTTTGCTCAGAGGCTTTGAGACCACTGAGATGTGCAACCAGGTGGTGTCATTCAAAAATCTGAGGGCACATGATGAAGTGCTTCAAATGGACCTAGATGACTTAAGGACCTTTGGAATTCTGGAGCTAATCCCTCTTCTGCACTTGACTTTCTGGCAACTATATAATAACATGTGGCAGCAAAAGTGGTCATGACCCTACTGAAAACGCAGACCCAATATGGCATCAGAAGTCAGGATCAAAGAATGGTTGAGTATGCTTAAAATTTTTATCTTGTATTTTTATTATGTGAGATCTGGTGTGTGTTCGCATTACTCCTCCCTTTTTACTGATGCTTCTTTTGAAAGATCTTATTCATTTCTTATTCATATTTCTTATTTTTATCTTAAAAAATTATACCCCAATTTCATTTGGAATTCTCAAAGCTGATCATAATATACATAAAGCTTTAAGATAATCAAATAACAGTTAAAACATCCAGATTGCCATATAATTTCAGTAGCTGCTATAGCAGTCAGAACAAAACAAAACATAAACATACTCGATGTCAACAGTCAGGAAACTAGCAGGGTAAAGAGATTTTTTTTTTTTAAACTGCCCAGAATAGCAACCCATCATTGATGCTCGTCCGGTTTCCATAGGAAGTTCATGCCACAAAATAGGTGCCACAACAAAGATCCTCCTTTGAATCCTGGCCAACGCAACCTCAATAGACTGTGGTACTGTTAGGAGGACTCCACTCAGCAACCTCGGTGGACTATTTGGAAAATATTTTGTTCTGTTTTTCATCCAGCCTCTTCACTGAACTGAGCAAATATATCAGTGTGTGCACCTCGAACCAGCAATGTCATAAACATAGAGTAGGACTAAATAATGCCTTGCATTTTGATGACCACGACTCCCCTGTGTCTCTCAATCTCATGCATATTTCTGCATGTTTTCTCCAGCCACTCCTCCATTTCTCTGTCCCCCACTGTATTCTGCACCTTCCCGCTGCAATGAATTCTCCATTGATGCGATATACATTTGTCTGTCTCCTTCCTCCAATCTGGCTTCTCTATGGCAATGGCAGCAAAGATAAATATCTTTGGTGAGGCAGAAAGGAAAATGAAGTTCAAGTGGATGGGACAGAGGTACAGAACAAGCCCTGGCTAATGTATGTCTTGAAGCATGAAGACTCTGAAGTAGTGTGCGATCTCAAGAGGAACTAACTGCCTTAAAGATGTTTATCCTCTGTGTCCCTGGTATGGTGTTTTTCTCAAAGGTTTGTGCTTTGAGAAGAATCCCAATGTCCCACTGCAAAAAGCAGCAGCAGCAGCAGCAGCATGCAAGGTGATCAAAGAGCATGTTTACTCCTAAGTAAAATCCACAGAATTCAATGGGATTTAATTCCTTAATACAGTTGCTTACGTTTCTAGCCTTTGAATAGGTAGTTAATCTATGCCATTCCCTTGCAGTTTTCTTTGCTAATGAGGGAATGATGGTGCAGTCCAATGGAAATGCTAAGAAAAAAGAAAAGAAAATGTCATGCGGCGTAAATAATAGAATTAGGGTTATCGCCAGCTGCTCAGAAAAGACACGCCTATTCATTTCAACGAGTCTCCTCTGACTAAAAGTGGATACAACCCTTAGTGTGTATTTGGACATTACCTTTTATGGATATCTGCACAAAAAGAAAAGAAAAGAAAAGAAAAGAAAAGAAAAGAAAAGAAAAGAAAAGAAAAGAAAAGAAAAGGGGGGGGGGGCGAGAGAAACTTACAAATCCTACTTATGGCGCAATCTGAAGCATATGCTCCAATATACAGAGATGACTGCAGATAAAATCCATGCTTCTGATTCACACTTTACATTTCAGCACACAGACAGAGATGTATTGGATATTATAACCAATTTTTATAGCTCCCCATACCTGCAAAGGAAACAAATATTTGTTGGCTATAAATGTAGTTGACCTGGCATTCATTGCTTGCATTCTCTAGTTGGCAGCTCCACCAAAATGCAAATTTAGAGAGTACACTTTGGAACAAAAGACTTTCTGAGAAGTACGACTGGAAAAGATCTGCGAGAACTCAGGTGGGCTGAAAGCAGCTGAGTAGAATCGAAACCGAGCCATAACTCTTGAATGCTGCACATATACGGTACCTTTTTTTTTAAGACCCAGTCCAGTGCTATATTATACAGGTAGGTAGGGCATTAATGGGGCACAGAGAGCACAGATGTGACTATTTGGTGGAGAGGTGCACATCTGTCTGTCTCTGTGGCAGCCAAACACTTGTTGGCAAAGGCAGGGGAATCTCCCAAAGCTTTAAGGGAAATGCAAGTAAAAAAAGAAAAAGAACAAATTATCCTCTTTTCAGTCCATCTTTACTTAGCTTTATCCCGCAGTGTGTTAATTAGATGAGCAGATGTATAAGTTAGGAAGATTTCCAGATTAATTGTCAGGAAAGTGAAATGCTCAGCACAGGCTCCACTAAGCAGGGTTCTAGTCTCTTGTCATGTTGCCACCAGCAGCACCAAATAAGCAGACAGGGCATCTGCAGCTTCTCCTCTATTTTGCCAAGGCCATCTTCTTGGCTCCTCTTTCCAGCAAAGGATGCTCCATGATGGGGCTGCTCTTTAGTAGCAGAAAGAACACAGAGGCCCAGAGCACCCCCCACCCCTGCCAAATAATACCACCCCTCTCCGGGATGCTGATAAAAAGATACAAGCTGTTCATCTATTCTCTGTAACTTGGCATAGGCCTGAACATATTCGCGTGCATTGTTTGGTGTAGTAATGAATTCCAGGACTTTACAGAAATCAACACTCATTTTTGCATGTTATACAAGATTAACGGAGAATTAGGGAGCTTCTCAGCACATTGTAAACTGGGGCTGGCTAGAAGGTTTTTTTTAGTATATAGAAATACGGTATGATCTAATGCCCCAGGTTGGTCTCCCAGGGAAGTTCATTCAAAATTATGTCCCATATCAAGTAGGAAGGAGCAGGGCCCTCCAGATTCAAAGATGAAACCAGGGGCACTGGGGTGCATGATGACCTGGATGGGAATAAGGGAATGATTTGGTGGATGATATTAGCTGGACTGGTAGGTTAGGGAGCAATGCGGGTCCTATTCACCAAGAATGGGGGGGGGTCAGGCATGCCTTCATGCCTGGTCCCCAACATTCCTGGGTGCACAGGTTCCTCATCAGACTTTGACATGTTTAGTACAAAGGTCTAAAGAGTATTTCTAAAGGCATTCATTTGAAAAGTCTTCAGTGTTCCTCATCACAGGGAGGCTTCAAAGTGTGCCCAGCTGAATTCATTCAGAAACCCACTTCAGACCTTCACATGAAATGTACAAACATTAAAAGAAGAGTCCATGCTCCTGAGGACATTAGCAGCATTCCTGCACACAGGAAAAGATTCTGTAAAAGCTAATGGGAGAGCAAAAATATATTCACAATTTCCATCTTACAAATTACTGCCCTGTAACATCCCAGAGCATAAGAAAACATGTTGAATCTTTTAAGTAAATGGTAAGAGGTTTCTTTTTTTTTTTGGAGATTTTTTTCTCTCTCTGTTTATGAATTTGTTGTACTGGTTTTTCATGTACCCTGTCCTGGTATAGTTCATTTGATGAAAAGCAGGTTAATATAATATAATTGATATAAATAATATAATATAAATAAATTTATATTATATAAATAAATAACTATAATATATAAAAATAAATAAATAAGTTTTAATATAAATAAATAAGTTGCAAAACCATTTTGAAAATATAAATAAATAAGTTGCAAAACCATTTTTTCCCCTAATCAGAATCTTATATTCATTTCAACAGATCTGTGGTTGCCATCACACGATAATATGTGCAAATGATTAAAAACAATTTATGATATTGTAACAACAGAGGCATTTCACACAAAAGCATGTTGCGGTTTGCCAAAATTCTTCTTGTTAGGAATCAATTAAAACCAGAGCGGAGATTGATGCATATTTAGGTCTTGGAATCAGAAGTTTCAGTTCCTCATCAAGTGTGGAGTTTGGTGTACATCTCCAGATGGCCCATACAAATGCTCTGCCGTACATCACTCACTCTTTGAATGTCAAGCATCTCTGGGATTAAATACATCACCAGTTAGCATCTTATAACAGTGCTAGAGCAATGGCTCCTCATCATTTTACGCATTTACTCTTTGAAAATAATTATGCTCCTCCTGTGTAAGAATGGGAGGTAAGTTGTGGTTGTTCAAACAACTTATCACACATCTCTTGGGGATCTTCCCATGTTGCCTGCCACCCTCAGCACTATTATGGAACTTAACTGGAAATGGCATGCTTAGTTTTCATACTGCAGGCATTATGCAACATATTTTTGTATTAGTACAGAATGATCTGTATATATTGACATGGGCCATGTTGTTCTATTAAGCAAAAAGGATTTCCTACCTCTTTACAACTGGTGGGGGAGAGTAGTTGGTTGTTTTGGATGCTATCTTTGGGTCCCCTCCAAGCCTGTGGTTTTATATCTGTAACATGGGATTTTGTTGAAAGTGAGGCTACTAAGTGGTCAAACGAGTCTCTTTCTTAAGTCCATAGCTACAGCCAGATCTGCTAATGATTTCTTTGCGAGACTAAAGCATATAGGTGACTGGTTGCTGGAGAAACTACCAGCTGGAGATGCTTTCAGATGAGAGCTAAACTGGGCAGGCTTCCCCACACCCCACCACATTGGCTGGAGGTGATATCAGGAAACAATAGAGCTGGGCTAATCCTCTCTTTTTCTGAGAAAACACAGATACTTAGGTAGCTTGTTCTCTGTGCTAAATCCAAAGCTATGGCTCAGTGGGCGGGCGAAGGGGCCTTAGAAAGCTAATTGGGGAACAAGATCTGTTGGAGAGTTAGTGTTGTAGGTCTGAAATATACTCAGAGTCGCAAAGTGATTTCATGCTCTTTATTCAGCTCATAGTGGTGAGGAGGAATGAATGAATGAATGTCCCCTCAAAGTATCTGCTTTATATACATTATTTACACAATGGGCTGCACATGATTGGCTAATTCCGGAATTCTACTGTAAGCCAATCAAGTTGTGGATTCACTTCTATCTGGAGCATGATTGGCTGGTTCCTGCCAACCAATCATACTGCTGCATTGTTCTAGGACCAATCAGACTGCTGCCTTTTGGATCCTATTGTTCTAGGACCAATCAGACTGCTGCAGTTTGGATCCTATTCAACTCAGTACATAACAAGGTCTATTCCTCTTATATTCAGCTGGTATATATATATATATATATATATATATATATATATATATATATGTATGTATGTAAATAAACCATGTATCACAAACATATCACCCTCTCGAATGGCCATCATTCTAAGGAAAACCATGCCAAGGTGTGTGCTGGCAAACCTGAATTCTCTCACTGCTCATGAGGAGTTTCGAAAAGAAAAACCGCAAATTGCTGCAGAAATGTGGAGATCTGAATTTAAGACTGGAAAAATGAGAAACCGAGAGGACTGAAATTGACAAATCCTTCAACCCTCCTTGGAGAGCCACTGCCAGACAATATAAATAACAGTCTGATCTGGTAAACAGGAGCTTTTTATGTCCCTTCTTAAAACAGAAGCCAGATTCTTTTTATTTTTTAAAAACAAGACATCAAAAAGATTGGAATGCTACTTTATTCCTTATTATTGGAAACCCCATTGATTAATCAGTTTCCATTCAACATTCACCTCCATTAAAAAACAACAACATGAAAAGGATTATCATACAAGCACAATTATGTGGAAGTGCCACTTGCCCCTCGTCACAATTGATGCAAGACATAATGCTCACATTAAGCAATCCTAGCAATAAAAACACTGACAGAATAAAAAAGGAGAAAATAAAAGCGCAGCACTTAACCTACTGTTTTCTTCTGTTTTCAGCACTTGCTAGTGAGCTCCACTACTTCAGTATATTGCAGAAATTTACATAATCTATGATCTGAATGGATACGTATAGTGTTGTCAGAGGAGAATGGATCTCCATGCCAAGATTCAACAAAGTTAATCTTTTACTACATCTTCTGTCCTTATTCTCCTTTGATATAATTATTCTAGATTAAACTAGAATGCAATGTATATGATGTCTAGTCCTAGGACATAGTTTCAGCTACTGTGATGCAGTAGGTCTGAGTATAGTCAGTGCCTGAATGGGACACCAACTGAAAACCATATGTAGATCACCTTGAATTTCCATGGTGAAAAACTGGTGGGATATAAAATGTGAAGGTAAAGGTAAAGGACCCCTAACAGTTAAGTCCAGTCACGAACGACCCTGGGGTTGCAGTGCTCATCTCCCTTTACTTGCCGAGGGAGCCGACGTTTGTCCACAGACAGTTTTTCTGGGTCATGTGGCCAGCATGACTAAGCCGCTTCTGGAGAAACCAGAGCAGCGCACGGAAACACCATTTACCTTCCCGCCAGAGCAGTACCTATTTATCTACTTGCACTTTGACGTGCTTTCGAACTGCCAGGTTGGCAGTAGCAGGGACCGAGCAACGGGAGCTCACCCGTCACGGGGATTCAAACCGCCAACCTTCCGATCGGCAAGCCACCCACGTTCCTCATATAAAATGTACTAAATAATATTTGTTTAAAAATTCCACAAGGGCAAAGTGGTGCAGGTGGGGTGGGAACCTGTAGCCCTTCAGGTGTTAGACTCAAACTCCCATAATCCCTGACCATTGGCCATGCATTGAGGCTGATAGGAGTTGGAGTCAGCAGCTTCTGGAGGGCCATGGTTGCTGTTATGCTGTTGTGAGGGATTCTATTCGGGGGGCTGAATAATAGTGAAGCTAGATAAGCCAGTCTAAGTTGCATTTTCAGCTGAATTTGGGGAAGCCAATTGAAAAATCCATTATGTTGAGCTATTTCAATTGCTTTTGTTTGATTTGCTCATTGCAAACAGCTGAAAGTATGTAAATTTAGATAATAAACGTGATTTCCAATGGGGGTTGAGTAATTTCGATTGCAACTGTATATAAATTGACAGAACTGCATTGAGTTAAAGAAAAGGATGTGAAGTTGAAGACCTGACTGTGCTTTGTCAAAATCTAAAGGAAACAGAACATGTCAGTTAGACACATGATATGGGCATTTTTGTCCAGTGCTTCAATTGAAAAAGGCTCCTAGGGCAGAATTCTTGCATTTTGTAATTATTCCCCCCCCCCCAAGTAATTTCCAAATCAATGTTGGTAGGAAGATATAAGGAAAATGCAGATTTTGCATACTCCTACATGTGTGGCCTGTAATGATAATAGCATTTGATTCACATGTTTTGTTAGAGTCTGAACATGATGAGGAATCAGTGCCAAATGTAACCACTTTATGTAAGCTTCCATGACCTATAGTCTGTGTATAAGGCATACTCCAGAAAACAATAGTTGCAACTAATATATTTGGCTATGTATTTAAGTTCCAGGGATGTCTATGAGATTCTCCCACATTCATAGTTCATAGAGTTTTTGAGACAAATATTTGTTATGAAACAGATCATTAGTGATTTCAATGAGATGTACAGCTGGATCATATACACATTTGTTCAGAATTGTTCCCATTGAGTTGAGTGGAGCTTACAGCCCAAACCTATGCATACCTACTTGAAAGTAAGTTACATTGAATTCAATGAGGCTTAGTCACAAATAATGATTGTTAGATTACACTCGTGTTATTTGGGATTGTCAATCTGTCTACAGGAGAGAGAAAAGATCTGTTTTCTGTGAGAGATGACACCGGGGACTTTTCATCCAGATCAAAACTTGATGTTTCTTAATTTTATATCTGAAAATAAAATGTACTATGGTACAGTGCATATCAAGGAGACAAAATATATTATTTTTCTCTTCCCCCTGCCCCCAGTACAATGCACATTCTATTTCTTGTTTGTGTTTCTTTGGTTGAGCATGCTTTTGGCATTGACATTCATGGACCTGTATGTCCCTTTCAATTTCAGAATGACCAAAGACCATGGCTTTATGAGTGAGAAGAGGATTGTGCTCAAAACTGGTCATTGAGTTTTGAGGGCTCTCATCTGGGTCACTCATAAGTTTATATGACCTCTACCAACAATGCATATTTATTGGTCACCAGAGTCGCCTGGTTGTGGAGTCAAATATTGGTAGTGGCATCCTAACCATCAGCCAGACAGAGACTCTGCTGATTCTGCTGGTTTGTGCAACTTGAAAATAGTTCTCATAGTAGATGGGGCAAAAATTAACTAACGCATGCTTGTTTTGATCCCCTTTTAGTTAATGTATGAAATAAATTCATGGAGAGGATAACATATTCCACTTTCTTTGCCCTGTATATGTTTTAATAAACACATTAGGAGCAAACCTAAATACAGATTAGAGTAATGATTTCATAACCTCATATTGGTAGAACTCATCAGCTTACAAAAATACCGTCACATGAAGGGAAGAATAAAGGAACTATGGTGATTTTCAGATACAGTTGACAAGATACCATTTAGTAAACTTTTATTTTTTTTTAACTAACAGTATTCGGGGATGTTGTATTCAAGACTGCATCTAATAATCTCATCAAAATGCAAAAACAGTGACTGTGTTATAAAACCAATGATCTGTTATATTCTGCAAGAATTTACAAAAGCCTAATGTCATTTACTACACCATGAGAACCATAGTTGGATTAAAAAAAAAGAATTCAAAAACTGATTGCTGCTGACGAAAAAGCAAACTGTTTGCTAATGTAGAGCTTTCAAGGTATGACGTTCTTTGCTTACAAAGAAACACAACGCTGTGTTCAGATGGAAATGATATGTTGGTTGGAATGAGCTTTGAAAGAAATTCAGAACTGTATTCATTACAGTGAATTACTACAATGTAAAGATTTTCTAGTCTGCAGTTAATAAGGAGTACATTATATAGCATGGACCGCAGAGAACCCTACAGGCTTTGCAGAGTTCATTCACGTTTAGTATAAAATTATATGGCCACATCTTAGGAATGTGTTTGCTAATGATCACACATGAGAGGCTCGGCATCAGGGTTGGGGAACTTTAGGCCTAGGGCCAAATGTAGTCCTACAGACCTCTCTACCCACCTCTCAATACTCTCTCAGGCCACACCAATCCCTTACTGACTGTGCTCCATGACATATTTGAGTGAACTGTGTCCCTGAGCTGTGACAATGCCTCTTACTGGCCTGGATTCATCCTTACTCTCAATGAAATCTCTTTCGTTGCCACAGTTGCTCTGTAATGAGTAAACTTTGGCCCTCCAGAGGTTGCCTAACTACAACTCTCATCGGGTCCAGCAAGAATGGACAGTGACCAGGGATGCTGGGAGTCATAGATTAACATCATCTGGAGGGCCAAAGGTTCCTTACACCTGATGTAGGTGTTTTCATGATAACTTCTTTCAAACCATGTCAAAACAGTCTGAGCTATGATTTACCATACTCTGAGATTAGAAGCTGTTCAGGGAAGGCTTCCTCTACACATCAGTGTGTTGGCAGTAAAGCAGTACGGTAAAGCCAGGGCCTTGTCATAACACACACACCACTGAATGGTCACGGTCTGGGTCAGCTTGACCTGCACTTCAAGTAGGTAATTGTACAAGCTCTCGGAGTTCATTTCTTTGTCGTTTATTTTTATACTCATAAACAGCAAATGTTTGCTCCCCAGGAGCTACTGCAGTTTGACACACAGAATTTACAGTGAAAACAGAAAGTCTTGGATGAATTCCTGAAACTAGCAATGGAGTCAGGCAGGCACATTTATCTGGGAAGGTAATCCAAAAGAGAGGGGACTCTACAGAGGTGTACTATAAGATCAACTCACTCCTGTTTTCACTGCCACAAATGAGGGTTACCTTAAGAAGGGCCTCCTCTGACAATGCTAATTCACATGGCACAACATAACAGAGGAGACATGCCTTTAAATATTCCATTTACAGTAAAGGCAAATTGCTGATCATTGCACTTGGGCAAAATCCGATCACAGAATGAAGTATTGACCAGTGGAGCTGTACCAAGTGGTGATTGACCTGGCATACTCAAGTTGTCTCTATTTGGAGACTTTTATATTTAATGTCTGACGTGAACAAAGACAAAATCTGATGCACCAGAGGTTCATTTTTGGTTCATCTTCTGGGGGTCTCACCTGGCTGTTTGCTGTTTTGGCTTGTAACTTGGTATGGGAGTGAGACTATGCGTGGGGTCCTGGTTGACCATTTACACTGGGAGATAATCATCTTTAATTCCATTTAACATACTGCTGACTTTACTGTAGGACCTGGGGTGAATTTGGAAGACTACTTGAGAGTGGTTCTAGTGAGTCTTCATGTGGTATGTTGGTCACATGATGGGGTGATTAGGTGATCCAGTTGCTGCAGTATTGGTGCTTATCCAGTGAACCTAAACCTCCTCAAGACTTGATAGTGTAACACATTTTGTGTAGGACTGCTCTTGATGACTACCTGAAAACTCCTGGTGTAAACTGTAATATCCAATCTTTTGACAGGCATGAGTTCCTAGGAGTATATAAACCAGTAGTAGAGGGATAACTCCATTTTAAAGAACATTGTTTTGACTAGTACCTTCTCCATTATACTCTCCCACTTCAGTTATTTTTCTTCAAGTAGCATAAACCAATGTTAAGAATTTGTTAGAGTTTTCATATCGATATTACTTTACATTGCCATTATGGAACAGTTTGGGGCTTTGTGGCTAGCTACCATGACAATAGATGCACAGCCTGGAACCAGTTTTAGTTAATTAGAGTCAATCAATCCAAACTTTGCTAACTTACTCATGTGAAACAATAGTATAATGAACCAAAGTCTGTGAGATGCTTGGGAAACACAAATTATTGCACCCTGATAAATTAAATGTGACTATTACAAAACCTCCCTTCTAAATGAATACTCAGAGAGGGAATGTATGGGTGAATAACCATAATTTTAAAAAGAGGGGAAAAATGTAAAAGCAACTGAAATCCCAATTTGCTATTTTCATTTTTCTGTAAAAGAAATAACATGCTCATACTACCTCACATACAAGACAAAATGTGCATAAGATGGTAACTCTCTTGGAAAAGATTATTTTAAAAGACCTTTTCAACTGACCTTGTATACTTAGATTTCCCCAGGTATGAGAGTTTACAAAGAATTTGCTTGTTGTTCATGTGCCTCTTATAAACACAACCTCTTGCAAGTTGTCCTGTGTGACAAAGTTTCATCAAACTCATATGACATAATAGGAATCACTGAAACCTGGTGGGATAAGTCCCACGATTGGAATGTAATAATGGAGGGATACAATCTATTTCAGAGAAACAGACCAGACAAGAAAGGAGGAGGAGTGGCGTTATATGTCAGGGATGTGTATACCTGTGAAGAGATCCAAGATTTAGAACCTGAAAGCCAAAGTGAGAGCATTTGGGTCAAAATTAAGGGAGAGAAGAATAACAGGGACCTCATTGTGGGAGTTTACTATAGATCCCCAAGCCAAACGGAGGACATAGATGATGCCTTCCTGGAACAGATGGCCAAGCATGCAAAAGGAAGGGAGATAGTAGTAATGGGGGACTTCAATTACCTGGATATTTGTTGGATGTCAAACTCAGCCAAGAGCATAAGGTCAAACAGATTCCTCACTGGCCTTGCAGACAACTTCATTGTCCAGAAAGTGGGAGAAGCAACAAGAGGAACAGCCATTTTAGATCTGGTCCTAACCAATGTTGATGACCTGGTTAGTGGGGTAGAAGTGGAAGGATCATTAGGCGCGAATAATCATGCTCTTCTGAAGTTTACTATACAGCGGAAAGGAGCAGCCAAGCATACTAGGACTCAATTTCTCAACTTTAAGAAAGCCGACTTCATAAAACTTAGGGAAGTGCTGGGTGAGATCCCATGGACAGTAATACTAAAAGGAAAGGGAGTTCATGATGGCTGGGAGTTTGTTAAGAGGGAGATAGTAAAAGCACAACTTCAGGCAATACCAATGAGATGGAAACATGGAAGGTGCCTAAAGAAGCCAGGGTGGCTATCTAAAGAACTTTTAACTGAGTTAAGATTAAAAAAGGATGTGTACAAAAAATGGAAAAGGGGGGAAACCACCAAAGAGGAATTCAAACAAATAGCCAGCACGTGTAGACACAAAGTCAGAAAAGCTAAAGCACAGAATGAACTCAGGCTTGCTAGAGAGGTTAAAAGCAACAAAAAAGGCTTTTATGGGTATGTTTGTAGCAAAAGGAAGAACAAAGAAACAGTGGGGTCACTCAGAGGAGAAGATGGTGAAATGCAAACAGGGGACACAGAAAGGGCTGAACTCCTCAATGCCTTCTTTGCCTCAGTCTTCTCCGATAAAGAAAACAATGCCCAACCTGAAGAATTTGGAGCAAATGATTCAGCAGAGGAAACACAGCCCAGAATAACTAAGGAGATAGTACAAGAATACTTGGCTAGTCTAGATGTATTCAAGTCTCCCGGGCCAGATGAACTGCATCCAAGAGTATTAAAAGAACTGGCAGATGTGATTTCAGAACCACTGGCAGTCATCTTTGAGAATTCCTGGAGAACAGGCGAAGTCCCAGCAGACTGGAGGAGGGCAAATGTTGTCCCTATTTTCAAAAAGGGGGAAACAGAGGACCCAAATAATTACCGCCCAGTCAGTCTGACATCAATACCAGGGAAGATTCTGGAGCAGATCATTAAGCAAACAATCTGTGAGCACCTAGAAAGGAATGCTGTGATCACCAATAGTCAGCATGGATTTCTGAAAAATAAGTCATGTCAGACTAACCTGATCTCGTTTTTTGACAGAATTACAAGCCTGGTAGATGAAGGGAACGCAGTGGATGTAGCCTACCTTGATTTCAGCAAGGCATTTGACAAGGTGCCCCATGATATTCTTGTAAAGAAGCTGGTAAAATGCGGTCTTGACTATGCTACCACTCAGTGGATTTGTAACTGGCTGACTGACCGAACCCAAAGGGTGCTCATCAATGGTTCCTCTTCATCCTGGAGAAGAGTGACTAGTAGGGTGCCACAGGGTTCTGTCTTGGGCCCGGTCTTATTCAACATCTTTATCAACGACTTGGATGATGGACTCAAGGGCATCCTGATCAAATTTGCAGATGACACCAAACTGGGAGGGGTGGCTAACACCCCAGAGGACAGGATCATACTTCAAAACGACCTTGACAGATTAGAGAACTGGGCCAAAACAAACAAGATGAATTTTAACAGGGAGAAATGTAAAGTATTGCACTTGGGCAAAAAAAATGAGAGGCACAAATACAAGATGGGTGACACCTGGCTTGAGAGCAGTACATGTGAAAAGGATCTAGGAGTCTTGGTTGACCACAAACTTGACATGAGCCAACAGTGTGACGCGGCAGCTAAAAAAGCCAATGCAATTCTGGGCTGCATCAATAGGAGTATAGCATCTAGATCAAGGGAAGTAATAGTGCCACTGTATTCTGCTCTGGTCACACCTCACCTGGAGTACTGTGTCCAGTTCTGGGCACCACAGTTCAAGAAGGACACTGACAAACTGGAACGTGTCCAGAGGAGGGCAACCAAAATGGTCAAAGGCCTGGAAACGATGCCTTATGAGGAACGGCTAAGGGAGCTGGGCATGCTTAGCCTGGAGAAGAGGAGGTTAAGGGGTGATATGATAGCCATGTTCAAATATATAAAAGGATGTCACATAGAGGAGGGAGAAAAAGGTTGTTTTCTGCTGCTCCAGAGAAGCGGACACGGAGCAATGGATCCAAACTACAAGAAAGAAGATTCCACCTAAACATTAGGAAGAACTTCCTGACAGTAAGAGCTGTTCGACAGTGGAATTTGCTGCCAAGGAGTGTGGTGGAGTCTCCTTCTTTGGAGGTCTTTAAGCAGAGGCTTGACAACCATATGTCAGGAGTGCTCTGATGGTGTTTCCTGCTTGGCAGGGGGTTGGACTCGATGGCCCTTGTGGTCTCTTCCAACTCTATGATTCTATGATTCTATTCTATGATTCTATATCAATATACTGGTCTTGAAGAAGAAAGGGTAAGATGGAGATATGAATCAGCAGCTGGGCTGGAGAAGGTGGAGTAACAAGGTGCTTATGCTACCTGCACATGCCACAATCTCAAGGCCTATCAACATTCCTGAAGATCAGGCTTGAAAGAAAGGAACTTGGAAATGCTAGTAAAAATCAAGACAAGATTCAGGTGGATAAAGCAAACACTATGTAGCAGGGAGTGGCACAAAAGCCACACTCTACTGTAACAGTCATTTCTTTCCAGAATAATCCAAATCTAGCAGGGACGTGTCATTGTCACCAGATGAGCAGCAGGAATGTTAAAAGTACAGTTCTACAGCAGTTCTTGGGCATCATAGGCTACTGGATATTGACTGGGGCCACTTCTCATCCGTTCTTCGTCTTCATTCGAGCTGTAAACACTTTCTCAATCTGACTTACTGGTTTTATTTATTAATATTCCTCATTTCCTCTCAACATTCAAGGGAGCATACATGCTCCTCCCTTATTTATGCACACAACCACCCTGTGAGGAATGTTGAGAGCAAGATCATCCAGTGAGCTCCATGGGTGAGTTTGGACATGAATCTGGGTCTCTCCCACCATTGTCCAACCACTACAACACACTGACTTTCTGTGTTGGGGACCTTTCTGCAAAAATTCTTCCAGAACACTAATCTCTTTCCCAATCACAAATAGCAGAAAGCAAAGGCTGGGTCACTTTTACCAGTTCTGGGAAACCACAAGGCTAAACTTTAAATTATTATGCAACATTGAATTTAGACAATACAGTTTTAACTGTCTCGGAGTGAACAGTAGCTCTGAAAATCTCTCGGATGGGAACTGATGTGAATCGAGATATTTTCCAGGATATGTCTCTGATGGAATGAGCCTTAATGTGACCTTTCAAGTTAATTCTTTTAAAGAATAAAAAGATATTAAATCAAGTGTTTCAATATGGCTGTTGTAGGCACGATTTAACCTAAAGCTACTCATGAGTAACATTTCATCCTCTGCTTTCCATGCTCCAGAGCCTTCACATTGTTGCTTTTTAAAATCCCACCCTTGTGAACACAATGGACCCAAATTTCCTGGCACCAATTCAACTGCTTGTATTTGAAGTGGGCTACATGGGAATGCATTGTTTCTCTTAACCTATCATACAAGAGCATGAACCAGAAAGTAAGAATGGGAGATGAAAATGTTTTGCATTGGTTCATTTAGGGTCAATAACTTAATTGTCACAAAATAATGAGCAAACGTTCAAGTTCTTCTGGCTAGGCTTTTGCAAAAACAAAGCAGAAGTGAAGAAAAAGATGCTGCTCGACATGATGTTAAAAGTGTGATAGTTTTAAAATGGAGTTGAGGAGGTGTTACGTAGATATGCAAAGCAATTCTATGCATGGTTATGCCACAATATAAAATATCGAAGCTTGATCTCAGGTAAGAAACTGTATAGGATTGCAGCCTCAATCAGCCTCACTGTAGCAGGTGTAAGGAGGCTCTCTGGATGCATCAAAGGTTTCTTGGAAAGAGAAGAAACAGTTGTTTCCCCCCTGAAAATATAAAAAACCACTTCTATTTCCAGTCCACAACACTTCTGCATATTTTTGAACCCATAAAATTATGTTCAGTTTCATTTCTACATTAGTTTGAGGGTGCTAAAAAAAAATCCTCTCAAATGACATGTTGTAAATACATAAATGTGCATTTTGATACTTTTTTTTTTTACTGTATCACAATATTTGGAGAAGTATCATATTCAGTAGATAACTAAGGTTGCAGTCCTAACTCTACTTTCCTAGGAGCAAGCCCTACTGAATTTAATAGGACTTAATTCTAATAGGACTTAACTCGAAGCTACTAACATGAGTTTGACCAAGCTGCGGGAGGCAGGGGAAGACAGGAGTGCCCGGCGTGTTCTGGTCCATGGGGTCACGAAGAGTCAGACACGACTAAATGACTAAACAACAATAACAACAAATTCTAAGTAGACATAGTTAGACTTGCGGCCTAAGTTCTGATCTGTGTACCAGTCCATGAAATATGAATGAGATCATTTTGTAGAGGAATTTGTAAAGATCAAATTCTTCAAGCATACCTTGTCAGATTTGACTCCCAAGCACCACCTTTTTCTTTGCTGTGCCTTGGCTTCTTTTGTTTTTTTGTTTGTTTCTTTGCATGTTTGCTTCAACTATGCTTAATGAAGAAGCATTCTTATAAACCTCACAATGTGCTCACTATTTTATGACATTTTATTTCATCCTGGAAAAGGTATTGTTGAGTTGCAGTGTGTGTGTGTGTGTGTGTGTGTGTGTGTGTGTGTGTGTGTCAATCTGAATGGAACCCTTGATCCCCTTCTAAACCTGCAATCCTGTATCTGTGAGGGTAGACAATATAAGGGGAAGCTTGCTAAACCAGTTCCTTCGTCAATGTAATGGTTTTGAATGGCTAGTTAAGTACCACAATTCAGCATATCCAAATAAATTGCTCCATGCCATAGCACAAAAGGGTGGGCCTTTCCCCCTACTTCCCTCTCCTAGCTGGGATATAAGAGAACAATAGCCAGAGTTGGTTGTTGTGTGAGCTGGAGGCTACAGGTGGAAGACTGGAAGCTGCAGACAGACACACGTCTTGTTCTGTGCTGGACTTTAGAGTTTCCCTGGTAACCAAATGGAGAAGCAAGCACTGCTAGGGTGTTAATGCTGCAAACCCTAGGGAAAGTACTTAGAACCCCTGAAGTCTCTAACCACTCAGAGATTATAGTGGCATATAATAGTATTATGCTGCTGTAGTTTTTAGACTTTTTTTAAAAATAATAATTCAACTACCTTTTTGTTATTTACTGTTAGGTCTTGTCTTTCTGGCTTTATGACCCTATTCCTGATCAGCCACACTACCAGATCATGGCTGCCTTTTGAAGTTGCATCGCAAGAAAGGGAATGGATCCCCTGTAAGTATTTTGCAGTGTAAGGACCTTATAAATGTATGTCCTCACTTGGGATCTCCACCAAACCTGCACCTAGTTTATTTTATTTCACTGATGCTGATGAATTAAACAAATACTTTGCACCTCCTTGGTGCCTAATTTATATGCTAATTTACAATCTGCACACCAGGAACTGAGCCAGAGACCATTTGTCTGTGTCCTCCGCCCAAACGCATGCACAAATGCTGCAATGAAAGTGCAGTTGCAAAGAAAACATGGGATGGCTGCCTGAGCATGTGCATGCATTCCCAACTCCCCAATCTTTGGTTAAAATTGCTCACCTTTACTCCTAAATAGACAGACATGGTTGTGTTTACTCAGCGGCTTCACAAATGCACTCCAAATATATGGAGAGGCAAACTTCACTTCTACTGTTATTACATGTGTCTTTAGTATTACAAATAAGTTTTAGGGCTGAGTCCCAGCTCAAGTGAAACCTTGACTCTGATCGTGCATTCTTTCTTAGAAGCAAAATCCACTGAAATGAAGGTGACTGAATTTCCAATGCCAGTGCTTAAGATTCAGGTTTCAGTTTGTGTTTTCAGAGCCCTTGGTTAGTATTTTTACA